>NW_027468620.1:31193396-31196278 GCF_046254945.1 Alosa pseudoharengus | reverse complement strand
TGACCACACGCAACACCATAGTGGTGCAAACATTCCAAAAAATTAGACCGGTGTCCTGAAACGCTCCGCAAGTTACGGAGCACTTTAATTGCGGACCCAGTGTAGCCAGGCTGTAAGGTTAGCCCAGCCCAGCCCAGCCCAGCCCAGTCCAGCCCAGTCCAGCTCTAGCCCAGTCGAGCTCTAGCCCAGTCGAGCTCTAGCCCAGTCTTCAGCTCAGGCAGCAGCTCAACAGCAGCTCGGCTTCGGAGTGTAACTGGGAGGAAATGAGCCACCGGAAGATCAACGGAGATATACCCCCCACCACCAGACTCCTGGGAGTCTACACTCTCATCACACAACTGCACGTATGTGTGTGTGTGTGTGTGTGTGTGTGTGTTTGTGTGTACAGTACATGTATGTGTGTGTGCCTAATTAGCAGTCTCCTCCATCGAATCATTCTCATTAGCCAATCTTAATGGGCACACATGGGGTGAATCCTCCACAGTCCTCAGATTGACAGGATAACAGTTCTGGGGGTGTTTCTGTGTGTGTGTGTGTTAGTGGGGAGGGGGGCAGTATGTAGGGGTAATTGGTCCTGGGTTTGAAGGTAGATAGGTGGACAGGCCTGGTGCTTCCTTCTCCCCAAGCTCATTGAGAGAGTATGAGCCTCTCTGAACTTCTCATTAAAAACTCCATTTCCCAAAAGTCAGTGGGATCCCCTAGATGTTCCACAGCAGCACTGCACAATTTCCAAATAAAGTAAGCCATCCTTGGGGGTGAGCGCAGCACTACTATGAGTGACTTCTGTGCTCTGTGTGTGTGTGTGTCTGTGTGTGTGTGTGTGTGTGTGCGCGAGTGTGTGTGTGTGTGTGTGTAAGAAATAAACAGCTACTATGTTTGCCTTGAAGTGATTAACTCAGTTGACACATGTGTACACACAGAGAGAGAGAAAGTGATTTCCACATTAAAAAGGCGAGACACTGCTCAAACACTAATGTTTTCCTACCCCCCCCCCCCCCATCTCCTTGCTTTGTTTACCGATACTCTGCATTTCTGCGACTCAAGCGCAGTGAAGAAGAAAAAGCAGCAGTGTGAGTCACTCTAAGAACAAGTGACATTTTGATTAGCGCGAATGCCAAGGAAGAGGACAGCTGCCAACACGCTTGTGAACAAAACAAGCTCTAGTTCATCTTCCACATCAATGCTGCAGCACACACACACACACACACACACACACACACACACACACACACACACACACACACACACACACACACACACACACACACACACACACACACACACACACACACACACACACACACACACACACACACACACACGCGCACACACACACACGCGCACAAACACACACGCGCGCACACAAAGACGCGATAGGGCAGAGAGGCGTGCCTATTACAGCGCCACAAAAGCATCACACATACACATACAAATACACGCAAACAAACACACACACACACACACACACACACACACACACACACACTTCTTTTAAGGCTCATCAGTAGCAGTAGATCTCACTACAACAGACATTATAGTCTTCATTTGATAAATGCAAAGGAGTTGCCCAAAACAACTTGGATTGTCTCATCAATAAGCTGACCTGATTACATAGGGGTAACTAAGCACAACACTGCTTTGCTGCTTTGCTTTTGCTGGAGAAGAAACAGCAGGCAACCCAACTGACCGTGTACATGACATGTTCAATCGGAATAAGAACGGAACACGCCACCCCATTCATTAACATTGTAATTGGACGAACAGGTTTATGTGGCAGCCGTGGCCTACTGAGCGCTTCGGACTTCTAACCGGAGGGTTGCCGGTTCGAACACCGACCAGTAGGAATGGCTGAAGTGCCCTTGAGCAAGGCACCTAACCCCTCACTGCTCCCCGAGCGCCGCTGTTGTTGCAGGCAGCTCACTGCGCCGGGATTAGTGTGTGTGCTTCACCTCACTGTGTGTTCACTGTGTGCTGAGTGTGTTTCACTAATTCACGGACTGGGATAAATGCAGAGATGCATAAATGCATAAATGAGACCAAAATTCCCTCACAGGATCAAAAGAGTATATATACTTATACTTATACTTATTCTGATTGAGCCATTATTCCGATTGGGATCAGATTAACAGTGCCAATGTAAACGGGGCATGTGATGGATACTCTGGCTGAGAAGTGGACATATCTGAAGAACAGACCCACCTACAGGTGCAGATGCTCCGAGACACACCGGAAAAGGTGAATGAGAGTCACCTGGCTTTGACAGGTGCTGTCTGTAGGGGTGCTGGGAGTTGTAGTCAGCCTGGTGATGTATGCATACCAGAGCAGTCAGAGAGGGGAACGGTGGCCCTTGTGCCTCAAACGGAGCGTGTCCTTGTGCCGGTGGTCATTGTTTAAGTCTGCTCATAAACAAGCTGACAGGTGTAAAGACCACACTACAGGGTGGAGACAGCATGATGGCAAAAACACATCACATGCGCACACACACGCACACACACGCACACACACACACACACACACACACAGATTCTGTCCTTCCTAGTCAGTGATGGCAGCAGAAGCATCAATCGATGAGTGCTGATGCAACACTGTCTATGTGCTGATGTTGGAGCTTGACTCTCTTTCTCTTTCTCTCTCTCTCTCTCTCTCTCTCTCTCTCTCTCTCTCTCTCTCTCTCTCTCTCTCTCTCACTCTTTCTCTCTCTCTGTCACACACACACACACACACACACACAGGGATTCAAGGGCTTAGTGTGCTTCAAAGTGTGTGTGTGTGTGTGTGTGTGTGTGTGTGTGTGTGTGTGTGTGTGTGTGTGTGTGTGTGTGTGTGTGTGTGTGCGTGCGTGCGTGCGTGCGTGCGTGCGTGCGTGCGTGCGTGCGTGCGTG
>NW_027468620.1:31165896-31183396 GCF_046254945.1 Alosa pseudoharengus | reverse complement strand
CACATACACACAGAGAGGGAAAGAGAGAGAGAGAGAGAACTGAACACACAACAAAAACAGAGGAAGAGAGAGAAACACAGATGACAGACAAACATACAGTATGCCTGTTTAATATGAAGGGGCACTCTAGAGACAAACATACATTATGCCTGTTTAATATGAAGGGGGACTCTAGAGAGGGGCAACAACAACAACAACAACAGCAACGGCCATGGAAGATGGCCGTTAGGGACCAGGGGCCTGTGAGATCATACTAGAGTCTGAGACTCCATTAGTTGCTTCCTGGTTGGGTCACATGATCTCTGCGGGTCACAATGGGCCAGTGAGTGCCAGGACCAGGGAGCCGGACTGGACGGGCGATCATACTGGACCCATTGTGTCTGTCTGCGGGCGGACACGCCAAACCAGCCGGCCGGCACCACCATTTCCGCTGACCCAGTGATGCACACTTACACACTCTACACACACACACACACACACACTTACTGAGACAGCTTTGCCATCCAGATCTCTCAAACACACACACACACACACCTTTTCTGACAAACTCATCAAAGACTTAAACA
Organism: Alosa pseudoharengus; assembly: GCF_046254945.1. Classification (NCBI taxonomy): domain Eukaryota; kingdom Metazoa; phylum Chordata; class Actinopteri; order Clupeiformes; family Clupeidae; genus Alosa; species Alosa pseudoharengus. The sequence goes on along the minus strand of NW_027468620.1, from coordinate 31,182,830 downwards.
CACCATTTCTTTCTCTATATTTTCCATAAAATAGTCAAATTTGTCATTTTCAACATTTGCTATGTTGTCTGTGTCCTTTTTGCAACTAAGTATGAATTTAAGATATTTGCAGATTATTACATTCTGTTTTCATTCACAATTTACACAACATCCCAACTTTTCCTGTTTTGGGGTTGTATGAAGGGATGAAGAGAGAGGTGAGACACAAAGGAGTGTAAATGGAGGATGGAGAGAGGAGATGGAGAGAGATGAGATAAAGAGAGAAGAGATGGAGAGAAGAGATGGAGAGAGAGGAGATGGAGATGAGATGGAGAGATGAGATAGAGAGATGAGATGGAGAGAGAGGAGATGGAGATGAGATGGAGAGATGAGATGGAGATGAGATGGAGAGATGAGATGGAGAGATGAGATAAAGAGAGAAGAGACGGAGAGATGAGATAGAGACGAGATGGAGAGATGAGATAAAGAGAGAAGAGATCAAGAGATGAGATAAAGAGATGAGATGGAAAGATGAGATAAAGAGATGAGATGGAGAGATGAGATAAAGAGAGAAGAGATGGAGAGATGAGATGGAGAGAGAGGAGATGGAGAGAGAGGAAATGGACAGAGAGGAGATGTATAGAACGGAGATGCAGGGACACAGCAGGGTGTAACTGAGAGTTTCCAGAGGAAGCCATAGTCAGCACTACTAGCTAGTAGCTACAGCATAGGCAAGAGAGAGAGAGAGAGAGAGAAAGAGAGAGATGTAAATTAAAATTAAATTAAAGTAAATTAAATTCAATCCGCCCTGAGTTTCGAACTTTGACAAATGAGGCTAAATTACCTTACATCCTCGGAGAGAACAAGGATGTGGCCATTGTGGCTGCAAAATTTGTAGTATCCTGCCATAACCTGAGGGACAGCCAGTGAGGTCACAGACTCACAGCCATAAACAATGTTGTATGGTTGTTACTAGAATTGTCTTACTTAATTTCCAGTTCTGTTAAACATTCATTTATTTATATTTTTTGTGTACATGTAATTGAGCTTTGGCAATAATGTTACTGAAACGTTCATGCCAATAAAGCCTCTAGAATTGATATGCTATTTATTGTCTGGTGTAAACTGTTAGTTTAGGGAAAACATAGCTAGCATTCCACTATAACGTTACTACTAGCTAGCTCTCCACTATAACGTTACTAAAGCTAGCTAGCTTTACACTATAATGTTTCTAGAGCTAGCTAGCTTTACACTTTAACGTTACTAGAGCTAGCTAGCTTTACACTATAATGGTACTAGAGCTAGCTAGCTTTACACAATAATGTTTTTAGAGCTAGCTTGCTTTACACTATAACGTTACTAGAGCTAGCTAGCTTTATACTGTAATGGCACTAGAGCTAGCTAGCTTTACACTACAACGTTACTAGAGCTAGCTAACTTTACACTATAACCTTACTAGAGCTAACTAGCTTTACACTATAACGTTACTAGAGCTAGCTAGCTTTATACTGTAATGGCACTAGAGCTAGCTAGCTTTACACTACAACGTTACTAGAGCTAGCTAACTTTACACTATAACCTTACTAGAGCTAACTAGCTTTACACTATAACGTTGCTAGAGCTAGCTAGCTTTATACTGTAATGGCACTAGAGCTAGCTAGCTTTACACTACAACGTTACTAGAGCTAGCTAACTTTACACTATAACCTTACTAGAGCTAACTAGCTTTACACTATAACGTTATTAGAGCTAGCTAGCTTTAGAGTTGGACACATCATGGCACTTGTGAGGGAGGAAGACAGCAAGAGAGAGAGAGCTAAAGAAGAGGATGAAGAAAAGAGAGAAAGGGAGGAGAGAGAGGAGAGTAAGGTAGAGAGAGAGAAAGAGAGGGGAGAATGAGGGAGGAAGAGAGAGGGACGAAAACAGAGCTAAGGAAGAGGGGGGGGAGAGAGAGAAAGGGAGGGGAGAGGTGGTGAGGGAGAGGTGGTGAGGTTCATTCATGTTCTATTCTCCCTCAGTACACAGTGTTCCAGTCAGGGGGAGGCAGAGTGCGAGGCAAACATGTGACCATGTGACCACTGCTCTCTCGGCAGCCTGCTGCCCCACTGGGATACCACTGCAGCACTGATGCTACAGCAGCACACAGCACTGTAGGGCTGGAGGAGTGTCTGTGCGTGCATACCTTTCTACATGAAGGGATATTAGTGTGTGTGTGTGTGTGTGTGTGTGTGTGTGTGTGTGTGTGCGCATGATCAACCTCTGCATTGCATCTGTATGTGTTTCTACAAGAAGATATTATGCGTTAGAGACAGTATGCATGTGTGCGTGGGTGTGTGTGTTTTCTCATGCACGTGTTTATGCATGACCATGATCATGCTTCCATGCATCTGTCTGTTGTGTGTGTCCATGTATCTCTCACTGCATATGTCCATGTGTGTGTGTGTGTGTGTGTGTGTGTGTGTGTGTGTGTGTGTGTGTGTGTGTGTGTGTGTGTGTGTCTATCTGTTGTGTCTGGTGTGTGTGTCCATGTATCTCTCTCTGCATAATATGTCCATGTGTGTGTGCTGTGTGTATTTCTACGTGAGCATGGCTCTGAGAATCGCCGTGGCTGACTCCTATCTGTATCTGCTGCTGTGTTTGTTATATACAAAGAGTTCTCTGGAAGGCCATGCTAGCATGTAAATAAACGCACACATAAATGCATATTTGCACATACTTCGAATAGTATACTTTGCATAGTGCACTGCTGTGTTTGTGTGCAGGGGTACCAAAACAATCCCCCAGAAAGTTTTCACTTCCTACCATGCCTCTGCTCAGTCAACACTTAAAAGAAAGGGAAAGTGTGTGTGTGTGTGTGTGTGAGTATGTGTGTAGCCAATCTGGTCCAGGAGGAGGCCTGTGTTGGCTCTCTCTGTGTGCAACTCATTCAAGCATTGATGTAAACAGGAAATTATGTCACCATCACTACAGCCCCCCCACTCCTCCTCTTCCCCGGTTCTGGGTCTACCCCCCCCCCACCCCCCCCCACCCCCCCCCACCCCATCCCACCCCCCCTCGCTCAAATCACACTGCTCTATTTTTAACGGTCAAAGAGCTGAGAAGGGATGGGAAGAAGGACAGAGAAAAGAAGGAAGAGGAGACGGAGAGAGGGAGCAAGAGAAGCAAGAGAAGGAGAGAGAAAAGGAGAAGAAAGATGGAGAGAGGAAGAGAAGGAGAGAGAAAAGGAGAAGAAAGATGGAGAGAGAGGAAGAGAAGGAGAGAGAAAAGGAGAAGAGAGATGGAGAGAGAGGAAGAGAAGGAGAGAGTAAAGGAGAAGAAAGATGGAGAGAGGAAGAGAAGGAGAGAGTAAAGGAGAAGAGAGATGGAGAGAGAGGAAGAGAAGGAGAGAGTAAAGGAGAAGAGAGATGGAGAGAGAGGAAGAGAAGGAGAGAGTAAAGGAGAAGAGAGATGGAGAGAGAGGAAGAGAAGGGGAGAGTAAAGGAGAAGAGAGATGAAGAGAGAGAGGAGAGAGAATAAAGGAGAAGAGAGATGGAGAGGAGAGATGAGGACAGATGAGATGAGGAGTAGGAATGAGCATATGAACCATTCTTGATGTTTGAATATCCGACGGTTATTACAATCAGCTATGACATTCATTACAACCACAAGCGATCATTTGGTTTGTGGGACTGCCATGTTGGGCTACAGTAATTGGGAAAAGTATCGTATTCAAGTCAGTAAGTAAATAAAGTAGCATCTTTTTCTTGTTAGTCTCAATTCACAAACAAATACCAATGTTGTTGTAAGGGTGCATACCATCTCTTGCAAATTAACCGTATCATTACTTTGAGTGAGCACTTTACTAATGCAGCCCATATTTCCCCATAACTTCAAACAGACACAAGTATCCAAATAGAAATGCTGCAGGCTTTTTGGATATCTGATTAGTCATATGCACATCCCTAATAAGGAGAGGAGACGAGGAGAAGAGAGGAGAGGAGAGGAGGAGAAGAGAAGAGAAGAGAAGAGAAGAGAAGAGAAGAGAAGAGAAGAGAAGAGAAGAGGAAAGCCTGACTGTGCCAATTCTTCCTGTAGCACAAAAACACCACAACATCCAGTAGAATCAAGGAGACAGAGAGAGAGAGAGAGAGAGAGAGAGAAGAGGGGAAAGAAGTGACACTGAGAAAGAGAAAGGAGGGGACATGAAAGATATACAGGGGGACAAGGAAGTGTAGAGAGAGAGAGAGAGAGAGGGAGACGGAAAGTAAGAGTAAGGGAAAGAGGGAGAGAGAGAACAAGAGAAAGAGAGGGGGTTGAAAGGAGAGACTGAAAGCGAGAGATGGAGTAAGGGAGAGAGAGAAGGAGGGAGCGAGAGAGTAACAGAGAGAGAGAAGGAGGGAGCGAGAGAATAACAGAGAGAGAGAGAGAGGGTGAACAGGGTCATTCTGGCAGGGGGCCAAGCCCAACAAAACGAAGTCTGTTTCCCAGCCCATGGCCTGGGCCTCTGGCCGCCCCACACACACAAACACACACACACACACACACACACGCACACACACACACACACACGCACACACGCACACACACACACACACACACACACACAGCCCCACTGCAGACTGCTCCTGCCACGGGCGTGGCTCTCCGCAGAGCAGGGAGGGAATTTCAAACAAATTTGTGTGTTCACCCTCTGACACACACACACACACACACACACACACACACACACACACACACACACACACACACACACACACACACACAGCTTCTCTCTAACTCAGACATGCTTTACTGGCAGAAATGCCCCTATGGTTCCAGGGAAAGTGTTGTGGGATAAAAACAAAATAACCTGCCATGCAAATATGTAAATACATAAATACTCCACCTCTCTGCTGTCCAGTCTCCTCTTTACACGCCATCAGTGTGTGTGTGTGTGTCAAACGTGTGAACAGCTTTTTAATGGGGTGGAATGGTAAAGCATGTGACTCGTGTCTGGGAGGCAAGCTGAGGTTGACACACACTGAAGCTGAGGGGAATACCACACACACACACACACACACACACACACACACACACACACACACACACACACACACACACACACACACACACACACACACACACACACACACACACACACACACACACACACACACACACACACACACACACACACACACACACACACACACACACACACACACACACACACACACACACACACACACACACACACACACACACACACACACACACACACCCATCCTGGAGCAAGTGCTGATGATGAGATGGGAGTTATGATGGTGTGTGTGGTCCCTGTGCTGTGCTTTACTCAGACTGAACATCCAAGGAGCACAAGGACCGGACACCAGACTTAGAACCACAGCTAGTCAGTACTCACACCAGACTTAGAACCACATCTAGTCTGTACTGACACTAGACTTAGGAACCACATAGGAGTAAGTACTAGTAGTCAATACTGACACATGTGGCCACATGTGTACCAACATATGGATAGATTTCCCCCCCTCAGACACACACTTCTACAGGCAAGGCCACTACCCCAACAAGCTGGCTACTGACTGGGCGCTCTTATCATGTCGTGCCATTGACCTCTGACCCCCTGGGTATTGGCCCAGAGCTCTCTCAACCTATAGAGCGCCCCGCTGCATCCACTACCCAAGGCATTCATGGCCCAAGCTGGACAGCCAGAGAGCTCACATGTCTGAGGTGAAAGAACTGGGGACGACAATCAGTATGTTTACAGTCCAACTGTTAAATCCAGCTGTTGAGTTGGATCTTGATTGGGCCACTGTCCTTGTCCCAGTACACAAGCATGGGAGACAATATAGACTCATTGACCGAAGTATGTCTGACTCCGCCACGATACGGCCCCTTTCAGCGTGATAGTCTTGGGCTACGATATGCCCCCTTTGAGCGTGTTAGTATTGGGCTTTTTCTGGTTGACCTATTACATTACAGAGCAAAACCATTGACAAACAGTTTAACATACTATCTATTTTAAAAGGCCGGTTTTAGTTGGACTAACACAATAACTGGACTTGTTCTAAAGTCATGTAAACATACTGTATGGCTTGCTCCTGGACCTCTAACCACTGTTTGCAACTGGTCTCAATATAACTAAGCAGTAGGGCCATCAGACACCGTCTGTGTGTGTCTGCGTCTCTGTCTGTGCCTCTGTCTGTGCCTCTGTCTGTGGCTGTAGTCCATCTATGACTGCAGCAATCCCAACATATGATTATCCCCCATTTCCATGTTGTGGGATGTCATGCTCTCGCTAGAAAAGCAAAATGGCTCAGAATCAAAAACAAGGTGGGAAGAGAGGCCCAATGAGCCGTGAGGTCTGAGATGATATTTCCTCTGCGAGACAGCACTGAAATTCAATCTGATTGTCAATGGAAGAACAACACAAGCCATTAGAGGGCATAGCTGTCGTGTGTGTGTGTGTGTGTGTGTGTGTGTGTGTGTGTGTGTGTGTGTGTGTGTGTGTGTGTGTGTGTGTGTGCCCAGAGGTTTGTTAGAGGACAGCTGTGCACAGAACTCCAAAAAAAAGGAGATGGGAGAGGCTCTACTTCCTTCTCTTACACAGTGAAGGTGTGATTCTCAAGTGTGTGTGTGTGTGTGTGTGTGTGTGTGTGTGTGTGTGTGTGTGTGTGTGTGTAAAGGAACACTAGGTACTCAGCTAAAAATACAGCCCCTGTGCCTGTGCTCTACCTCTCTGGTCTGATTCTTAACCTGATGTGGAGCTGGAGAGAGAGCCTGTACATTTCTATACGCTAGTGCACGTGTGAGACCCTGTACATTTCTATACGCTAGTGCACGTGTGAGACCCTGTACATTTCTATATGCGAGTGCACATGTGAGAGTGCACGTATGAGACCCTGTACATTTCTATACGCGAGTGCACGTGTGAGACCCTGTACATTTCTATACGCTAGTGCACGTGTGAGACCCTGTACATTTCTATACGCGAGTGCACATGTGAGAGTGCACGTATGAGACCCTGTACATTTCTATATGCGAGTGCACATGTGAGAGTGCACGTATGAGACCCTGTACATTTCTATACGCGAGTGCACATGTGAGAGTGCACGTATGAGACCCTGTACATTTCTATAAGCGAGTGCACGTGTGAGACTGCACGTGTGAGACCCTGTACATCTCTATATGCAAGTGCACGTGTGAGACCCTGTACATCTCTATATGCAAGTGCACGTGTGAGAGTGCACGTATGAGACCCTGTACATTTCTATACGCGAGTGCACATGTGAGAGTGCACGTATGAGACCCTGTACATTTCTATAAGCGAGTGCACGTGTGAGACTGCACGTGTGAGACCCTGTACATCTCTATATGCAAGTGCACGTGTGAGACCCTGTACATCTCTATATGCAAGTGCACGTGTGAGACCCTGTACATCTCTATACGCTACTGCACGTGTGAGACCCTGTACATCTCTATATGCAAGTGCACGTGTGAGACCCTGTACATCTCTATACGCGAGTGCACGTGTGAGAGTGCATGTGTGAGACCCTGTACATCTCTATACGCGAGTGCACGTGTGAGAGTGCATGTGTGAGACCCTGTACATCTCTATACGCGAGTGCACGTGTGAGAGTGCACGTGTGAGACCCTGTACATCTCTATACGCGAGTGCACGTGTGAGAGTGCACGTGTGCGACCCTGTACATCTCTATACGCGAGTGCACGTGTGAGAGTGCACGTGTGAGAGCCTGTACATTTCTATTCAGTACACGAGTGCAAGACAATATGCCTGTAAGTGCACCTGTAAGAATGTCGGTGCATGTTTCGAAAAAAGGTGTGTGTGTACACATGTGTGCGTGTCTGTGAGGGTGCATGTGTGTGTGTGTGTGTGTGTGTGTGTGTGTGTGTGTGTTGAGTGCCCTGAACCAGAGCGAGGGAATAAAAATCCCCAAATCCCAAGAGACGCCTGGGAAGCCCACTGACCCCAGGCTCTGGGTCTCCTCCATAGAAATCAATCTGGGATGGACAGGGGCATACCTGCCTGTCAGATAAATCACACACACACGCCTCACAATTCAAACTAATCCAGCCAGGGGATATGTGCCTATATATGTGTAAGTCTGAGTGTGTGTGTGTGTGCGTGTGCGTGTGTGAAAGAGTGAGATCTAAAACAGAGACCCAGAGAGTCTGTGTGACCAACAAGAGCGTAACAACAGCATCAAGAACCAGGTAGAACCATGCGCCCAGACAACTTGCAAGCATAGAACAAGTTTGACTAACAAACACCAGCAAGGAGAACCGCAGTGTGCAGAGCCAAGACCAGAACTACAGAACAGCAAGAGTAGAACTACAGCAACAAGAACCATGGTGAGCAGAACCAAGGAGAACCAAGGCATCCAGAGGCACACCCCAGGGGAGCCAAGTGGCTAGAACACCTCGCACGCACACACACACACACACACACACACACACACACACACACACACACACTTTGAGGGGATGGCATGGAGATTATATAAGAGGACTGATGTACTGTACAGGACGTCTCAACTGGCTCCCCAGAGGGATGCAAGTTGAACGAGTGCAAACAGGAACAGACAGACAAGGACACACACACACACACACACACACACACACACACAGGTGGACAGACAGACACACAATAAAGTAGCCAGAGAGACAGAGAGAGAAACAGGAAACACTAGATACACAGACAGACAGACAGAGAAACAGTCAGACACACAGACACACAGACAGGCAAAGGAACAGACAGTCAGACAGACAGACACACAGACAGGCAGAGGAACAGACAGGCAGACAGACAGACAGACAGACAGACACACAGACAGGCAGAGGAACAGACAGGCAGACAGACAGACAGGGTGGAGGAAAAAGAGAGAGGAACAGTTCTCTACAGAATGGCCAGCCTCATAACCACACCAGCTAGAGATACTACTGCTATCAGTCAAGCAGTCAGGGCCTGCAACATCAACACCAGCCACCGCCTGCGGGGGTGTGTGTGTGTGTGTGTGTGTGTGTGTGTGTGTGTGTGTGTGTGTGTGTGTGTGTGTGTGTCCAACCTGATTAGCTAAAGCCAGACACATAACACAGGAGTAGAGCTAAATGCTCTAAATGAACAGACACACAAACGCACACAAACACTGACGCAAGAGTCACCGTACACAAAAAGATATGGCATCCTCCCATTCATTCATTCACTCAGTCTCTCTCTCTCTCTCTCTCTCTGGATAGGCATTTAGCCACGTGTGCACTCATCCTTCCCTACTATCCTGTTTATCTTCCTCACTCTCTCTCTGTCTCTCTCTCTATCCCTCCCTACTCTCTCTCCATCCCTCTTTCTCTCACTCTCTCCATCTCTCCCTATCCCTCTCTCCCTCTGTCTCTCTCTATATCTCTCCCTACTCTCTCTCTCTCTCTGATACACACAAACAACCTCAGGGAGTGTCTAGAAGCTCACTTTCACTCTCATTCATTCTCTCCTTCTCCTCTCACACACCCATACACACACACACACACACACACACACACACACACACACACACACACACACACACACACACACACACACACACACACACACACACACACACACACACACACACACACACACACACACACACACACACACACACACACACACACACACACACACACACGTGTTTCCCCCCAAACATGTCTGCTTTCTCTTCTATACACACATGTTTACAGACACACACACCCAACCACACACACACACACACACACACACACACACACACACACACACACACACACACACACACACACACACACACACACACACACACTCACACAAAATCTCTGATTTCCTACAGACACAATCAAGGCTGTAGCCACACCACAGCAGTCATCAACCCACTCCAAATCAAGAGATCCCTGGACACACACACACACACACACACACACACACACACACACACACACACACGCTGCCATGTAAAGCGGGCGGGAGGCACTCACCTCTCTTCTGCAGCCAGCCTTCTTTGACGATAGTAACATCGCTCATGGTGTCTCTCCCCACTGTGGCTGCCTGGATGCCTCCGCTACAGACGGACTCCCCAGCTCACACAGAGAGAGAGAGCGAGGGAGCGACGGAGGGAGGGAGGGAGGGAGGGGGGGAAGGAGAGAGGGAGGAGAGGACGTGAGGAGGAGGAGGAGGAGGGGGGAGAGGAGGAGGAGGGGCGATCAGACCTCCCAGTCTCGTCGGCGTGCAGAGTAGAGCTTGGGCTCCCCTCCCTCCTCTCTCTCGTTCTTTCTCTCTCTCGTCGTCGTTGTCGCCTCTCTCTCTCCCTCTCTCTCTCTCGTTCTCTGTTTATCCGTCTCTCTCTCTCCCTCTCTCTCTCTCTTGCGCTGGGTTGGTTGTGGCTCAGCTGGACTCAGGGGCCGGCGTGCCGTCTTCTTTCCTCTTGTGGCCGTCAATCCGTTACGCTCACACACTCTCCCTCTTCCTCCCTCCCTCTCTCTCTCTCTCTCTCTCTCTCTCTCTCGCCGGCTCGTTGGCTCTCCTCCCTCCCCTCTGTCTTCCACTCTCTGTTGCTCTCTCTCTCTCTCTCTTTCTTCAGCAGACCTTCCCACTCTCCGAGGGTGACTCAGCCTAGGCGGAAGTGGAAGAGAAAGAAAAGACAGATAAAAACAAAAACAAGGAAAGGATGAATTTCTTCTCTTCCTCTCTCCCCCTCTTCCATCACCACCCCTAACCAATCTCCTCTGAGACATAATTCACTCTAAGGCAGGACTAAAATGACTAATTTACTGATACTTCTAGACAAAGATTTATTTATCACATAGTACGTCAGATTGTAAATTATGATGCCAGGAATGCATACAAAACCGCTATCCCAGTGGCCAATAATGAATTGCAATTTTGAGTGCTGACATTTGAAACAGATAATGATGTCATGATATTTGTCACAGAAGATTACTGTCTCAAAAGCATCTATTCAAATGTTCTTTTGTAACATGTCTGTACAAGAGAAATGGTTGTGTGAGTTTATCATTACTGAGGTAAATCTGTGAAATTACACTGACATTTATTTTAGGTCATAATGCCCAGCCTTAATCCATACCCTCATTCTCACACACACACACAGACAGCACCAAACAACACACTCATTGTTTAGAGGCGCGGGACAGACGGACAACTCTGCCTGCCACAAGCAGCACCCTCTGCACTGCTCTGACCCCGCCAGTCGCACCCATTGCCCTACGAACACCAGCCTGATGCCCCAATGCCCTACGAACACCAGCCTGATGCCCCAATGCCCTACGAACACCAGCCTGATGCCCCAATGCCCTATGAACACCAGCCTGATGCCCCAATGCCCTACGAACACCAGCCTGATGCCCCAATGCCCTACGAACACCAGCCTAATACCCCAATACCCTACGAACACCAGCCTGAAACGCCATTATATATATGTAACTATTATAACTGATTATAATAATATACATAACTGATTAATTTCGATTAATTAATTTGAGAAAAAATAACTGATTAAAAAAATAACACAGATTAATCGATTCCGTATGACCTTTGACCCCGAGCCGTTGTAGTCAGTAACCATTAGACTGTAAAATGAAGGAGAGAGAAAAAAAAATTCTGCCTAGATCATTGATTGGAACATTTACTTTTAAAAAACAGATGGTGTTAAAAATAAAGTGTTGATTAAACTAAAGTCGTCTGCAATGTCTGCAGCAAGTAATTTGCATATCACCGGAGTTCATCAACTCTAAAGTCGCACATCAATGCAAAGAAATAGTGTTAACATTGAGGGGAGTGTTAATTTATGTTCATTGTGTCGCCTAGGTTATATCTGTGGCCTGAAATATCTTATGTGAAAAAAAACTCAACACTTTTGAATTTTTTTCCTCAGCATATTAGGTCATATCATAGATTATTATGGCCATTATTAAAATAATAAGAGTTTTTGAACTTTAATGTCACTAGTGCTGATTATTCAATGATTCATTTGAATTTAAATAATTAAAATACTTTCACAGCAAAAATTATATATGCGATTAATTTAGATTAATTAATCACAGAGTATGTAATTAATTAGATTATTTTTTTTAATCAATTGACAGCCCTGATATATATATATATAAATTCAAGTATATATTTCCTGGGAGGTTAAAAGTACACTTCTGGCACTGCTGAGGCAGCTGGCATTGTACTCCGATACCAGAGATCAAGAATCGATGGACAAAAATGGTTGTTTCCTGACTACCATTATGCAATCATCAGCTCTTAGAAAAGCAACAAACATTTTCAACAAACACACCAGAAAATAAACATCAAGGACAGTAAAGGTTTCTGAGTAGAGAATTATAAATGTGTGATGTAGGCAGATAATCAGTAGCAAGTAAGTAAGGCTGGCTATATACAGGTTACAGACTAATCTCTGCCACCGCCACCAATGACCATCCGGTAAAGTTGAGCCAGGGAGATGCACAATCCCATTCATAACAGCATGTGTTTGTGCTTACCTCTGTCTGTGGGTGTGAGTGGGTGTGAGAGTGAATGAGAGAGAGAGGGGGAGGAAGAGAGAGAGAGAAGAAGCCTGAACAAGTGAAATAGAGAAGGGAACGATTTAGTGTATGTGGGAGGATTGGGCACCATTCGGGCCAAGAGTTTTGGACGATAGCCTCTCTCTCTCATTCTCTCTCTGTCTCTCTCTCTGTCTCTCTCTCTCTACTAAACTAAATCTGCATTTACATCTAGCCTCACAATCCCCAAACTGGTAAGCCTCAAATCAACCTGCAAAACTCACAATAACTCCTCCCCATCTGCCTGACCATGGAGTCTATGGACGTAAGAAAAGGTGCTGATTTTACGTTGAGACCACAGTTCCCAATCAAATGCATCTGCCTCTAAACAGCTATTAGGCAAGTCAACTGAATTGAATAAGCTGTTCACCGGTGTCAGAATCGACAGGCAAGCTGACCAATTGAGCTAGTTCACTCCCAAGAGGACTTTCAACTTAACACTCCAAGTTCATACCACTTAACAAGGAACAATGTAAGCTCATGAGTTTCCACAACACAAACCCAGAAGCACCTGAAGCCAGAGAGCTCAAATGAAAAACAAATAAAATGGCCGCATGCACATCTTCACAGCTTCCTGGTTTGTGACCCAGTGACCTGTATGACTATCGAACATCTGAACATTCCGATAAAAGAATACGTTCAACAACAGTGTAAGATTCTAGAATGTTCGTGTTGCATTCGATGGACCCAAATATTCATTGGAACGCTCATTCCACAACATTCTAAGCACACCAGTGTGACAGTGCCTGACCTGTTAAAGACGCTAGGCAAATAGCCCCTCACCTGTGTGACCATGTAAGTCTTAGTCTAGTCCGGCGCCGAGACTGAACCCAGGACAGTTTTGGCCCAGCTTTGGCCCAGGTCTGGCCTGGTTCAGGCCCACATCTGGCTTCCATACAGACCAGGATTCACATTACTTTCTCTGCACACGCCTCACAGTGTGCTTGGTCACAGAAGCGCAGCTTGATTAAGATGATGAGAGTTTGGACTTTTTTTAGGAAAACAGCAACACACACACACACACACACACACACACACACACACACACACACGGCAACTGAGAGAATGAGATCTTATGAAATGTTTTAGTAGGCCAGCATGCTCCAAGTGCAGGAGAGGTAACCTTAAAATAGGTTTGCAACATAGAAAGGCCATTACACCTGAGTGAGTCTGTATCAGTTAATCTAAGTGCATGCTGTTTACGGGTGGAATGGGAGTGTGTGTGTGTGTGTGTGTGTGTGTGTGTGTGTGTCAAGAGAGAGAAGATGGTCAATGCATTCCAGTACACAGCCGCCATGGTCTGAAACTCTAATTTGTCCAAATGAATCATTCAGGACGGCACAAGTGGTGAAAGCAGATCTGACCACAGCGTCTGTATCAGAATCAGATCTATGCACATATGCAAAAGAGCCCAGAGAGGGCGAGTGGGCTGGGGGGGGGGTTGCGTCTGACGTCGGGCAGCTGACGTGCTGCTCTGCTTGCCCTCGCCTCAGCGGGCTCGCAATCAGGTTGCGTGTTTTATTGCACTCGCGTGCGTGCGTGTGCGTGTGCGTGTGCGTGTGCGTGTGCGTGTGTGTGTGTGTCTGCGTGACGAAACAGCAATACCAGACCCTGCATAAAGTCAAAGGGGGGGGGGGGGGGGGGGGGACTGAAAGTCCTGCATTCCTGTTCTATTGGGTTGTTAATAGCCAAAGAAAATCAGCAAAACAACTCCATTTGGGTTTCACAAAGAATTCTCTGTAATAAAAAACAACGGCAGCATTTGCAGCACAATCATCTTACAGACAGTCAGACGGAACGCTGTGGAGTCGGAACACTAGAGCTACCAGACACCCACAAGCACACAAGCTCAATTCAATCCAAGATGACCTTGCAAATGCAAGACAGGAGAGGCCAGGACAGGACGTCCTGACAGTTCAGAATGCAAGGTGAGACTTTTAAGCTCTTCCCTGTCCCCGCGCTATTTAGGAATAACCTTAATCTCTAGTTACCGTGGCCCCGTGCTGCTAAGGTATATACGTTAGTAAGAGAGGTCCCTAATCTGTTCATGGGAGCAGGATGCTCCGCTAATGGGGTTAATGCAAATATTATGGGGCAGCTTTGGATTGTATAATTAGACGCTGTGAATGAGACGCTCCCGTTGGTCAGCATTGCCCAGTGAGGCACAGTCAGTCTGGATTGCATGGAGTCAAAACTCCCAAGCTCCCCTGCCGCCGCCACCGCGGCGCACAAAAGGGCGAGTTCTCGAGTGTTTAGCGCGTGACTCACCGCTCAGGCTATTGTATGATACAGGGGGGGGGGGGGGGGGGGGCTTCTAAAACGACACATTGAAGACGCGCCACGAAGTCAAGAGAAATGAGAAGCACGCTGAACTCTGTATTCAGCAGCAGGGCCTCAGTGAAAGAGAGAGAGAGAGAGAGAGAAAGAGAGAGAGAGAGAGAGAGAGAGAAAAAAAGAAAAAAGAGAGAGAGAAAGAGAGAAAGAGAGATGAGAACCAAGGCCAAGCTTGACGTGTGCGAATGCCAAAGAACAAACAGCGCTCAGGGAAAAGCACTAACACCGTGTCTCCAGTCAAAGAGAGAGAGAGAGAGAGATACAGTCTCAACCACAGAGACCTTCCCATGAATCACCCCTCTCTTCTCCACACTCAGAGAGCCTATGGCAGAAGGTCTGGGCTTCTAGCGCACCCGCTGTGCGTCATCGGAGGCTGTGTGATGTGTTTCTTTATGTTTTCTACAGTCGGCACTGCGTGTGTATCATCACCATCACCATCATGTCCGCCATTAGTACAGGTGATGACTCGTACTGCCCCAAACATGCACCACACAGGCTGGAGGTCACTTCAGGACGGACACCTGGAGCAAGGTGGACACATCCAGCCTACTATAGGGACAGGTGCTGCATACAGGTAAAGGTGAACCAAAAAAAGAAAGAATATTCAAGTACCAAAAACCTCTGTGAATGTACATACTGAAAATACAACAAAGCAAAACTATGTGTGTGTGTGTGTGTGTGTGTGTGTGTGTGTGTGTGTGTGTGTGTGTGTGTGTGTGTGTGTGTGTGTGTGTGTGTGTGTGCCATAGATCCGAACCTCTGTCAGACGTTTTTCGTACCATACACACTGGAACCATACGTATTCCTGATAAGAGATAATTTCAAAGCTGGATCCATGCAACAATGCACAGGTGGTGTTAGATTGGTGTGCTGCTTTACCTTTACTGATTCTGTCAGGAACAATGCACATAATGATTCACATGTGCTACTGTAAATCATATCTATAAAATCCATAAGTCCTTCCTATCGTTACTATATAACCCAGTGATGATAATGATGATGATGATGAGCTTTCAGCAGGCTAATGAGTGATCAAGCATTGAGGAGGATCAAGCCTGAGGCTCAGCTGAGTGATCCACTACCAACAGATCCGCCAGATCCACCATAAAACTGACACGGGTTCAGCTGAGTGATCCGCTACCAACAGATCCAGATCCGCCAGATCCACCATAAAACTGACACGGGTTCAGCTGAGTGATCCACTACCAACAGATCCAGATCCGCCAGATCCACCATAAAACTGACACGGGTTCAGCTGAGTGATCCACTACCAACAGATCCAGATCCTCCAGATCCACCATAAAACTGACACGGGTTTAGCTGAGTGATCCACTACCAACAGAAGTGAAAACATCCAGAGCATAGGTTGGGTGCGGGCGCAGCATGGGGTCAGAAAAATGGCGCAGCTAATAGACCGGCATGATGAGCTGTCAAGGTATGCACTGTCATTGTCACCCCAGGAACGCGACCACACCTTAATGAATTAGTCTTAGCTAATGGCAACTGTCTGCCTGATGCTCAGCTGATAACAGAATGGGTAGACAACGTTAGTAAGTGATAGATAGATAGATAGATACTGTATTGATCCCCAAGGGGAAATTCAAGGTCTCAGTAGCATACAGACCTCACACACAACAAGTGGCCAGAGATTCATTGGCCCGCCATATACGGCTCTGGTTGACAAGCCCAGCGTGTATACACATGAAAAAGTAGCACAAGTATAGCCTGGGATTTCCCATGCTGCCTTACGCACGCGATTGTATTCACGCTGCTAGGCAGCCTAGATTCTATGGACTTCGTTTTCACCTCAACGAAGGAACCAATCACAGAACGGAGGGAGGGCAGCAAGACGATGACGACACACCGAAGCCGTTACGAGCTACGTACAGGCGCATTTGATAGACATTCGTAGCGCCCAATAAACGGCTCTGGGCATTTGTAAACCACGTTTCAAATACGAGAAAATGAATGTCTAGTTCCCAGACCCCATCTCAATGAGATTGGGTTTGGCGTTAGCCAGGATAGCACAAGTAGGCATTTTTTCCTGACTT
>NW_027468620.1:31153396-31160896 GCF_046254945.1 Alosa pseudoharengus | reverse complement strand
GAAGAGAGAAAGAGAGAGAAAGAGAGAGAGAAAAACAGAGAGAGAGAGAGTAACAGAGAGGGAGAGAGAAAGAGAGACAGAGAAAGAAAAACAGAGAAAGAGAGAGAAAGAAAGAAAGAAAGAAAGAAAGAAAGAAAGACAGAGAGAGAGAGAGAGAAAGATGGAGAGAAAGACAGGCAGAGAGAAGAGAAAAAGAGAGAAGCCCAGGCAACATGAACAGAAGACACAGCTCCAGCTGCACCCAATCAGAGAGAGGCGCTGGCCTGCAGCAGAGAGGCTGCTGAACATGACTGTAAAAGAACAGCTAGGTCTCTTACTTACAGTCCAGGAAGACTGGAAACGCACTGGTCACAGTGTCCCTTTGTTATGGGGATGACAGCATGTGACAACAGCGGCCGAGTCTAAAGGGGCCACATCTCGCCAGGGGAGCGAAAGGAAAAGGCCAGCGAAGACTTCTGCATTCACAAGACGAGCGCTAAACTCATGAATAGGAAGTGTCAATGAAAGAGAAACCTCTCGAAACAGGGCCGGTGGTTTAGTCTGAAACTAGAATAGAGGATGTGAAAGGTTTTGAATGGCCGCCGGCGGATGTGTACGTCTGGGAGGCAGAACCGCTTCCAGTCGCTTTAGTTTGGTTTGTTTTCTTTCCGTTTGTTTTAAGGAAACGGCAGACAGGATCCACAAATAACAGAAGTGCAAGTTCATTAGAGAAGTGTTGCAGTTACGCTGTTAGCTCATTGGTGGGAGTTGTTTATAACACTTCTGCAAAAAAACACA
Organism: Alosa pseudoharengus; assembly: GCF_046254945.1. Lineage (NCBI taxonomy): Eukaryota > Metazoa > Chordata > Actinopteri > Clupeiformes > Clupeidae > Alosa > Alosa pseudoharengus. The sequence continues at coordinate 31,160,119 of NW_027468620.1, read as the reverse complement.
AAGCCCAAAAGGTCAAACAGTAGGGATAGCCCATTGTTGCACCAGTGTCCCCAACTGCTGAATGACTTCTGCATGAGACAATGCAACTGTTTAAAAGGGTGCATGAAAGACCACAAAACACAACCAATGTACTTCAGTCCGAGCCAGTTTCACCTTTAAGCCATTGAACAGGACCATGTGTGTATGCCTGACTTGTAGTGTTGTTTAACATGTGTTGTTGTTAAACACGTGAGATTGTGTGGATAATTCGTTTGAGGTAAAAATGGATGGAAGTAATATATTGGTATGCCCCTTCCTAATATGCACCATTGTACACCGTCCACCAAGCTCATTCTGCAGTGTGGCATTATGCCATTATAACATAAGCATCACTCACAGAGTAATTAGGAGTATCTCCTCACGGTAGGCATTAGTTCTATAGACTACTTAGCCTTCTGCCCAAAGCAGTCAATGCTTTAAAAGGTATAAAGGTTTTAAGGCACTACTATTGTTTGGGCATGACGTTGTTGTCCTGAAATGACCTCTAGTTGAGGAGAAATAAAGCAATATGCTGATCCATGGATGCCTGCTGTAGACAGCAGCCAAGTAGCAGTGGAGTCAGGACACAGATCGAGCCATGTTCTGGCTCAAGTCCATAGCCTATCAGCAGCGGGTCTACTCTAAAGTCAAGTGCTTTCATGATAGGTTGGTCTGGGCAAGGAAAACACCCGCCACCCGCCCCTCAAAAACCATATTCCCTTGGAGGGGGTGAGGGAATTTGATTCCAACCCTGCCGGTGCAGAAACACTATGCAGGGGCACAGCAGGTCTCAGACTCCTAAGGACACTGGATTGGTGCTAAGAGCAAAGGGGTTACTGGGTGATTGGCTTTGCGTCTACACTGGGCAACAGATATCTACCGTGGCCTTTTGTTCATGCCCTAAATCAGTCTATTACACAGGAGCAAATCATATAAGACAGGAGTCAGGAGCAAAGCAGAGTTGCTTCTGCACTTCATACTCAATCTACAAACATGAATTACTTGTACTATGAAAGCTGGAGAGCCAGTCAGGTAGAAATCCAACATTTACAGCAATTTTTCCACACATCGTCATTGATTACATATCTGAGTACGTCCTTTTCCCCCATACACACTGAAAAATCCTCTAGCTCTTACCGTGATCATTAGGCTACACATGATTTGGGCAGGTTTCTGAGCCTTCTTCATAATGCACATTGTCAAAACTATTTAAGGGCTGATGTAAAACTATAAGTTAATGACTTGTTGACTCATCATTGTGTTATGAATGTCAGCTGACAAGGCGCACAGATGAGTTAGCATGCCCTTCGCGTATAAAACATACTGTATAAGCATGAAGCTACGTGTTAGCCTCCCTGCTAGGAATACAGATGACAGACGACATGCCCTGACACAGCATGTGTGGCATCCGTGTGTTGAAGATGCTTTCCGCTTAATTTGAGTATATGACGTGCCCAGGAGTATTTTGTGGCGCAGTTTGGGAATCTTGCGTGCTACGCAGGCACCTTTGACAAACTGGCTTGATCTCCAAGGTATCATTTATTCTTACGTATGCAGCTCAAGATGTATCGACGAAAAAGTAAATTACCCGTGTTAGTAATAGGCTACTATATAGAAGCAATGGTAAGGCAAAAGTGGCATTCTGCAAAACCCACAAACAACTGCACTTGCTGCACGTTGTTTTTGATGGCAGCTCTCTGCATCATCACCGAGGCTATCAGGTTCACGAGCTGTCATGACAAACCCGCACGTCACCATGAACTTGCAAGACGACCAACAACGCTGGTCTTTCACAGTAGGGTGCCAGTTAAATTAACGTTTTCGTTTGGGATGTTTTTTTCCCCCGTATTTTCCTTGTACTGCTCTGTTTTCAATCATGTGGAACGCGCGCGAGTGTAAACAGAGCGTGTGGATAAACACGCGCGCTAGGCCAAACCCAGCTCCTCCTCCTCCTCGCTCCCTTCGCTGAAAGTGCTGCAGCAGTAACTCCACGGCTACCCCTTCCCTCCCCATATCTCCATCACATTCCCAGCAAGGAAATTATGTCTGCCGTGTACAACGAACCAGTTTTTAACCGCCGTATTGCCTGGCAGCGTATTGCTGTAGCAGTAACAGAGCATGTAGCCTATCTGAGGAAGTGCTTAATACCTGGCTGAGTAACAGTGATGGGGAGACACTGGTGGATTCCCCCGCGCTTGGAATCCTCCGCGAGCCAGTGAGCGTCTTCCTTATCAACGACAGAGAGAGGGGGAAAGGCTGTCTACCAGATGAACCTAGTCGCGCAGTATTATATCTTATAATAAGGAGTAAAATACGAAAAGCTGAGTACCTTTTCGATGTTCAGTTACAGCTGTCCCTGCGGTCGAGAGGACCTAATGGACAATCGACTGTGGGTCAACAAGGCGGCTGCTGCTCCTCTGTTTCCCCAGAACCGCCGTTGAGCCTCTGCCGCTTGGCTTGTTGTTGACTTTCAGGAAAGCCAGTGACGTCACGTCACTTCTCGTAGGCTACGGCGTCCCCCTCTCTCTCTCACTCTGCTGTCTCCCGCACGCACGCCAAGCTCGGATGGTCCTTGCGTCCGTCTGCCTCTTCGGGTTACCGTGCTCACTCTCCTCCGTCGTCGCTTTGGCAAGGGAACTATCGCGAGAGTCCCGTGAGAGATGAGCGGAGATGTCAAAGCCCGTACCTGTGAAATCAGCAGAACTACTCATGACCTGTGACCTCCCTGTCGAAGACGCTTAAACATTTAAGAAATATAATTTAATTTAAAATTTTTCATTCACTCAGATCGATTGAACAACATGAATAGCCTATCATTTTTAGATGAACCATAATCCCTTTTGACAGATCTTTCAACTAATTTGTTTGCCAGGGGCTCTTAGGTAGGCTATTATCCTGGCTTAGCCACACTTTGTGTTTTTCACTTTGTGAATTTGAGTCTGGTAATATGCCATTTGAATTTGATTATGGGGCATGTTTCTATAGAGCCCGCGAGGAACATGGCGAGAATTTTTTCTTTTTTGAGCTGAATTGATTTTAACTCAATTTATTTATCTAGTTTAGTTACTGTAGTAACAAACTGTTTGTCAGCAGTTTGTTTGTGTTATACCGGCCCAATTTCCATGGAACGTGGTGGTGGAATGGTATAGCATGGGTCAAGAAAAAAACAGTACATTTTAGCAATGACCCAGAACACATGGAGGATCCACAAATTGCTTCCCACTGTCCTTGACAAAGACAGAGTGATTGGCCTTGACGAAAATCAACATGTCCTTCCAAATGAGTCACTATACAGGATGTTATAATAATATCCAAAGACAAGAATGATATAACCTTTACAGTCAGCAAACATACTGGCGATGGAATTGTTTGCTGTAGGCTACAGTAGTAATCTTTATAGCCCACAGATGTGCAGTTTGGCAGTATGGACAAACTGCACCAAATGCCTGTGAAGGGAGTGTTTTATTTAATGAAGGGCCACTGAACACATGTCATAGCTATGTTTGTAGAAACAAAACTCTTACATTGTCTTTCATTCCCATGATGCATCATTTGTCCATTGAAAAGGAAACATTTGGGTAACAGGATAACTCATGCGTATGGCCGTAGCATAACTATAAACAAATAGTGTTCATTAAAGTGTAACAGTAGATGGGCTGGAACTGTCTGACAGTGCCTTGCTGGACTATAATCCAATCATATTTAATCATACGGTCCCTGCAGAAATTGCAGAGTGGAGAGGAGTGTCTGGAAATAGAATCCATTTGTACCTGTTTGCTTTTACAATTACAATGGCACTCATAAATATAATTATGATGTTTTGCGTAAATGTCCTTTAATACCTTAACCTTCCTTGAGTTTTGATGGCTTTTTTATGTGTGGAGAGGGATAAAAAGTGTGTGTGTGTGTGTGAGAGAGAGAGAAAGAGAGAGAGCATTAGGCACACCAAAGCAGACTACAATGGTTACAATTTTCTTCCTTTATGTGTATTTATAGATGTTTTATGTAGATGGCGGTACACATCTGTGTTTGTATGACATTGTGTTTATGAATGTGGAGTTGTGAAATTGTCTACAGTGTAAACAAACGGTACAGAGGTGAACTGACTAGTCCCACTTGTTTTTCTGTTTTTGCCTTTATGCTTTTTGTTTGGTTGTTGGGCTTCAACTGCTTTAGGGGGCTTTCACACCTACCTCATATGGTCCGACTCCGGACCTTCTGACTTTAGTTTGGTTCGATTGTCCGAACCAAAATTGCAGGTGAGAAAGGTGCCACGCATCACGATCCGAATCAAAAGAAACAAATTTGGCGTTTCGCTAGCCTGTCTCTGTGCTGGGGATGCAGGATGTAAACTGATCCTGCTTCTCGCGATGTCTGAGACTTTGTGAGACGGAAGGTAGGATACACCAAACTTGCAAGTGGGATATTCTTCTTACAGGCAGTAGGGGCGGGCGAGAGAGCCTTCATTCACCCCGTAATGAGTCTGTGAAGATGCTGACCACATCTTCCCTGTTTTAGAACACAGTTTTTAATTGAATGCACTTTTGCACATGTTCCTGTCTGTGTGTTGGCTGACTAACTGTCTGCAGGTGAAAGTAATAATTGTTAATTAAGTTAATTGGGCCACACCCACAGGTTCTCTTTTAAAAAGGGCCAGTGTGTTGGTGTGGGAGAGTCAGACTGATTGATGTGCAAGTTATCGTGTGTTAAACATTTGGATAAATTAAAGAAAGATGTTTTCTACCAAAGAATATCCTGTTTTTATCTTTCTAAAAAAATAAGATGGTGGACACATTTTTCACAGAGTCATTTAACCATATACCGACTTACGAAGATGATTAATTCACACGAAAACGTTGCCTGGTGTCCCTTTAAAATACCAACATCTACAACATTTTGTTTTTGAGAGGATGAGAGAGAGGGGATACGAAGGACAGCAGAGCAATGCTATCTGAATTCTGAAGCTGAAAAAAAATCTGCGGCAACAGTAGGCTATATCATGTAAAGCCATAGAAAACCATTAGTCCGTTTGCATATCCGTACTGTTTTGTGTTTCTGTCCTCTGTAACAGCTCCAGGTGAGAAAGTGTCCCCTGTTCAGGGGAGAAAGCAAAGTAGCTGACTCTCTAGGCAGATTGAAAAAGAAAAAACACACTTTTTCCAGAACGTTCTTAAAACCGCTGGGGGGAACAGGTTCACTTCCCACTGTCGCCATGACAGCTGTTCTGTAGCCTTTTTGCACCATCTGGCCACAGCAGAGAGCCCATGGCATCTGACCACACTGTGCGATGTATAGTTTATGTTTTGCATTGCTAATTTTAGGTGCTTTGTCCTCTATCTATGTATTTATTGAGAATATGCTTTGTGTGTGAGTCTGTGTATCAGGTCAGGGGGACATTGCAGAAAGGCTTCATCCCACTCTGGATAATACACTGTCTATGTGTGTGTGTGTGTGTGTAATATATACCCACATTTTCCCATAAGAAAAGCTAGGCTTTGCCTCACTTTTGATATAGAATCTCACTTTGGAACTGACCTGGCACTGCATATACTAGATACATAAACAGGTAAAGGTTCAGTGTGTATGTGTGTGTGTCTGCGCGTGTGCACAGATGTGTGTGTGTACTGTATACGTGTGTGTTTCTGTGTGTGTGTGTGTGTGTGTGTGTGTGTGTGTGTGTGTGTGTGTGTGTGTGTGTGTGTGTGTGTGTGTGTGTGTGTGTGTGTGTGTTTGTAGATACACCCTACATACACACAAATAAATCAACAGGTAAAGGTTTAGTGTGTCTGTCTGTGTGTGTGTGCAGATGTGTGTGTGTCTGTGTGTGTGTGTATATGTGTGTGTCTGTATGTGTGTGCACGTGTGTGTGTATCTGCGTATGTGCACGGGTGAGTGTGTCTACGTGTGTGTGTGTGTGTGTATCTGCGTGTGTGCGCCAATGTGTGTGTGCACGTGTGTGTGTGTCTGCGTGTGTGCGCAGATGTGTGTGTGTGCACGTCTGTGTGTTGGTCTGTGATGCATCAACACTTCAACATGTTTAGTTTTACATCAACACTTCAGTCAGTGATTTCAGTTGTGAAAAGAATTAAGCCAATGACACACACTGCCTCTGAAGAATAATAGTTCCCAATGACACACACTGTCCCTGAAGAATAATAGTTACCAATTGCTCTTATATCCTCTATGCATATTTCCTACATGTTTTAACAAAGTTGATACATACACATAAGTGTATTACACATAAGACATATCAGTGACCAAGCAGTAACACTATGTTGGAGTGTGTGACAATATTATGGAGAAATGCTTTATCCCTTCAGCATTATAACACTATTATAAATCCAGTAGTATTTTATTGTTTGACCACAAAAAAACACTTACTGTGTGTGTTTGCATGTAATGAGTATGTAGAGTCCTCTTACTACACTTTGGAAAAGTGCACCATCCTCCATCTGTGTGGCGAAGAAGGGAACTGCAGCCATCTGGAATAAAAGAGACAGGCTCAGATTATCAGTCTCTGATGCTGTGGGTAATCTTCAGATTATTAGTCTGTAAACAATCTTATGTGAATGGGTAATATTATTTGCAGTGCAGAGCAAGGCTCTCACGGTACCAAGGTCAAGTCTTATATTATCATAAAACTCACTGGCCTTGATTCCTTGCTATTACTCTGATAGAAAACTTCCTATCCGTGCCGCCCTGTCT
>NW_027468620.1:31115896-31140896 GCF_046254945.1 Alosa pseudoharengus | reverse complement strand
TACATATTACATATTACATATTACGAAATCTATAAGTCTAAATGTTAGTAGGGGTCTATAGAGCAGTTTCTGTAGAGGACACACAGGAAAAAGATTAAATCAACATAAATACATCTATCTATATGAGCATACAAATGTATTGTTCTGCATAAGGTGGAGAGTAAATGCTAAAACAGCATATACAGTAAAACAGAAACAAATGTTTATGCATTTTTATATAGATAACCCAGATGCAGAGCAGAGTTAGAGAGGAAATAACTAAATACTAAATATATGAAAATGAATGCTTATGTTTCTGTAGATCAAATAGAATTATGGGATATAGTTAATATGTGTTTCTAAAATATTGTTAATGAGCTTGTCTATTTCAACCAGTACCGTTATGAGTGTTAGAATTAACAAAGCTGTTTTAGTTATTGTATTGTTAATTGTTTTCAAAACTTTCAAAACAGATCTTACAGATCTCCGCTCTCGTCCGGTTTTCTGCCTCCCCAAAACATATCACATCTCAAATTATATTGACATTTATGTGATTAAACATGTTTTCAGTAAAGGCAATGACATCATTTTGAAAAAAAGTTACTTTTGTTTGTTTCATACGGAAAATGAATCTCTGCTGTTTGGGCCTAGTTTCTCTCTCTCTCTCTCTCTCTCTCTCTCTCTCTCTCTGTGTGTGTGTGAGACAGGCCGCCTGTCTGTCTCCGTGGCCCAGATGTAGGGGGTCTGTCGCAGGGCAGGCGTCTCTGAGCTGTGCAGTGCTGGCTGCCGCTCACTGACGGACATCTGGAAGCCAAATTGGTTAATGGCGCCTCCAAGCCAAAAAGGTAGTCAGCCATTTCCTCCTCCAGCTACGAATGAGAGCTGCTGCTGCATCTGTCCGCCCCCCCAGCCCCCCCCCCCACCTCCCCAGTCCTCCCACCCCCCACCATCCACCCCTCTCGTCCGCCTGCTTTGAAAAACATCCCCCACTGACGGCCAGCCGCTGGGGGGAGGGAAGCGGTGGGGTCGGGGTGCTGGGCTGCTGGGCTGTAGCCATGTCTTTGAGAGAGAGGACGCGTTGCGTTAGAAGGGAGAGAGAGAGGACGCGTTGCGTTAGAAGGGAGAGAGAGGACGCGTTGCGTTAGAAGGGAGAGAGAGGACGCGTTGCGTTAGAAGGGAGAGAGAGGACGCGTTGCGTTAGAAGGGAGAGAGAGGACGCGTTGCATTAGAAGGGTGGCCCACAACCCTGAGTCCAGTGCAGCGCGCCGTGGAGCGCATGTTCACACGTTCATACGTTCACACGTTCATACGTTCATACGTTCACACGTTCACGCGTTCACACGTTCACACATTCATACGTTCACACGTTCATACGTTCACACATTCACACGTTCACACGTTCATACTGTACGTTCACACGTTCACACGTTCACACATTCATATATTCATACTGTACGTTCACACGTTCACACGTTCACACTGTGCGTTCACACATTCATACGTTCATACGTTCATACTGTACGTTCACGTACGTTTGTGTGAGCACATGTGCACACATGTGTGGAACTTTTCACTCTAAACATCCTCACATGGTTCCCTCATTCTATGCGCAGGGGTATCCAATGGTGGCCTGAAGCACCTGAATTTGCTGGCACCTTAATTGGTTCTTCTTAAGGTTCTTTTAGCTTAATTTACCCCCCCCCACCCCTACCCACCACCAAATAGAATCAAGTTAGATGCCTGTAACTCTTGATATACTCTTTATGTATGTACTGTGTCATCCATTTAAATGCTTTGTGTGTTTCATAGCTTGTCCAGATCAGAATCTTTTAATCTTTTTGTTCAGAACATGAACAAAAGGGAAGCTTGTTTGACACCTTTCAGAGGTGTTTGAAGGGGCTTGAAGATGTGACACTTCTTGTTTCCTGTTCATGTGGTCTAACCAGTAGGGCACAGTAACACAAAACTGCTAAAGCTATGTGCCTGTAGTAGCACAGTCAACATGGCTCTAGACACCCAGGAAGCACAAACACTGACAATAAATGCAGATCTGCCCTGTGCTGAAAACTCCTCTGGATATAAACTGTAAGGGTATGTAAAATGTACACAAGTTCAGAAACATGTGTAGACCTGAGCAATATATTTAGTCAAATGCAATGTACATAGTGCCAAATACTATTTGCCATTGTGTTAAGGAGCCTGACAGAGCCCTTGGTCTGAACACTCTCTGTAGCAAGCACAATGGGGTGCAGAGGTATGGGAAACGCTCTCTGAACGTCCTTTGATATGTGTATAGATGTGCAAATGGTCGTGTGCATTTCTAATGTTTGTGTTTTCTCCAGTCTCTGAAATGCAATTAAAACAAAAGCTGTGCCAATATGGCACTATAAACTCTTACGGCAGCTCGCAAACCACGAGAAGCTTAATGTTTAAGTCTCCATCCAGATGTCTAATTCAGACAACAGCTGCTTATGCTCACTTCTGTTTGATTCCAGCAGCACACACAAAATGCTTAATGAATGAAGACATCCATCGTAGTACAAGACATTTTAGTGTTCAACTGTTCATCTTGAAGGTCACCACTGCCCAAACATTCATACGCCTGCGTAATGATAGCCATGGTCAGTATTCGTCAGTACCATTGTCCACACACACACACACACACACACACACACACACACACACACACACACACACACACATACTCAGAGCTCCTTGAGTGGCAGGTGTAGAGCTGCACCGAGAATCAAAAACAAAGTGTTAACCCCCAAAAAACGTGATCCTCACCATCTGGGGAGGAACAAGTTAAACACACAGCGCCATCCCATGCTGCCCAGCCCCCAGAGGGTCACCCCCCTCTCCTCCCCAACAGATGCTGGACCTCGAGAGGATTCAGCAAAGACGGAGAAGAAGAAGGAAAAAGAAAAAGACGAAGCAGAAGAAAAAAAACGCAACACAGAGGGAGATCGCAGCTGTTCTGGGGCCCAATCGCACGATCCAACTCTGAACAGGATCACTCATGAATTATTCAAGTGCTGTTTTTATGTGTGTGTGTGTGTGTGTGTGTGTGTGTGTGTGTGTGTGTGTGTGTGAGAGATGTTTTTTAGCCAGTTTTAATCATGCCCACACACACACACACACACACACACACACCACCTTTAACTCAGACACCACCCCTCTCCATCACACCATCCACACCCACATCTTCAACCCGGTCCAAGAATTATCCAGTCTACTGCACAGGTTTCCCCAGCTCAGCATACTCATCACCAGGAGTCTCCTGTTTTCATCGTCTCAACTCAAACCAAGCACTCATTGCCTCCGCTAACCTCTAGCCCTCTACCTACCTGTCACCACACTCCCATGGAAACGACCTTTGACCCCCTCCCTCACTTGTGCAGCACTGTGAGACACGGCAGCATGGTATCGCTTGGGCGAAAAACATGCCCCCCCCCCTTTCTCTCTCCCTCCCTCTCTCGCTCCCTCTCTCCCTGTCTTTCCCTCTTCATCTCTCTCTCTCTCCATCTCTCATGTTCCTCTCTCTCTCTCTCTCTCTCTCTCTCTCCTGCTCCCTCTTCCTCTCTCCCCCCCCCTCTCTCTCCCCCCCCCCTCTCTCTCTATCAAAAGCAGGAGCGGCCTCTCCCAGTCTGCCCCCCCTGCTGCGGAGGCTGCCATTCATCATGCTGTGGGAGATGCTGACAGCAGTATCTATCATACTCAAACAAGTGAACTCTCCGCCGCTGCCTCCCGGTCCAAACCGAATGGGTTTGTGGGTTTTTCTCAGACGCTCTCGCGCTCGTCCAGCAGTGTCCACTACAGAGAGGGCCAGAGCACCATCTGGGAGAAGAGAGTTGTTTTCTCTTTTCTTTTTTTTAACGCCTCGCTTTTCTTCACTTCTTCTGTTGCCTCTTTTCTGTAATATATATATATAGATATATAAAATAATGGTGTGCTGACGGATGGAGGCATGCTCCTGCTGTTAAGCTGATGTTATTGTCTGAGGACAACTTGTACCACTTGTCTGAGTACCACTTGAAATCAGACCACAATGCTGTTGATCGTGTACTTAGTTGGGTAAACAATATTTAAATAGGCACTTTGTTTGAGTAATTTGTTTAGCAAAGCTGTTGCAGGGCGACAAAGAAACCAGGTGTCCTGGCACCTGAAAGGATTAAAATTTTGGAGCACTACACATTTTAATGTCCTTTTTCAACATGTTTCTAAAGCTGTTGTAATCAATATTAGCTGTTCTTGCAGCATCAGTCTATTGGCGGCAACATAGGAGTCAGCCCCATGGTTTACATGTTGCACATGAAACACTATAGCATAAGGACGCATGCTACTTCAAGCTTTGAATTTCACCCGCTCATCACTGAGCTCAGAAATGTCCCGGAGACAGGCTTGTTTTTCAGGGAACTCATTTCGATGTTTTACAAGACATATTGTTAGCAAAATAAACCGTCAAAGTCATTGCTGGTTATTTCGGCTTTCTACAGTATCTACAGGTCGACAAATCACAGCCTCAGTATTGGCAAGTTCAGAATACAGTCCTTCATGACCTCATTATGGTACTGGACCAATCCTGAGTGCTTGGGGGGGTGGGACAATTCCTCATAAAGAAAGCCAAGTTGCAAATGAACAGTGTGGAGGGGGAGTGAGGGCAGATATATCCCAATGTCCGAAATGAGGATCCAAGAAGGTGTAAAGTTACGTTTAAATCATTTTATTATAAAAGGTTTAGGGGAGTCCATCTTTAAATATGTGTAAAAACTTTCCACCAAATCAAACCACTCAGTCTCGTCTCAGTCTTTGTTTGACGTTCGACTACAAAGGTAAGGGAAACACGGAATGAACAAAGCCAAATAGGTACAGAGGTACCTCTCTGCTACCCCCCCCCCCCCCCCTTTTGAAGAAGGGCGTCTCAAGAGGTCAATAATGTGGTTGACAGGTCCGTCTAGCCATCCTCCACTTTACAATGATTTCCAAAGTCACTGAAAACCCAGGAACCAATCACAAGCGCTTATCCTGTATGGGGCGGGCTTTATATTATAACAGACAGAGGAGTGCGGTGACAGCGCCTGTTGAACACAACCAATGGCTGCGCTGATAGCTTTGGTATGAAATCACACCTACATGCATTTTCTTTGGAACTGAGTAAACAACAGCTTTTAAACCCTTTGTTTACAAGAAAGTAGTGCTACTTCCAAAATGATTTGATGAGAGTTAAATATATCAATTTAAGTTTAATTTCACTACTGATTATGCCCCTTGGAAATCGAAAGTGAACTGACAGTGTCCAGACCAATTCTTACAGTTTTTTCTGATTGCTAAAGCACATTTTTTGTAACTATGGCTTTTTTTGCAAAACTCTACACACAAATGGCAAAACCTCTCACCCAATCAGCAAAACATTGTAGTTCTCTTGCAAAAGCTAACACACCTTGCTTAACTCTTCACACCTTCGTAAAAATTGTGTTTTCGTATCAAACAGTAAACACAAGCCATCACAATAGTAAGCACACAATGTGCCAACTACACACTGATGGTCTGAATAAAAAAAACATCTGGCTTTTGCTTTCTCTGTTCACAAGGTAGACTATGTCAGTTTGAGGTCATACTTTTGTCATAGTTCTGTAAACATACAGGGATCCAAACTTCAAGTATTGGTATTTATTTACACACATCAAAACAAACACAAGTGTGTTTTTCCAAGTCAAAACACAAAATAGCAATTTCACTGAGACAAAACAAATCAGTCTACATCGGGTCGTCTCTCTCAAAATTCTGTCTACATCACATGCAATGTCCTAGTCCAAGGCACCGGGAAAAATATAGAATGACGTATCCAGGCCTGACATGACAATATCCACACATGTAGACTGTTTTTTTGTCTGTAAAAGGGCTTTCTCTTCTCACTCTTCCTGCTCACTCTACTGTACCCATTGTAGATTACATTGCATTCAAAGCAGTGTTTGTGCTTTTAGTTTTGTGAACTCAGTGAGTGGTTTTGCTATAAGTATTAATAGTTTTAGAAATTGTGCTATAAGAATCACAGTTGTGTTTAAGCATTCAGAAAAAACTGTAATTTCACTAAGAGCGCCACTAATATCTATTTCTCAACCTGACTAATGATATTAAACACATTGCACATTGCATAAACAGTTTATTTTTTAAAGATTAGCCAACTGTACATAAACTGAATGCTTAGATTCCTACCGAGCAGTCGATGTCCCTTCAGTGCTAACATTTCTCAGAGTGGCCGTTGTACTGGCGCGCAACCTTTCAACCCCCGCGACATGTGAGAGTGACGTATCGCTGACATCGTTCATTACTGACTGTTAACCTTAATTCATGGCCGTGTATTTGCAGGGTGCAGGCAGTCCCTCCATATGGCTGGCTGCTTAATTAAATGCTAATTGTTATGAGCTGTAATAATTGCAGCGCTGCCTGATGCACTGAGCTGCGTGCTGTTGCTGGTCCCCAGAGGGCGGGGAAAGTAAGGCACCACTCCAGATAAACAAGTTGACTGCTCTCCTCGGAGTAGGCTTCTGATAGCTGGGTAAGGAAGACAGCCGTCCCTGCTCTCGAACTCAAAGAGCTTCTGCGAAGTCAACGGATACTTCCTGGCAGCATAAACAAATTGTGACAGTCTCTAGTGTACAATAAATACTTCTTCAGTGGGTTGCACATCCTCTGATGTGAAAATGGCTTCCCCACCTTACAGTTTAAGTGTAAGTGCAGTGTAGTTGACAAACAAGCATTGTTGCAGACACAACAAAAGCATTTTGTTTGAAACGCATATCATGAAAACACAAGTGAAATGGATATTCTGGGCTTTCTTTTAGTTCCCACAGAGGAACCCCTACACGTTTTCACAGGAACTCCATTATGATGGGTTCCAAAAGGGTTCCACAGAAGAGCTTCTAACAGTTCTCTCAGGAGCTCCAATCCACGGTGAAGGGTTCCTGACACCTGACACTAATGAGTTAAGGAAAGGCTCTTCAAGCGGAACCAACTCTAGAGTAAGATTGTAAGAAAAGATGAGAGAGAGGGACAGATAGAGATAGCGATAGAGAGAGAGAGAGAGAGAGAGAGACGCAGGAGAACCAACAACAACAACACAATGCACGCTTGTTCAAGGCACCCAAAGCACTTTACAGTGAAGGGGGAAAGAAAGAAAGAAAGAAAGAAAGAAAGAAAGAAAGAAAGGAAGAAAGGAAGGAAGAAAGGAAGAAGCTGGCAGTCTGTGTAGGTGAGGTATGCTCCAGTTAACAGGCAGTGCTTTCCCTCCTATAATTAGGCTAATAAGCATAGTTGGGAGGCTGTGAGTGCTTCAAGGGTGCCCAGACAGAGGCAGCATCCAGCCGCCGTCCTGGACTGGACCCAAACCCGGCCCAAATCCCCACCACAGCCGGCCCACAGCCGGCCCACAGCCGGCCCACAGTCTCGTCCAGAACCAGCGGCCTTCTGGGTGGCGTTTGCCATGCCGGTGGATTAGGCAGATGTGGACCCACACCAACCCCCTTTGATGAGATTAGCAGGGCTCCAGTGATCAGTGGAGGAGAGAGGGGAGTGTCCAGCGCTGCTGCCCGATCAGATTGCCTGTGTGTCGGGCAGAAGCGACCAGGAGGGCAGGCCAGGGGCATGGATGGGGGTACTCCCCTGATAGTGCTGTGGTGCAATGACGACCAAAAAGATGGAGAGATTATTATGTTGAACACATACTTCCTCTCTCTCTCTCTCTCTCTCTCTCTCTCCATCTCTCTCACACACACACACACACTCTGTCTTTCACACTCACACACACACACACACACACACACACACACACACACACACACACAATTTAGAAATGCGCCCCTGGTGGACAGTATTGACTCCCCAAATACAACTGATCTTACAGCCTGTAAACCTTTCCGTCTTACACACAGAAACATAAAGGCTCTACTGGTTTGTGGTGGTAACTTTACAGATTTTTTCTTGACTCTTGAGTGAATTGACAGACTTGACCTCAATGCTTTTTGTTGTGCAGGTACAAATGCATGACATCTCACTGACCAGACATGGCCTGGTGGCGGTACTTATACAATCACACTGCCCTGCCCCTCTGTAGGATGCTTAAGATAAAAAAGGGGTAAGCCTTTTGACACATATTATTTTTTTCGCCTCTTACTTCATTATATCATATGAGTTTAAACATATGTTTGATAGTTATATGACATAATGAAATATCATTTAAAATATTCTTCTTTTTTTAGCTAGCCTTCAACTAGAATCATTCATCAGCACAATTTTAATGAATAATCATGTTCTACTTTTACATGTTCTGTATAATGTCGTTCTGAATATAAATAGGCTAAACATGTATGCCCTCTAAAACGCTCCAGAACAGCGTGTCATTTCCCCTGGCTCACGTACAGTAGGCCTACGTTAGCACACGCCTGGAAACTTTGCTGGAAACCGGCGTGAGGGAGGGCATTGGGCAAGGCGCGCTGATTTCAATGGATCCAGTTTCCTCCGTCTGTGTGCACTGCCGTGCCTTCGCCTCGCTTGAACATGGATTCCACAGTGACATCAAGAGGAAGGAATGCGGAAGGCCACGCCAGGGTTTCCCACCGTGCGAATCTAACACGCTCCGCGCTGCGCACTCAGAGCGCCCGACCTCTGCATCAAGGTAGCCCACACCTACATAGGAATCACTCATTGTATGGCAAGTTAAGGTGCAGCCTAAAAAAATATTTAAAAAATATAAAATGAATAATAAAAAGCAACATGCCCATCTTTTAATTACGATGTTTTTTTTCCCTTTTGTGATGTCGTGATTCAACACAGGATGGCTATTCAAGACAGTCATGTGGAATTGCTGGCTTCGTCAGAAGTGCCTTTTTCAAATATTTGGTTTCGTGTAAGGGCAAAAACCACATGTGGCCTACAAAGGTTTTTTGTTTTTTTTACAGGGATGACTATTTCTGTCACAACCAGAATGCAACATTATATGCCTAAATATGTTGTGCTCATCGTGAGTGTGTAGGCTACCTAAACTAAATTATAAGCCAACATGTTAATTGTTGTGGACAATCTTTCTCATCGTTTAATTGTAGCTATGAGATATCCGAACAGTCTACTTAAAGTGACAAATTGGTTTCTGGCAACATTACCGCTATTATGCCTGAGATTTCCATTCTGCAAGAGCAATGAATGACCTCTGCAAGTCCTTCACTCTTCCAAGAGGCGACTTAAATTGACAGCTGAAGCAGGCCTTCCCGGCTTTGACTGGGGCCTGAACAGATGGAGGGAATTGCAGTAAATATAATTTCAAGCATCAGGCAGCCTGTGCTGCTGACGGCACAGCCGCACTCAAGTGACTGTCATCTCCAAAAACATTTGGGATCAAAACCGGACGGTTGTGGTGGTACAGAGGCAGAAAACTGTCTAAAAAAGGGTTATGCTAATCAGAAACATCAAAACAGACGTATGCACACACCACCATGCAGACTGAAGTAGCCCAGGCAAGCACGCGTGCGCGCACACATAGACTACACACACACACACACGACGCATGTTGCAGGGTTCTTACCTGCTCTCACAAGCAGTTGTTAATATCTGTCAAACTATCACTTGTGTGCAAGATAAAAGGTGAATTTGAATCAACAACAAGCTAATCACAAATTAAAAGGAACAAATATTAAATTGTGTCCTAATCAGGCCTATACGTCAATGATCACTGGTCACTTGATAGCCTCTCACATACTGGCTTTACACTGAGCTCCACCGACAATAATACCGAGGATGCTTTACAAACAATAGGCTAATTGAAAACCCCTCATTTGCCACATTTTCGTAATGAGGTCATTCTTTGCATTAAATCATAATGCAATTCAGTTAAGATCCCAGATCCGGTAAGGCCGCGGTTTGTTTTCTTATGTATTAGTGACGCCAATTAGTTTACTGGGACAAATTAAGAATGTGGGAGCGTTCACGTTCTGGGCGGGATAGGCTAGGCTGTAGGCTATGCCTCTCTGGACAACCAGCAACACGTGATCGTGTCCCCGAATTCCCAACTTTGCGAGCTGAATAGCGCATCTGTAGGGGCAGTGTCACCCCCAGCTTCGCACCAGCCGTCCATAAATTAACTGGTTAAAAATGACTGCAAGCTACCTATGAGATTTTTACTTTATATAATTAATTCTGTCTGAAATAGCCATAATTGCTATTGGCCAATTATCACTGCTTACATAGGCTATTTAACAATAGGACTCTGACATGGACAATCCGGGTCATATATGTAGTCTCGACTACATGTTATTTTCAATATAGCCTATTCATGTCAAATTAGTTTTTAAAATAAATAATATTGGGGAAAATAACTTCAGTAGGCTATTATTGAGTTATTTAGTTGTTGTAGGTCTATTTAGTTGTTTACATTCTGTTTCAAGTAATGTATCAGTCTTGTTACAATTATCACAATGCTTTCATTTACAATTGTAGGCAGAACTGTTTTAAAATATTAGCAATTTATGCAAATGCTCTGATCAACATGCGACGCAGGAGTTTAGCCTATAACTGTGAGGGGAAAACACCCGTAGTCGCCTAATTTAGCGAATGTAGCCTAATCTTAGGCTATGGGATAGACTAAATGTTGTTGTGAAGTTGGCTAATAAGCAACCTAATGTGGAGAAAAATAACGAACACAGGCTAACTTCTTTATTTGGCGATGACGATTCTATAAACCCGAGCGGATTTTATTTCCTTTAAATGTTATTTTGTAGGCCTATATTGAGAAATTCAAGATGATTATAGTCAACAAATCAATTGGCCTGTTCATGAATTTGTATAGTCACAATTACACAAATTGATTAGCCTAAATTAGCTTATTAATATAATTAAAACTTTATGATCCATTAATTATACCCTGAAAGTCGCGCCCCCATGTCTTGTCAACGTCCTCTAAATTATTTCTCCAGGTGTCCTGGGTAGGCGAGGCTACAAGGGCAGTTCGTCGCTTTGACTCCGGGTAGGCAAGTCGGAGGAGCGGAGTGGGAAGTGGAATAATGCACCTGTTCTTCGTTGGTCGACCCCTGTGACTACAGTACCCACGTAACATTGCGCTGTCTCCCTCATTCTCTCTTGCTCCGTGCTCTGCGCCAGTCTGTTCGAGGAACCAGTTCGCTTGGCCTTTTTTCTGCCTTCTCACTGTTGCCTGGTGTCAACCTACACCGAGAAGCGACATCCCTCCCTCTTCCCCCCTCAGAGGTTGCTTCCAATTTGCTTTCGCCTTTCTTATCGTCACTACCATTGGCTTCTGCGCTGCCAGTCAGTCGCTTCCTTTTAGCAGGAGAGTTGAGTAGCAACAGCTCGGAAACATCTGGCTGCCGCAGCTCTTCGCTCTCCGCTCGCTCGCTTGCCCCGTCTTTCCTGCTACTGCAGGTTGTTATGGAAAGCTGTTGAAAGTCAATCTAGTTATTTTTCAACCGAGGAGGATCTGAAGGAGGAAACAGGAACATATCGGATCTCGCTGCCTGTAAGTCCCTTTAATATCGTTGCCTGTTTTGAGCGGATGAAAGAAGGCAAGCCTGGCTTGTTAGGGGGGGTAGAGAAAAGTAACGATCCTTTTCGAGCGACTGTTGTCTTTGCACATGAAATAGTTGCTATGTTAGCTCCTCGGAGATCGAGGTGTAGTGTGTTAAGACGAAGCATCTGGGCCTCCCGCAAGAATTGTAATACGGCAGGTTCAGTGGTTACTTTTATTTTGTTAGCCGTGAGCTAGCTTTTCCCGAATGAGAGGGGTCAGTGTGTGCGGAGGTTGCCGTGTATGTTGTGAATGTTTGGTTGTGTATTTCTGACGACCATGTCCATCTCGTAGCTTGGGATCAGCTCCTTGCGCGTGTTTTCCCCGAAGGAGAGCCGGAGAGATAGATGTCTAACGGTATAAATAGGCAGATAGGATTAGTCTGTTGAAGTTTTACAGAAGTAACATTAGCCACCTAGTGTATTGGCACCTTATGCTTCTAGCCTACTTGGATTGTGTTTGGACATAAGTTTATTTCGCATATCTGTAGCCTACAGAATTAGATGGGCGCATGCAACAATCAGAACTGAAATAATCGCATTTGCACTATCATCTACATCTGTCAAAACGATCCTCTTAGTAGTTAGAGTGTAGCCTAAACGAGATTTAAAATCTTAAAACAGGTAATTATGTGTAATTCATCTAAGTGCAAAATAGGAACTTGTGGATAGCTTGGGGACATTGTTGCCCAGGCGGAAGTTTATATTTCATATTTATTGATGCCCCGTTACGGATGAGGATTGATTTCACTACCCTTGCGTTAGTGTGACATGTCAAATACATCCAGGATCTGCCTATATGTCTTTACATCTGTCGTGTAGACTGATCAAACTGACCCACTACCTCTCCCACTGCCTCTTACATCTGTCTTGCTAACATCCAACACAGTTCTTGGATGCCAAGTTCTTGTTAGAGACCTGTTTGTAGCCTAGTTCAAACACGTGTAAAAATCCACAGCGTTTTTTTTTTGCTGTTGTTTTGTGTTGTTTTATAATATTTGTTTTTATTTTTATATCAAGAGTGGGCCTTATAAAGACCTTTTAATCATACAAGACATGCATATATTTCCTACAAGTCAGTGCAAGTCGCAGTAATTACTGAAGTTAATAGTCTGCTGTCGCTATTGTCTGTCGTGTGGTCTACTATACACATCGCAGCCTAGGCTACTTCAGTTTTCTCCCTCTCTGTCAGTTGTCCAAGCGGCTTGGTAAAATTAATGACGGTAATGGTGCAGTCACCGAACCAGAAAGAAGTCGAAAACAATATCAGCTGCGTTGGTCTGTCAGTTGCAAATGTGCTGTGTGCGTCTTTGTTTATGGTAACTGGAAGGAGGAGAGGGGGAGAGCGCTTGAGGGGTAGAGAGATATGTGTGTGCAAGGTGGAGACTAGAGGAAAAAAAACTTGAGGGTATTTAAATTCTCTGTACAGGAAACTAGGTTAGAAAAAAGTGTCGGTTTTCACAGACCTATTTTCCAAAGTTCTCAATTGCTGTGAGATTAGAGGACAGTGTGTGTGTGTGTGTGTGTGTGTGTGTCGTATGTGTGTGTGTGTGTGATGGGGGAATTGGCCAGTTTTACACAGGAGAAGCACCTCACTACATTTCCCCCTCCCTTTACTTTTTTTATTCCTGTCTTTTTTTTTCTTTCTCTCTCTCTCTCTCTCTTCCCCTCTTTCTTTCTCTCCACCTCTGTTTTTTTGTCTTTTTTAAAAGGGGCAGAAAGAGAAGCAAAGTTGTATAGAGGAGAGGCTGGTGGCAAGAGTGTAGAGAAGCAGCATATGGCACTAAGAGGTACACAGCTGGAGGTAGCATTTCCATCTGAACATGATGTCAGAGCAGCTGACAGACTGCCATCTCCCCCCCCCCCCCACCCCCCAGTCTTTTATTCTAACGCACAGACTGGGAGTGTGTGTGTGTGTGTGTGTAGAGCCGCGTGCAGGAGGAGCCATCTCATTCCTCTCCAACATCTCCTCTACTCTGCATCTGTCCCTCACAGTTTGAGTTTTTTTTCTTCTCTCTCTCTCCCTCCCTCTCTCTCTCTCTCTCTCTCCCTCCTCCTCCACCTCCTCCTCCTGATCTCTCTCTCTCTCTCTCTCTCTCTTCCTCAATCGTTCCTTCTCTCAGTTCACTCCCTCATTGCAAAGGAGTTGCCTACATCCTGCTTCACTGTCACACTGGACTAAAACAAGTTCATGTATACTGCAGGTACGCTGTGTGTGTGTGTGTGTGTGTGTTTGTACGTATGTATATGTATGTATGTATGTAAGTAGGCTTGTGTAAGTGTGTGTATATGTATATATATATATTTATAAATATATATCTGTGTGGAGCTGCTTTACGATGAGTTCCGGGAGCAGCACAGGGGCTTGTTTGTTAACAGTAAGCTGAGTAGGAGTAAGAGAAGGAAGGGGGGGGGGGGTGAGTGTGGGAGCGCTGATCCGTGATCTAGGAGCCGCTCCTGGGCTACCGAGTTGCGGCGGGTGGGAGTGCGTCTGGATGGGGAAGCGCTGCTTGGGACTCTGGTTGACTGATGAACGGAGGTACGGAGGAGCAGTTGTTGTTGTTGTTGTTGTCGTGGCGAGGGAGTTGTCGGTAGTGGTGATGGTGAGCTGCCGGTTCAGGAGAAGCATGGATGGGGAGGGGGGTGGGTGCCGGGAGGCAGGCAGCCTGGAGAGCTAAAGACAAATACCTTTTTGTTTAGTTTTTTTTTGTTTAGTTTTTTTTTTGTTTAGTTTGTGCAGGGCTGCGTGTGGGTGCACGTAGAGGTGCTGGAAGTTATCGGACGCGTCTGGTTGAGTTGGACTGAGGTAGGAGGCTGTTTGGAGGCAGACCTTTTTTTTTTGGGTTATCTTTTTATTTCGCCTGGCTCAGTCAGTATGTGTGCTTTTTTTTAATTAAGTAAAATGACAAACGTATGATGTTTTAGATTTTTTTTTTCATTGATTGCAATTAGCCAAATTAATTTGATATTTTTCAAAGTCTAAATTACACACAAAGGACATTTTTAAATGTATAGCATATTCTACAAGTGCCTTTAAGTGGCATGGAAAAACAAATCCTAAATGTTTTGAACAACTGTTTGTGTGTGTGTGGGGGGGGCACAAGTAAAAAGCTATATCACAAAACCTTGAAAGCCTCCTCTGTCACTCTCAGGCACTATGCCTTTTTCATCTTGCTCTTCTTAGCCCTTCTTTGCGTTGTGTCTTTGCTTGTGGTTTTTCTGTCCTGTTGGTGACTAATTTAGAACTTGCAGATTGGAGCAGGCTGAATTGGCTAGACAGCTGTAATCGCACCCCTCCTAGTCTTAATCTCTTTATCTGGGCAGCAGCTGCCATATGGCCCCGGCCGGTCAGCTGGATCAGATGTTTGTAAGCTTCCTTCCCGGGCCCCAGCCCTCCTCCCCTCCCTCTGTCCCCTCTGCCTGCACAGCTCCTCTCAGGCAAGGCAAGGCAAGGCAAGGCAAGGCAAGGCGAGGCGGGCAGCCGCCTAATTTGATCGCGGCCGGCTACCTTGCGAGCCGAGCTGACCGCCTTATTTTTAGCCATCCTGGGGATTAGGATTGATGTAGACTACAGGGCACTTAGAGTGATTGTATGGTCAATCTGCTGTGGAGGAGCTGGTCCTCCTGGTGGAGGTGGTGGCGGTGGGTGGGGGGGGGGGGGCTGTGAGGAGTATCTGTCCGTCTTGAAGTTGGGGAGGGAAGGAGTGTGTGTGTGTGTGTGTGTGTGTGTGTGTGTGTGTGTAATATGTAATAGGGATGAATGTGTGTGTATGGTTAGAGAGGAGGTTGGGGGGGGATGTTCAGTTTCTGGAAATACTTGAGCAGGGTAGCTGGCTGGGGCAGGGGGAAGAGAGGAGGGATGGGGGCTTTTTTTGAGGGGGGGGGTTGCTGGACATACCCCCCCCCCCCCCCCCCCCGCCCACCCACCCGCCTGAACCCCTCGTAAACTCCCTCATTAAGGAAAATCTGAACTGTGGTTGAGATGGGGGTCGTGTGTGTGTGTGTTTGGGGGCAGGGGAGTGGATTGTAGAGGCGGGTTAGTCTCACAGTCATTCTGAAAAGAGGAGATTTGAAAAGAGTTCATCTGGGTGCAGCAGTAAATATTAGGCAGGCGCGTTTTATTCCCTCACACCAGGCGGGACTCTCCTCTCACATGTAACAGGTGGACATGTTTTATTTCAGTCTGAAAACGGAATTGTAAAAGCAGAAATTCACAAATTAATTAAATTAAATAGATTTTTAAAAAACAAAAAATAAAATAAAATAAAATAAAATATATATTGGAATGTATAACTGGATATTGCGTTTTACATTTTTAACTGGATATTGCGTTTGGAATTCATAACAGGAATTTGCTGTTAGAATCTGCTGTCGGAGTTGTAAATGTACAATTCCAGTGATTGTGTACTGGAAGCGTACATGTGTGTGTGTGTGTGTGTGTGTGATGCTTCGTTGGCCGTGCGACACATGGGGCTCACCTTAAAGAACAGGTTGGCCAGGCAGGCGGTGTTAATCTGTGGGCCCGGCTCCAGCTTCAGGACGGACAGCCACGTATGCTCCATGGACGCAGCGCTCGCGTGGGCAGTCTGTGTGCCTCAAAGCCTGTTACCTAAACGCCGCGCCTTGCAACCGCGCAACACCACACCGTACGCGCCGATTCGCACTGCGCTGCCCCACGCCTAAGACACAGTGGGTAAAAATAACCAGCGAGAGGATAGAGCTCATGAGTGTGTGTGTGTGTGTGTGTGAGGGTGAGAGTGACTGTGTTTGTGTTTATGGAATAATACACATCAGTAAGGCATCTGTAAGGGTGGAGAAGTGTAAACCTCTCACACACACATACACACACACATGTACGCAGTGTGTAGGTCTCTATTAATGAACCAAATGCAAATCAGTTGAGGTTATTTTAGTTTTAAGTTGTGTAATTTAAATGTTAATATTAAATTTAAAAGAAAACACGGAGAATAAATGTTGTTGAAAGTGATCCGTTAATACTCTGTTAATGCACATACTTATTAGCACCGTTGATATGGATGCTAAAAAGTATGTGAATATTTTAGTGTTTTTTTTTCTCTCACTTTTTCATGTTAAATGTTTGCGGTTGGAGGATTTTTGTGCTAGCAGCCAAGAACAGAGATGAAACTGGTGATCGGGACAGAACGTGTGTATAGCCAGTGTGTGTGCGTACCCAGGAGATCGGGACAGAACGTGTGTATAGCCAGTGTGTCTGTACCCAGGAGATCAGGACAGAACGTGTGTATAGCCAGTGTGTGTCTGTACCCACGAGATCGGGACAGACAGCAGATGTAGAAGTTCTCTAGACTCTTTAGAAAACCAAATGGCACATGTGTTCATTCTGACTTCTGTCTTTTCTCTCTCACTCCCATTTTGTCCATCTCTCTGTTTCTTCCTTCTTATCCTTTCTCTCCGTTCCATCCTTCCTTTTTCTCTCCCCGTCTCCCTCATCTCTCTGTCCCTCTCCGTCCGTCCTTTCTCTGGTCAGACTCCCCTCTAACGCGTGTGTTTTTTTCCATGTGTGTGTGTGTGTGTGTGTGTGTGTGTGTGTGTGTGTGTGTGTGTGTGTGTGTGTGTGTGTGTGTGCAGGTTATGAAGACAGCATGGAGTTCCCTGACCACAGCAGGCATCTCCTCCAGTGTCTGAGGGAGCAGCGACACCAGGGCTTCCTGTGCGACTCCACGGTGCTCGTGGGCGAGTCGCAGTTCCGGGCCCACCGGGCCGTGCTGGCGTCCTGCAGCATGTACTTCCACCTCTTCTACAAGGACCAGCTGGACAAGCGCGACGTGGTGCACCTGAACAGCGACATCGTGACCGCGCCGGCCTTCGCCCTGCTGCTGGAGTTCATGTACGAGGGCAAGCTGCACTTCAAGACGCTGCCCGTGGAGGACGTGCTGGCCGCCGCCAGCTACCTGCACATGTACGACATCGTCAAGGTGTGCAAGAAGCGGCTGAAGCAGAAGAAGGCCACGGCCGAGGCGGACAGCACCAAGCGCGACGCCGACGACGCGGCGTCCAGCTGCTCCGACAAGGCCGAGAGCTTCTCGGAGGGCGGCAGCACGGGCCGGCCGGCGACGGCCGACCTGCTGCTGGCCAGCGACGACGACGAGGCGGACGCGAAGCGCGACGCGGCGGCAGCGGCGGGCATGTGGATGCGGCTGACCTCGTCGGAGCGCACGGGCACGCCGGCGGTGGCCAGCAGCCCCGGGGAGGGCGAGGGAGTGGGAGCCGTGACGGGGAGGAAGCGGGCGGCCGACAGCAGGAAGTCGCCGGCCGGGAGCCCCAGCAGCTCCACGGGCTCGCTGTCGCGGCGGTCAGTCGCCTCGCGGAGGGTCTCGTCGGACGCCGACTGCGTGCTGGACCTGTCGGTCAAGTCGGGGCTGGGCGGAGGCCCCGGGGAGGTAGTGCCCAGCCTGCCGTTCCTGTTGGGCGTCGGCGGCGGTGGAGGAGGGACGCCGGACAGTCTGGTGCAGGGCGGACTCGTGCAGGTGAAGCTCGAGAAGGACACGGGCTCGGACGACGAGGACATGGTGACCAACGACTACGACATGGAGAACGGCCGGGTCAAGGAGCGGACGTCCTCGCCGCCCTCTCTCCTCCTCCCGGGCGGCAACGGCAACCCCAACCACGGCACGGTAGGGGCGGTGCTCTCCGCGGCCCAGCGGCGCTTCGGACTCGAGGCGCACCTGTCGGCGTTGCGCGAGGCCGCGCTCCCCGGCGACCTGGACCGCGACGAGAAGCCCGGCGACGACGAGGACATGCTCGGGGGCGGAGGCCTGGGCTCGGACGCGGCCTCGGAGCGGGCACAGGCGGCCGACGCCCTCCTCCCGTACGTGTCCAACATGCTGGGCGGCCCGCACCCCCAGATCTTCATGTGCCCGCTCTGCAACAAGGTGTTCCCCAGCCCGCACATCCTGCAGATCCACCTGAGCACGCACTTCCGCGAGCAGGAGGGCGTCCGCGCCAAGCCGGCCGGCGACGTCAACGTGCCCACCTGCTCCATCTGCGGCAAGACCTTCTCGTGCATGTACACGCTCAAGCGGCACGAGCGCACGCACTCCGGCGAGAAGCCCTACACCTGCACCACCTGCGGCAAGAGCTTCCAGTACTCGCACAACCTGAGCCGCCACGCCGTGGTGCACACGCGCGAGAAGCCGCACGCCTGCAAGTGGTGCGAGCGCCGCTTCACGCAGTCCGGGGACCTTTACCGGCACATCCGCAAGTTCCACTGCGAACTGGTCAACTCGCTCTCGGTCAAGAGCGAGGCGCTCAATCTGCCTGCCGTCAGGGACTGGGCACTGGAGGACAGCTCACAGGAACTTTGGAAATGAGGCAGGCGAAACAAACAACACACACACACACACACACACACACACACACACACACACACACGCACGCACGCACACACTCAAATACATGTGTGTGTTTGTGTAAAAACAGAAATGAACAGAACTCCTTTTTAAGTTATAAAGCTAAAACATTTGAAATGGCATTTGTTCTGAAGAGAGGTAAGGGCATGTAAAGGCTTGGGGTAGGAGGGAGGGGGGGGGTATTTGAATCAGTCATGTTTCTTTTGTGTTCTTTGCAAAACTCTTGTTGAATTGCACTTTAATAACACATGAAATGTTACTACTGATTAGTTATTTTTTTTTCCCAATGTTTGTTTTGTACAAAAACACACGGACAGTTGCCCGTTATACGTCGATGACACGCTCCTTCAGTTTTTACTTTCCGA
Organism: Alosa pseudoharengus; assembly: GCF_046254945.1. NCBI lineage: Eukaryota > Metazoa > Chordata > Actinopteri > Clupeiformes > Clupeidae > Alosa > Alosa pseudoharengus. Next base: position 31,121,596 of record NW_027468620.1, on the reverse strand, counting down.
AATGTGTAAATAAACACAAACAAAAACAAAAACATAATTCTATACACTCCGCAAAAGGGTCGTCTGCCGTAACCATTTTCATGACGAATTCTTCAGGTGACACACTTAAGTGGTGACAAGCTCAGATTTCAGATACACTAAACGGGTACTGTGATGACGAGTAATATACCTGTACACACCTGTACACACATTTTTCTCATCGACAGGAGAGTGGGGTGATATCTTTAGTGCACTACTAAACTTACATTTGCAAAATCTCTGATCTGGTTGTGTGTATGCGTGTGTGCGTGTGTGTATGTATGTGTGTGTGTTGACGAGAAGAAAAAAAACCTATGTGAAGAAATTGAACGCGGGGAGCTACTTGTTCCGAACACTCCTGTACATTTGTTTCGTGGTTGGGAAACTTGACTGATGGCATATAATGTGGCACTCATGCAATGTACAGTTTCCTTTTTCATATCAACGGAAGCATTTTTGTAAACAAACAGAGGACTATCTTTTCACAAGTAACACATCTGTGTTTTTGCTCCCTTTCCGCTGCAGTCCTTAAAGCCCCCTTGTTAAACCAGAGATGAAGTGCAAGGGGGTGCACACACACACACACACACACACACACACACACACACACACACACACACACACACACACACACACACACACACACACATACACATACACACACACACACACACACAACACTGTCTGTTGTGTTTTTCAGAAATTCTTTCGGAAACCGGGATCTGTTGTTGCATGAAGTCCAACCTGTATATTTAAGAAAAAAAAATACAAAAAAACATTAAAAAAAAATCCAATGTGAATTGCTGTATTTGCTGAACACTGTACATGGGCAGAAGTCAATTGCTCATTGGATCCATTCTTTTTGATTTTTTAAATCATATTACTATTACCGCTATGGAAGTTGCATGAATTTAATTTATCTCATGTTTTTGTTTGTTTTTTTATTTTTTGTTTGGCATTTGAAAAGTGTAATTTAATCAGTTTTTTTTTGTCCTAAGTAGTTTATTTTATAATCTTAATTTGTTTTGATTTTGCTTCTCTTCTCCCAGACTAGGGATGTAGAGACACTCTGCTGGGCTGTGAATTGGTGGTCTAAATGCACTGAAGTTAGGTTTCTGCGTGTATGTGTTTTACAGAAAGAGAGAGAGAGAGAGAGAGAGAGAGATAACTGGAAGAAAAAGAAAGAAAGAAAGAAAGCAAAGAAAAGAATGAAAAAAGGTAAAGGAGTGGAAGCTTCTCATCAGCGGTAGATATCAGTGTAGACTGAGCCAGTCCCTCCAAGGGGTGCCTGTGTATGCGTGCATTTTTCTGTGTGTGTGTGTGACGGAGAGAAAGTGGTCTGTTAAGGTGTCCTCGTTCACACACTGGGTTGAAAGCCGCCCACCCACCCTACCTGCTGCTGTGGTGTGTGTGTATTGTGTGTGTATTGTGTGTGTGTTGTGTGTGTGTGTGTGTGAGGCTACTGCTGCCCACCCAACTGAAACAGCAGGTCCCAAATATGTGTGTGTGTGTGTTTGTTTGTGTGTTTGTTTGTTTGTTTTCTTGATTGGCACTTGCTCTGTGAATGTCACGGCCTATGGGACTACATCGCCAGTTTAACGAGGACACCTGGCGATAGACTTAAATGAAACTTTGAACTGATCATTACCGTTACATCTCTCACACTCATGCGCACGCGTGTGTGTGTGTGTGTGTGTTTGTGTGTATATATGTGTGTGTGTGTGTGTGTGTGTTTTAATGATCAAATCTGTATTCCTGATAGGATGAATTTATTTGGCATACTCAGATGCACCTTCTTAGGCTTAATGAAATGACCGGCACTCTGCAGAGGGAAGCGCTAATTCTGTGTGTGTGTAGCACTCTGCAGAGGGAAGCGCTAATTCTGTGTGTGTAGCACTCTGCAGAGGGAAGCGCTAATTCTGTGTGTGTAGCACTCTGCAGAGGGAAGCGCTAATTCTGTGTGTGTGTAGCACTCTGCAGAGGGAAGCGCTAATTCTGTGTGTGTGTAGCACTCTGCAGAGGGAAGCGCTAATTCTGTGTGTGTGTAGCACTCTGCCCTGCTTTCTTTTACTCCACCAAGAGTGGACGTCATTAATGCTGATTACGCATGTCGGAAAAAAGAATTCCACTGTGCTGCAGACAGAGATTACTATATGCTCTTTTTGAAGAGCTGTAAGTCTAAATTAAATTAAATTAAATTACGGGTGTAAGATTTGTCGCTCCTTGACCCTGAGGAGGCTTATTTAAAAATGTACAAATGCACCTATCAAGATATTAACGGTAATAAGGACGTGTTTAGTTCCTAGGGAGGGATGTGTTCGTGTGTGTGTGTGTCTGTGTGTGTGTGTGTGTTTATGTTTATGTGTGTGGCCTGGGGACTGGCTGTCTACTCTGACCCTGAGATTCACACACACACACAGTGTGACCGCCTCAGCTGGTGAGGAGAGTATGTGTGTGTGTGTGTGTGTGTGTGTGTGTGTGTGTGTGTGTGTGTCGCTGAGCGGCGTGTGTGCTGACGTTCGTGTTTTGCACAGTTGTACCTTTTCCCCCTTGTTGCACTCACATAAAAAGAAGTATGGGAAAAAAATATCTCATTTGTGGGTCATTCTGTTTTTGTTTTTCATTTTCTTTTTTTTTAGTTTTACATTTCCTCTGGCTTCTACTGTTGTACTTGACCGCCTTAATGCTACTGTAACCAGACGCCCCTCCATCTCTCGTTTTGCTGTTTATAAGGTTGTAACTGGAAATTATGGAAAAAAATGTCACTTTTTTTTTTATTTGAATATGTATTTATAATTTTATTTCACCTTTATTAAGGAAGAGAGTCAAGCTGTGAAATGGCGTGCTTAAACATCTCCATTATATTTCAATGTTTTTAGGTTACTTGAAAACTATAAAAATGTATCTGCTGTTTGGGAGTAGAGAGAAACAAACAAACAAACAAACAAACAAACACACACAGATAAACAAACATAAACAGGAAGTTGGTGAAACGCAGGTGTCACAGTCTACACTTAAGGGAGTCTGGGAAGATGGGGTCCTGAAGAGGGGGATGATATGTGAAGGTGGGGGAGGACAATCACTGGCTGGATTTAAAAAAAGAGAGAGAGAGAGAACGGACTCTCTCGTTGTCTTCCCTGCTCCGCTGTTTGGGGTTGGTCAGCGTTGTTTTGTTTATGGAGTTAGACTTTTAGCTTTGACAATCATAGTATGTTTTTATTTTATTTTCTTTTTTTTCTCTCTCTCTTTCTCTCAAGGGAAGTAAATTCTGAAGCTGTTTAGTTTTGTACTTTTTTTGGTGTGCTGTTGGTGAAATGAAATGGAAAAAAAAAAATTTCTAAAAATTGTGTGCAAACTGCAATAAATTATAAGACTCTTGATTATCCGTGGCCGAGTGGGTTATTGTGTGTGTGTGTCTAGAATAGCACAGTAACTACACAGGGCACACTCTGCTCTGCGGTGTGAAATGATGTTTGCTCGGAGTGTGTTATGAGCGTGTGGAGGAGGACGTGCCCACCGCACAGAGGTTTGTTGATTTGGTACTGTCCGGATGCAGCCCCCTCAATTATGCTTGCGTCTCTCTCTCTCTCTCTCTCTCTCTCTCTCTCTCTCTCTCTCTCTCTCTCTCTTACTCTCTATCTTTCTATCTCTCTTACTCTCTATCTCTCTCTCACTCTCTCTCTCTATCTCTCTTACTCTCTCGATCTCTCTCTCTTTCTCTCTCTATCTCTCTCTCTCACTCACACACTCTCTCACTGTGAGTTTCTGAAATATCTGGCTGGTGTGTCTGCATAGGCGTGGGCTGGACCTGGGAAAATGTGCAGCAGCTTGTCGAACACCAACCAGCACACACCCCCACCCTCCCACCCTCCTCTTGTGCGTGCACACACACACACACACACACACACACACAGTCACCACTCGTACAAGTACACACTCCCACAACCTACTGCCAAAACACACTCCAAGTACAGTACACTACAAAAAAGCACACACACACACACAAACACACACACACACACAGATTGCTGTTATCTGGAGCTACACCGTCTCATTTGTCGTAAACACACACTTACAGATGCGTTGCAGCCCGGACACTCTGATGTGAACGTTGGTCATCAGCGTAGCTCTACAGATGGTCCCCACTGTAAGCACACACACATACCACACACCACACACACACTATCACCCTCCCCCTAACCACCACCACCACCACCCAGCCCATTTCTTCCTAATCAACACAACTAGTCTTCATTTCCCAGACACTAAGCCCCAGCCCATAAAGGACCTCATTGTTTTTTTGTTAGCCTGCCAATTAAACATGACCAGAAGTTGAATGCGTTGGTTGTGTTTACTTTTTCTCCTGTTTTTTAGTTCACAATGTGTTCATATAGTTTGGCTGACTATCTCAAAACTTAACTTGAATTTTGTTAATGAATAATAATTTGTAGTAATTCAGTGACTTTGCGAGTTATCAGTAATACAGCCTGCCCAATCAAAATTTAATTTTCTAAATAGCCAGAAAACTATTTGCAGTCAACTATTTAATACATTTTCAATATTCAATATTTTCAATATTCTTTAATATTCAATATTTTTCTTCAATAAAATATTTCAAAATTCAATGTAAATGTTCTATTTTCTATACTAAAACTTAAAACACCTTGAGATCTTATGGTCAAGTATGCACGTCCTTGGAGAAGTCTGAACACAAAAAAACAATCTTTCCAGGCCTTTTGCCGGCAGATCATATGGGAAATTCTTAACATCTGCTTGGAGGAGCTCATTTCTGCTGTTCTCAGATAGATTTGTGTGTGTGTGTGTGTATACGTGCGTGTGTGTGAGTGTATGTGTGAGTGTGTGTTCGAGGCTGAGAGTGAATTTAGGTCATTAATTTGTAACTGTCCTTTGTTTACTTAAGGAGGGAGGACAAAGGGGCAGCTGCAACAGCATTTGGCTGTGCCGTAGGGGGAGTGGGCTCAACATGCTGGAGAGGGGACCAGCTTGGCCAAGGAGCTGTGTCTACCGCACACAAGTTTGCCGCACTGTTCTCTGCCAAGCCGAAGGGAGGCTGGAGGTTGGGGGGGGGGGGGGTATTGGAGATGGGGGGGTGCGGAAGGCGGTGGGTGGGTGGGGGGTGATGTGAGGGAGGGTTGGACATGGCACATGGTGACACCAGGGCCGACTCGGCTGCCCAAGTTTCTGCGCTATGGCGGCTGACACAAATAGCGGCACCCTCGCCTACACACACACACACACACATGCATAGGCACTTATACACACAAGCTTTTTGAGCCCATGTCTACCCCACCACTACCACGACAACAGATACACACACTCACAAATAAAATAAAAAAATACACAAATGCACATACACACTGAACATCATCTGTCACTGACGAATACAGGTACAGGGGATTACTTGGAGGAGAGCTAAGACTTATTCAATTAACTATGGGATGGAGTGAGTGTATGTCAGTTTGCCTTTGCATTGCACCAAGTGATGGGTGTGTGTGTGTGTGTGTGAGAGAGAGAGAGAGAGTGTGTGGTGTGTGTGTGGGGGGGGGGAGGGGGGGTCATTCAAGTCTGACTGAATCGACTCGTGAACCTAGCGATCGCTGCGGCCTTGGTGTTAGTGAACGGAGCAGCACAGCGTGCCTGGGAAATGGAATGTCAGCACTT
>NW_027468620.1:31098396-31108396 GCF_046254945.1 Alosa pseudoharengus | reverse complement strand
TGCTCCAGAGTCCATGAACTTGATAGCTTCTCTGATTCACAGATAGAGACAGATTCTGCTTCAGATCTGGGCTGGATAAGGGCGTTCAAAATAGACACTAGATTTAGGTTTGTTGTTCGAACCATTTCAAATTTAGAACTAAACAAAATGTGTTTGTCTCTTGCAAAATGTCTTTGGCTCAGGCAAAACATCAACTGCATCTCTCTCTTCTCATCAGAGTGAGTGACAAATTCTCAGCTGGACATTTTCAAAATGTTAGATGTATGTGACAAGATCTGATGCATCTTAGCAGACACACATTTTGAGCGAAACTCAATTTGATGTTGAGATGTAACACAGGGCAATAAAGTGTTTCCTAATGGCAAGGTAATGTTTCATAATGACATTGAAGCAGTACATTACAGTTTTGGTGCATTTTTCAGATCAGTATATTATTAAAATTTCAAGTTCATCAACTAACTACATCATCTAGTCACATCATAAAAGCAATGTATCATTATTTCGAGCGAAAAGGCAAATGGCAAATGCTGTGGCGAAATCATCAATAGCTCATGTCATGTTGCATTGCAACACATTATATTGTCTCTCTGCTTAACAGTCCCAACACATCTGGGCATTAGTTCATTGTTTGAGTCTTTACATGCAGAAGTGTTGAACCAGTTGTCATGTGTAATCTGTCAGATATGATTTTGCCATTTCTATTACGCTTGATATGATAGAAAAACAGAAATGAAAGATTGGATGGCAGATAGACTGTGGATAAATACACGTAGATAGATAATTAGATTTACAGTTTTTCTCAGTTGCTTTGGTGCTTTTCTCACATCACTATTAACATTTGCACAGCAGTTAGTGCAATTCTCAAAACAATTAGTGCAAACTGCAAAACCTAGTGGATATTCTGCAAAAGCACGTCACTTGCTCAAAATGGATAGTCCATTCCTCAAAAGCAAGTATTTATGTCAATGACACTGCCAGTGTCATCAAAATGAGAAGTCTTGACACCATCGTTTATTATCAAGATAGTCAAATGGCTTTGTCATGTTTTCATTACGACAGTTTATGCTCTCAGTGATTTCCCATGCAAAAAAAGGTCAGATCTCGGTGACAATACCTGAAAATGCTTACAGTTTTTCTCAGTCGCTTTGGTGCTTTTCTCACATCACTATTAACATTTGCACAGCAGTTAGTGCATTTCTCAAAACAATTAGTGCAAACTGCAAAACCTAGTGGATGACCTGCAAAAGCACGTCACTTGCTCAAAATGGATAGTCCATTCCTCAAAAGCAAGTATTTATGTCAATGAAAATGTCAGTGTCATCAAAATAAAAAGTCTTGACACCATCGTTTATGAACAAGATAGTCAAATGGCTTTGTCATGTTTTCATTATGACAGTTCTCTCAGTGTTTTCCAATGCAAAAAAAAGGTCAGAACTCGGTGACACTACCTGAACATGCTCAAGACAGCACTATATAGTACTTGTACAGCCATTTGAAAACTACAGTAAAGTTACACATTAGGGGAGTAAGTGAGTACAAGACACTGAATACGTAAGTTTTTACTGTATGGTCTTTGCAATTCTACCGCATTGTGACAGAATTTGATAACTAGTTCAACAATTTTGTATGTAATGACTCAAGCAATGAAATGAAGACTAGTTTTATTGGGAACGACTATTCAGCATCCGTAAGTATAGTTCATTTTGACTGACATGACATAAGCAAATGATAATGTTAAAAAACAGCAGAGAATTGTATGAAAGCAACTGATACATGTCCAAAAGCATTTGCAATTTGTTCAGAGGAAGGAGAAATTGCTACTATGATGTGCACAAATGACTAAATGTTGTGGAGGTTGTACTAATAGTTATGAGAATTTTCATTCTGATCTGAAAAAAGCACCACAGCGACTGAGAAAAACTGTAAGACAGCACTATACATTACTTGTACAGCCATTTGAAAACTACAGTAAAGTTACAAATTGCTGTAGTTAGGGGAGTAAGTGAGTTGCAATTCTACAGCATTTGATAACTAGTTCACCAATTTTGTATGTAATGACTCAAGCAATGAAATGAAGACTATTAGTTTTATTGTGAACGACTATTCAGCATCCATAAGTATAGTTCATTTTGACTGACATGACAAAGCAACTGATACATGTTCAAAAGCATTTGCAATTTGTTCAGAAGAAGTAGAAATTGCTACTATGATGTGCACTAATGACTAAATGTTGTGGAGGTTGAACTAATAGTTATGAGAATTTTCATTCTGATCTGAGAAAATATTTTTTTTCAGATGTGCGCGACAAGCAGGATGAGCTTGAAGCCAAGATCAGAGAGCTTCTGCCATTGAGGCCAATGCCAATTCAGGAGAATATTGCAACTAGTGTCGCGACCCCCACGCACGAGTATAAACGGTTAAGGTGCTCCCGTGACGTCACATTGTCGCGCTACCGGTCGGAAGTGGCGAGTATGTAGGACGCTTTAGATAGATAGATAGATAGATAGATAGATAGATAGATAGATAGATAGATAGATATATAGAGAGATAGATAGATACAGTTTTTCTCAGTCGCTTTGGTGCTTTTCTCACATCACTATTAACATTTGCACAGCAGTTAGTGCATTTCTCAAAACAATTACTGCAAACTGCAAAACCTAGTGGATAACCTGCAAAAGCACGTCACTTGCTCAAAATGGATAGTCCATTCCTCAAAAGCAAGTATTTATGTCAATGAAACTGCCAGTGTCATCAAAATGAGAAGTCTTGACACCATCGTTTATTATCAAGATAGTCAAATGGCTTTGTCATGTTTTCATTACGACAGTTTATGCTCTCAGTGATTTCCCATGCAAAAAAAGGTCAGAACTCGGTGACACTACCTGAAAATGCTCAAGACAGCACTATACATTACTTGTACAGCCATTTGAAAACTACAGTAAAGTTACATATTGCTGTAGTTAGGGGAGTAAGTGAGTACAAGACACTGAATATGTACGTTTCACAGTTTTACTGTATATGCTCTTTGCAATTCTACAGCATTGTGACAGAATTTGATAACTAGTTCACCAATTTTGTATGTAATGACTCAAGCAATGAAATGAAGACTATTAGTTTTATTGTGAACGACTATTCAGCATCCATAAGTATAGTTCATTTTGACTGACATGACAAAGCAACTGATACATGTTCAAAAGCATTTGCAATTTGTTCAGAAGAAGGAGAAATTGCTACTATGATATGCACTAATGACTAAATTTTGTGGAGGTTGAACACTACACTACACTACACTACCTGAAAACGCTCAAGAGAGCACTATACAGTACTTTGAAAACAACATCAGCTGCTATCAAGGCAAAATTCCACTGCGGGGTTACCTACAGAGTTTCATGATGGTGATAGGTCTCTTAAGAATCCTTTGGATATAGCTGAAAAATTCAATGATTTTTTGGTCAATATTGGGCAGGAACTGGCAAATAAAATCTCTGATTGCAACGGGAGTCCCTTGGACTTTATTCCAAAGATATATCAAAGGATTTCTTCTTTTAAGCCCCCTGACCTTGAGGAAATCAGTGAAATAATTGACAAGCTAACAACTTCATCAGCATGTCATGATGGTATTCCAACTTTTCTTGTCAAGGAGGTGAAACAAAAAATACTACAACCACTTGTCCACATTTTCTCCTTGTCCCTGAAAACAGGCATTGTGCCTCAGGACTTGCCAAGGTTATTTCCTTGTATAAAACAGATGATCCATGTTGCTTTAATAACTATAGACCAATATCAATTCTGCCTTGTTTCTTAAAAGTACTGGAAAAACTGATTTACAGGAGGATTATCCTCCATTTAGATTCTAATGAAATTCTGTATAAACACCAATATGGTTTTCGAAAAAATCATTCAACTTATATGGCACTTCTTCACTTGATAGACAAGGTTACCTTGGCTCAAACCAAAAACGAATACATTTGTAGTATTTTTATAGACTTGTCAAAGGCATTTGATACTGTTAATCATTCTATTTTATTGGAAAAACTGCATAAATATGGCTTTAATGATCTTACATATGGCTAAGTAACTATTTATCTGATCGAAAACAGTTTGTCTGTGTAAAGGGTTGCAATTCCAACATGGCTGGATTACCCTGTGGTGTTCCACAGGGTTCTATCCTGGGACCTTTATTATTTCTTATTTATATTAATGATTTGGCCAATGTTTCTAACCTTCTTTCTCCTATTATGTTTGCAGATGACACTACCTTGATTCTTTCACATTCAAATTTCAGTGTTTTAATGAAAGAGGCAAATGCTGGCTTATCTGCATATGCCACTTGGTTCAAATTAAATAAACTATCTTTAAATCTTAAAAAATCTAATTTTTGGAGGTAAAAAATTATACCCTAATGACATATGTAAAATTAAAATTGAGTCTACAGAGATACCGCAAGTTTCATCAACCAGATTCTTGGGAGTTAATGAAACCTTAAAATGGAAGGATCAAGTAGACTGTGTTAGCAAAAAAGTAAATAAATCAATTGGGATAATTAGGAGGGTTAGTCATCTTGTCTCTAGAAATTGCCTCCTCACTCTTTATTATAGTTTAATTTATCCATACCTTTCATATTGTAATTTAGTGTTTTCCTTCCACTATTCACAAATTACTGGTCCTTCAAAAGCGTTTTGTTAGAATTGCAACCTGTTCTGAATGGTGTGCTGCATCTACTCCGTTATTTAAAGAATTGAAAATCCTTACTGTGAATGATATTAATGTACTTCAAACCTGTGTTTTTATTTATGAAATATATCATTGTAATGGAAAGATTCCTGAGCATTTTAAGTGCTATTTTAAAACTAATTCACAGGTTCACTCATATGGAACGAGGCAAGCTAAAGATTTTCACCCTCCTCAACTTAAAACATGTCAAGCTCAATTTTCCATACGTTATAGGGGTGCTAAAATATAGGAAAAAAAATTCACATCTGGCCTTGAAATGTTTTACTACTAATCATTTTAAAAGATGCCTAAAGGCTAATTTAATTGCTGGTCTATAGCTGGTTCTCCTAAAGACTTCTGTCATTGTAGTTTCTTCTACTGTAGTGCTTACACTGTTTGTTCATACTTTTTCTTTCTTTTTCTTTTTTTTTAATTCCTTTTAATTTATATTGTTTAGATACTTTTTGTGGCTCTTGTTGTTATGTTACTTTTTTAGGTGGAAGCATCATATCTGATGGGCATCTGGGCTTACTGCCTCTTCCTGCACTGATTTACTTTCTGTGTTTCTTCTCTGATTCTGTCTTTTTACAAGTGCTAAATAAAAAATAAAAAAAAGTACTGTATAGTATACAGTATACAGCCATTTGAAAACTACGGTAAAGTTACAAATTGCTGTAGTTAGGGCTGTAAGTGAGTACAAGACACTGAATATGTACGTTTCACAGTTTTACTGTATATGCTCTTTGCAATTCTACAGCATTGTGACAGAATTTGATAACTAGTTCACCAATTTTGTATGTAATGACTCAAGCAATGAAATGAAGACTATTAGTTTTATTGGGAACGACTATTCAGCATATATATAGCAGATACATAGATAGATAGATAGATATATAGAGAGATAGATAGATAGACAGATATATAGATATATATATAGATAGAGAGATAGATAGATAGATAGATAGAGAGATAGATAGATAGATAGATAGATAGATAGAGAGATAGATAGAGAGATATAGAGATATATAGATAGATAGATAGAGAGATAGATAGAGAGATAGATAGATAGAGAGATAGATAGATAGATAGATAGAGAGATAGATAGATAGATAGATAGATAGAAAGATAGATAGATAGAGAGATAGATAGAGAGATAGATAGAGAGATATATAGATAGATAGAGAGATAGATAGATAAATAGAGAGATAGATAGAGAGATAGAGCAGCCCACAGCTTGGTTGAGAGGCTGGATGGCATGCTGGCGGCTCTGCTGGTTCTTGTTGTTCACCTTGGCGTGGTTTCGGGGCGCAGTGCCCGGCTCTGGAGCGGCGGGTGCGGGTGACGTCGTGTTCCTGCGCCCCGAGATGCCAACCTCATGGCACCCCCCCGGTCCTGGCACAGGACACCCCATCTGTCGCCTCGGCAACCTGCAGCAGGCCGAGAGTGGCCTGAGGCCCAAACCCAGGATTAATACAGCCCCATGAACTGGGTTAGAAAGATGCTCTCACACACACATGCACATACTGTACGCACACACACACACACACACACACACACGCACATACACTCACACACACACACATGCACACACACACACACACATACATACAAGCACACACACACACACACACACACACTCACGCACATACACTCACGCACATACACGCACACACACACACACACACACACACGCACACACACACACTCACGCACACACACACACACACACACACACACACACACATAGAAAGAGAGGAGAGAGGAGCATGCACACACACACACACACACACACATATATGCACACAGAACAGACATAGGGGGATGATGAAGGAGAGTGAAAGAGAGAGAAGAGGAGTAGAATGAGCAAGATAGAAGAAGAGAGAGGAGAGAGAGCAAGAAAAAAGAACACAGGAAGAAATACATCTTTCTTACATCAAAAAATGATGTATACATTGTATACATCTAAAAATGAGTATCGGTATGAAAGGGAGCACAGGAACATGTAAGGAGAGAGAAAGAGAAAGCAAGTGAACATGAATGAGAGAGAGAGAGAGAGAGAAAGAGAGAGAGAAAGCAAGTGAACTTGAGGGCGGACATAGAGCCAGATGGAGGAAGATGGGAGGAAGGGAAAGAGGAAAGAAAGAAGGAACACAGAGAGTGAGTGAATGAAAAGAGAGAGAGAAGGAAAGGGGGACTGACAGAGGGGACAGAAAAACAGGAGGCGAAAGAGAAAGAGAATGACAGGAAAAGACAAAAATGAGGTAGAGAGATAGAAAGAGAGAGAGAGAGAGAGAGAGAGAGAGGGAAGGAGGGAGAGATTGAAAGAAAAGATGCAGAGAAGAATCAGCGAGAGAGAAAGAGGGAGGAGGAAAGCGAGGGAGATAGTTGAGAAAAGAGAGAGAGGGATGGATGGATAGATGAGAAAAGGGAGAGAAAGTGAGAGCTAAGAAATCGAATGAGAGAACAAGCAAGACAGAGGGAGGAAGATAGAACAAGAGAAGGACAATAGAGAAATGGATAGAATGAGAAACACAGGGTGAGAGAAAGAAAGAAGGGACACAGCAAGAAATAGATAGAAGGCAGGATGGATGGAGGAAGAACAGAGGGAGAAGGAAAGAGATAAGAAAGGAGGGAGAGAGAGACAGAAGGAGACAGAGTGAGGGAGAGAGTTTGGGGCTCTGCCTGTGGGGATCTGGCACAGTTGCCACGGCGGGACATTCCCAGTGACAACGCTGCCTTATCCCTGAACATTACCCCTACCAGCCCAACACCAGTCCCCTCGCATCCTCTCTTCTCCTCTCCTCTCCTCTCCTCCTTTCCCCTCACATCCTCTCCTCTCCTCTTTCTCATTACCCTACCAGCCCAACACCAGTCCCCTCACATCCCCTCCTCTCCTCTCCTCTCCTCTCCTCCTTTCCCCTCACATCCCCTCCTCTCTTCTCCTCTCCTCTCCTCATCTCCCTTCCCCTCTCTCCTCTCCTCTCCTTCATTACCCTAACAGCCCAACACCAGTCCCCAGACATTTCCTCCTCCCTTCTCCTCTCCTCTCCTCCCTTCTCCTCCCTTCTCCTCCCCTCTCCTCCCTTCTCCTCTCCTCTCCTCCCCTCTCCTCTCCTCTCCTCCCTTCTCCTCTCCTCTTCTCTTTCCTTCTCCTCCTCCCTCCTCTCGTCTCCACTAACAGCCCAACACCAGTCCCCAGACATCCCCTCCTCTCCTCTCTTCCCTTCTCCTCTCTCCTCTCCTCCTCTCATCTCCTCCCTTTTCTTTTCCTCTCCTCTCCTCTCTTTTCCTCTCCTCTCCTTCATAATACTACATTTTACTGGGGACAGCCGTGGCCTACTGGTTAGGGCTTCGGACTTGTAACCGGAGGGTTGCCGGTTTGAAACCTGACCAGTAGGCAGCGGCTGAAGTGCCCTTTAGCAAGGCACCTAACCCCTCACTGCTCCCCGAGTGCCGCTGTTGTAGCAGGCAGCTCACTGCGCCGGGATTAGTGTGTGCTTCACCTCACTGTGTGTTCACTGTGTCCTGAGTGTGTTTCACTAATTCACGGATTGGGATAAATGCAGAGACCAAATTTCCCTCACGGGATCAAAAAAGTACATACTTATATACTTATACTTATATACACACCTCTCTTCCTCTCCTCACTTCTCCTTTCCTCGTCTCTTCTCATTTCTTCTCCTCTCCTCTCCTCTTGAATTTCCCCTTGGGGATCAATAAAGTATCTATCTATCTATCTATCTATCTATCTATCTATCTATCTTCATCTCTCCAGGAGAATAGAGCACTACACCAATCAGCACACTACAGATTGGTACTGATACACATTTTAGGGGGAGCATCTCTTAGAACTTTAATTGTGACACAGTAACTCCTACTTTTGCGGAAAATGATACGGGTTCCAGAGAGCTGTCGGAGATTCCGTACCGTACTCCCGTCTGGACCAATGAGGCAGATGTGTTGCTTGGTGACAAGAGTACACATAACACATCACAAGCGTGGAGCAGCAGTGTCGTCGCACACTGGCAATCGGTCAGCCTGGGGTTAGATTCCCATCGTTGTGAATTCGAGTCGGTTTGGATGAAAGCGTGCTAAAATATCAGTCAACTTTAACACATGTTGGGGAACCTGTAGAGGTGCTAGTTTCAAGTTTAAATTATACAGGTATAACCAGTAGTGAAATGCTTAGGTACCTGTCCAGTTGTGCACAGTTAGAGCTGGTCTGCTCATATATCAGTCAACTTTAAATATAACAGCTTCAAAGTAATTTTGATGGTAAACTAACTTGTCTATGGAGAGCGAGTCCTGCAACTTTGCTCTCCCCCGACCCAGAGAATCACAAATTGCTTCGTGGCAATTGTGCAATAGCCTCCTATTTGCATGAAATCATGTTATATTAAAGCAATGGTTCGGAGTAATTTAACCCTAGGGTCCCTTGCACCATGACCCCGAGCCAAACACCCTCCCAGAACCTGTTTTCCCTTGGTCGAACCCTGGTCGAGTAGCGCTGTCAAAAACTAATGAGTTTCAGCAGTCATAATGGTACCAACTTTTATCCCGTAAATTACCCCACTAATAATGCCCTGAATGGTACGAAACTTCTACAGTAGTACAACTATGTTCTTTACTCATAAAACGAGGCATTGAAAAGTTTGTAAATACACCAAGAGTTTATTTAAATAACACTTGCCTGATGGATGCTACTATACCGCTGCGTCGACGTTACTTCCGTGATTTGGGAAAAGCCCGTAAAAGTCCTGGCAGGAAGCATGCATAAGGATGTAGATCCAGGAATGCACTAATATTTTGTTCGTAGTACCAGTTTGCAACAATTATTAGTTAACACCAAGTTGTAAACACTTCGAAAAAAAATATTAAAAACTGGATATACCAAAAAACGTTGATGTAATCGCTTCCTGCCAGGACTTTTACGGGCTTTTCCCAAATCATGTGATGTGTTGTGATTACATTACCAATCATGTGTAATGATCTCGCCGCTGGAGTGAGCTTGATGCTGTGAAGACGTGTGCATGCGCAGTTCTGCTCCAAACAGAAGTGCCCAAAATGGCCGCCGAGTGGAGGGACTTGCCTAAAAGAACTTTGCTTTAACTTCAACTTTAACATCTGTGGGAAACCTGTAGAGAAGTTGAGGGCGGCTGGTCTGTAAAAAATCAGTCAACTTTAACTTCAGCTTAAACATCTGTGGGGAATCTGTAGAATGTAGAAGTGTTGGGGACGGCTGGTGCTGATGTGCGTGTGTGTGTGTGTATAATTTGCATGGCTGCAT
>NW_027468620.1:31005896-31090896 GCF_046254945.1 Alosa pseudoharengus | reverse complement strand
TTCATTAAGACAGATACGATGGAATATTACGCGCTAAATTCAAGATAGATCCCCTTTGCTATCGTATTAGACCATGTAATATTGTTAAGACGTTCGACATTTAGCTTCTAATGACTTTAAAAAACATCTATTGAAATTGTGTTTCCACCAATATCAAAGCCATTTCGTTGATAATTGAATTAATAGGTATTTATGAACTTGTCAATTAACTGGCCAAAACGTGTCTATTTTTAATATACATTTCAAATGATTTATTGTGCGTGTACTTGTTTTAATTTACTAGAATGTGCATTTGTTGCCAGGGCTGATTGAGGAGAATCCAACTGACCAAATACTGCATCTCCGGCACGGATAGACGGGGTATGGAGAGGAGCAAATCTTCCATGATAGAATAATGCATCGGCATTGAAATCCTACTCTAATAGACTGCTGAAACCCATTAACATCACGTAGCAGATTAGTGGCCTGACAGCAGAGTGTGGTAAGTTGAAGGAATCCAAATTCCGCCTTCATGTGTTTACATGGGCCAATAGCGCCCTCTAGTGGTGGAATAGGAACTGTTTCAAGGCCATTCATCACGGACCTATGGCAGTCTTTGTTTCAACAAATAAAGTTGTCAAAAACATGCAAGTGTAGGTTTTATTGGTCATGGACCCGAAAATGTGTGCAAGGCAGGATATCTCCACAATGACCTGTAAGATTAGGTCGCATACAGTCAATGACCACGCAAAACAAGAGTACTCTTCCCAAGTTTTTTCCCAAGTTCCGTAGTTTATTTGTCAGCGTATTGTTCAGACTGCTCATGGGTATCTGATATGCTCAAATCATCTCAGGATCATTACAAAGAGAGAAAAACAGAACAACCAACGAAAAAAACTAAAATCTCTGCTGTACAAATCACATCAACCCGAGCACATGCACCCCATCCCACTCTAAACATACACACTCCCCTTCCAAAAGCGTTAAGCATATAATCACTACTTTACAGTGATGATAATAAGACCAAGGTAATATAGTGGTGTTTTTTTTAATTATTATTATTCTCAATATACATATATATTCCTCCACCCAGCAGCAAATACACTCCAGGGCCTTGAGAGAAGACAGCAACAGTTGGGAACAGACGAGGCTGACCAGTTTGTGCAAATGTGCATTCAACTGAGCCATTAAGACTCAGGAAATGACCTTTACAGGACAGAGGTCACAAGAACCACTACAAAAGAGTCTGTTCCCTTTTTTGTTTTGTTCTTAGTAGAAGAAACAAAAGTTGATTTATGTTGGGTCATGGGTTTGGGATGGTTTACAGATGAGCAATGAAACATTTTTATGGAACATAAAAAGCAGGAGTCAAAAACTCAGTCTGAGAGAAGTAGGAAGGTTATAGTAAAGAAGTAGGGTTTCTACATTCTGAAAAACAGAACCGTTGCACACTTTATCTAGAACCGTTTCACAAACATTTGAGCATTTGAGAATAGTGATTCTCAGTCAGAGACCCACTTTCTTTTGTGGGGGAGTCATAATGTTAGCCTAATGTTATACAGTAACAGCTACAAACCAGCGCTTAGCTTTCTGACAGAGATTACAGAGGTGGCATCACATACATGTCAATATGTGAAATGTTATAAACAAGTAAAACACAAACACACAAACAAAGGCACAAACAAGAAAGTCCCTTAGCAGCCAACCGGTGCTTCAGTAGAGTCAGTAACAGGAAAAAAGGCACACACACGCACGCACACATTGTTTTTCAGTGTAAGCATGAATTTTACAGGCGGGGAACAGATATTCCATACGTGGTCTCCTATCAGAGGTCATGCTATCATATGCCATTGCAACCTCTGATTGATATATCGTGTGCAGAAACTGGACATTCTTTGGGAAAAACAGGCGTGAATGGAATGAGCCATGTGGAGGTTATTAACTGATCTTCAGTTAAACTCTTCAGTTACCTCAGAGCACTGAGCTATCTCTGAGAGCAACAGAGTCCTTCAAACCCAGGGAGAGGAGGCTTTCGCGTCACGGATGAGCAACTTGAGGCCTAAACTATTCCGCCTGTTCGTTGAGACACTTCTGTTTACCGCTGTGCGGAATTTCAGGAGACCTCGAAGGTTCAGGGTACCCTGGCAGTCGTCAAGCAGCTGGTCAGTTAAGTAAAGACACAGGTTTCACACTTCAGTAACAAGGCAACCTTGAGGGGGTCACGATGACTGACCCACATGGTGTCCGCAGACAAAACGTAACTGCTTATACAACACTGGAGAGGCACTGAACACATGATCAATCAATATCATGCAGGAGAGGAGACAATGCCATCATGACACTGGAGGCTTAAGAAAAGAAGACATTTCTGTTCTCAAACTGCTATTTGTCGTCAACCCGAAAATAAAAGGTCAGATCTGGCTCCTGATGGGGAGGGAGGCTTACGGGAGAAAGTTTTCAGAGGAACGTTTGGGATGAGGACAGAAAGCAGCATTGAGAGATTTCCCTTTACGTGGCTGCGTTTTGCGGCCTGGACTTTACTGTGGAGGAGCTGACCGGAGGTGACCAGTCAGGACCCAGTCAAATCAAGGCCAAACCAAGCTAGATCAGGGCCAGATCAAGGCCAGACCAAGGCCAAACCAAGCTAGATCAGGGCCACAGTAACTTTGATGAAAGCGTCTGATTCAGGCTGTGTTGACACATTGCAGAGATGACTGCAGCTGAAGACCGTGCCTGTGCTGGCTCTACAGGTCCTCGTACACAACATCGACGTCAGGCACTAACAGGATGACAAACTCATGCACAAACCAAACAAACAAGACACAGCGGGATAGTGGCTAGTTTAATGATCCCATTGGTCCAGCAGCCTGAGTGGACGTGGACTAAATACCTCGTTACTGTTACCTCAAGAAGGATGCAGAGAAAACGCAGACGTCTAATGACACATACAATTCGTTAGTGCTTTACTGGGGTAAGCTAGCTATGAAACAGTGCAAGCCGAAATCAAGATCTTCTATCCCCTTCTGTGAATTCCTTTAGCGCAAAACTCAATAGTAAAGTGCAGACTTATAGCCTGAATTAGCGAATTAGCTACTGGCTAATTCCTTAAATGGCACCAATGCTATTACTTTATGTTAGCATCTCACGCCCCCCTGTGGTCAAAGTAATGTAATGTACGCAATGTCATGTGATGGATCAAAGCATCAAAAAACTCATCTAGCTGCTAGTACCGTTACTTAGCACATATGTTGGGGGAGTTTGGGGTAAAGGTGTACACAGCATCCAAGCCCTTACAAACTTGACTTTTACTACAACAAAGAAAAATGTAGATTTTTTTTTATTCTTTATGAAAAATGCCCAAGAGTGACTGTAACAATATGTTAGGTCTGCAGCAGTGTCTGCCCGTTTACAGTTTTTAGACACTTTTAGGCTAAATGCCACCTTGGGTGTTTGAGGCTGATTAAGTCCCCAGATTGAAATATAAAGCTGCCAATGCTGAGGCAACTGAAATGCCAGCTTAGACTTTCTGAAATCACACAACCTTGCATACAACCGAATATCCATCTGGGTCAAAACTCACTGGTGAAGAACGACTGAAAACACTCAGGGGCTTTTCGGGCGCTGGTCGAGTTACACCAGGATTCGGTGGCTAAATGACCAAACAACGACACGTAACTCCACATTTATGACGAAATAAAATAAGGGGGATACTGTTACGTCTACGCTGGAAACTATACAGCACTAAACATGGACCGAATAATATGCTACATTTAGCAACCCTTTATCGTCATTTAGCACGCGCAAAGACACAGAGCCCAGATCAGAGATAAAATATATACACAGGTGTGATCATATGAGAAGTCCTGAGAATGAGGAAGGAAAAGGACATAAACCAAAGCATGTCTGTCTGTCTGTCTGTCTCTCACACTGTCTGCCTTCAGCGAGCTAGAGCATGCTGTCCCATAGTGACAACTGTGGACAACATCAGCAAATGATGTAAGTTAAGTTCATTTGCATGCCTCAACCATCACAGAGATAATCTTGTTTCTGCGTTTCTGCTACAAGTTAAGGATTTCAGCTTTTACTCGTACATGCAAAATCAACCATGCCGGTGCAGTTATCCTATAGTCCCATAGACTGGTCTACATGTCCATGATAATGTTTTAGTGGCACAATGGCATTGAATAATATTAGTAAGGAGGAGGGAGCTACGGTCCTATAGAATGTGTTCCAGAAATGTGTTCTAGAATTAATGATTTAATGAATGAATTGTCTGGGTATGCAAATGCCTAGTACGGGCTGCTCACTGGAGATTTTGGCACTCTATGGGTCAGAACTGGTCAGAACCCATTGCCCACCTCGGCCAGAGCTCAAATACACATGAAGAAGAGACGTTTACAAACTTATCTGCAATTTTAAAACAACCTCCAGTGAAACCAAGATTTGTCATGTCCATTAGAAGGGTGTGGGGGTAACCGGAGTAGATGGGATAACGAACAAACAAACAACAAAAACAACATAATTGACCATTGAGAGAGAAAGAGAGAAAGAGAGGGGTAGAGGGGGGAGAGAGAGAGACAGACAGAGAGAGAGAGAGAGAGACAGAGAGAGAGAGAGAGAGAGAGAGACAGAGAGAGAGAGTTTCTAGAGCAAACTGGGCAAACATTCATTGGCATGAAGAGAGGACTATCCCCCCCCCCTCCCAAAAACCAAAACAAAAACCACAACAAAAACAGAGTCATAAAAGCGTCCATCAGTCTCCCTCCATCTGCGTCCACGTGTCCATATGTGTAGGTTCACTGTTTTCCAACGAGGAAGAGGAGGATGAAGATGAGGAGGTGATGCCTCTGCACTCAGTTGGGCCACACAGATGTCTCACACACACACACACACACACACACCTCCTACCCCATCACCCTGGCTGTGGGTTTCTGTGTGAGGTCGAGGCCGGGGCGACGGGAGAGAGAGAGAGAGAGAGAGAGAGAGAGAGAGAGAGAGAGAGAGACAGAGAGAGGGGGGGGGGGGGCTTGAGACGAGGGGAAACTCAGAACAGCTGGATCATGGACTCCCTGGCCTTGCCCACACCGATCCACTTCACTGCATGGGGCACAAAGCAGAGGAAGACATGGGTTACAGAGCAACACAACACACACATACACAACACACACACACACACGCACACACACACACACACACACACACACACTCACTCACTCACAAACTCACTCACACACTCACTCACACACTCACTCACACTCTCTCACACACACTCACACACACACACACACACACACACACACACACACACTCACTCACACACTCACTCACACACTCTCACACACACTCTCACACACACTCTCACACACACTCTCACACACACTCTCACACACACACTCTCTCACACACACACACACACACACACACACACACACACACACACACACACACACACACACACACACACACACACACACACACACACTTTTCTTTAGTTCTTGTCAGACTGAGGTCAACATTTGATGTCTTTTCTATTCATATTATAAAGCTATGATTGATCATCCCCCTCCCCCTCCCTTTCTAGAACCCGTCAGGCCTGAGCCTGTCTGAGGTTCTCCATCTTACCAGGCACGCCTAGATGCTCCTCCACGTAGCGGACATACTTCTGAGCGTTCTCCGGGAGTTCCTCGAAGGTCCGCACCGCGGACGTGTCGCTGTTCCAGCCGGGCAAAGTCTCATACTGGACCTCAACCCTGTGAAGCACCTCCTGATTGGCTGTGGATGAAATGATGGACAGGTTGTGGGTCTGCATTCATCGGTTAAACAGTGGGATAAGCTGGAGGGAGTGAATAAGTTGAGGAGTGTGTTTTTTTTATTAGTGTTTAGCATTTGCTTGTGTGCGTGTGTGTGTTCTAGGAAGACGTCTGACCACTAAATGTGTGTGTACTGAGGACAGTAGCTGAAGCCTGCACTGTATGTGTGTGTGTGTGCATGTGTGAGAGTGTGTGTGTGTGTGTGTCTTGAGTTGCTCACCTGGAAAGTGAGGGATGTCTTCTCCATCCACTTTGTAGGCTACGCCCACTTTAATCTCAGCCAGCACGTCCAGAATGTCCAGCTTGGTGAGGGCTAGACTGAGAGAAAAAAACACACAGAGAGCCACTTCACACACACATACACACACCACTGCTACACACACACACTCCTGAAGGCTGCTCTGTTGGTTGGTGTTTTTTTTTTTTTCTGCTCTGGTTCTTTGGTTGGGCATCCAGACTACTGGTAGCGCATGTTGTGCTGTGAGGGGAGTGCCTTTACGGATCCCAGGCACCTATCAGATAGGCTCCATAGGCTTGAGTGTTAATTGGCCTCTGTACTTGCACATGTTGTACCGTGAACGAGTGCCTTTATGGATCCCGGGCACAACATGCAGCATTTTTTTATGACTGCCACAAGCCAATTGTGCATTTTTTTTTGATCGCTCACTGTGGGAAATCCCCTACCTAGAGCACTAGGAATTGAACACCTCTCCTGTGTGTGTCTCAAATGAACTGCCAGAAAGTCAATTAAGCATAAAAAGGATGGTATGGATAGGTATGGTGAAGGCCAGATGGAGCAAGCCACACAGACAAAATCACTTCACTAACACACCACAGCTAAACAAGCACAGTCATGAGGTCAATCTACCACTGACTTTAATTCCTAGTTTTGGATCCAACGCTATACATCCTATATGTGTTCTATAACGTTAACACAAATCCTGAGATCAACAATAACAGACCACGGATAATCAAGAATGGAGTGATTTGTGGTTTTTTGGTTCAAATGACGACTACACTGCCCCCAATAATAACGGCACATTAGGACTCAACCCCAGAGACACAGAAGAGTACTCACGCCGTGAAACCGTTGATCATGTGGGCGTATTTGATGAGCACCAGGTCCAGCCAACCACATCTGCGCTTCCGGCCAGTGGTCACGCCCACCTCCCCGCCTCTCGTTTGGAGCAGCTCGCCGATTTCCTGAGCGTGGGAAAGCAGGCGAGGAAGAGAGTGTGAGAGTGTGTTTGGCATCACAGACAGAATTCCCACTCATGTCCTGTTCTGCTCAGATCTTCCTCACCACAGCCACTTCCTGTTGACCTGCGAGGCAATGAAGTACTTCCTGCGTTAAGGACCTCTAATGTGACAGCAGCCTCGTTTGACTCCATGCAGCTTTTTTTTCCAGATCTGTGCAGCGCTGCATTAAGTCAAATGAGGATGCTGTCACTCTATATAATTAAACATAATTCCACTATCTTAATTAAAAAACCTGAGCTACAATTATTCTAGGACAAGCAATATACTGTAAATCTGATATAAAGAAGATAGGTAATGTACTGTAATGCAGGTAATGTAGGCTGAAGCAGCACTTGTCTAATTACAAATGCTTTAAAGGAGTGTACAAAAATTACAGAATTTGAGCAGAACGCTGTTCTGACAAGGATGCATTTACTCATCTTGGCCACTAGATGGAGCCATTTCCCAACCCTTTCCAAGCTCCTAGGCCACAGCAGGGACACAGGAAGAGGACAAATGGATGTCCCTTGCTTGAGGTGACCACTTTACTCAACTAAACAAGTAAGTTAGACACAACCGCTCATCTGTTTCAGCAACGTGTTTTGCTGCATCGCTCAGTATTCGCCTTAGATTGACCTCTCGCCTGATAGTCATCCCGCCTACTTGGCAATACAACAGTCACTTGCATCTCGTGGCTTGTAAATCGCGTGTAACCCGACCACTCTGGCTGAAAATGAAGCGCAGCTGGTGGATATGTCTTTCTACTGTGCTGCTGGTGTGACCAGCGGTGGTCTGCTATGCCCCGTGTTGGGCTGCAGTGTGTGGTCTGCTATGCCCCGTGTTGGGTACCAGTGTCTGTGGTCTGCTATGCCCCGTGTTGGGTACCAGTGTCTGTGGTCTGCTATGCCCCGTGTTGGGTACCAGTGTCTGTGGTCTGCTATGCCCCGTGTTGGGTACCAGTGTCTGTGGTCTGCTATGCCCCGTGTTGGGTACCAGTGTCTGTGGTTTGCTATGCCCGTGTTGGGCTGCAGTGTGTGGTCTGCTATGCCCCGTGTTGGGTACCAGTGTGTGGTCTGCTATGCCCCGTGTTGGGCTGCAGTGTGTGGTCTGCTATGCCCCGTGTTGGGTACCAGTGTGTGTGGTCTGCGGTGTTCTCTGTTGGGCTGCAGTGTGTGGTCTGTGTTGGGCTGCAGGCTCCCCACCGCCCCTCTCCTAGTCGTCACCCCTACCACTCCCTCATCTTCCTCACCCCTACCAGTTCCCCCTCTTCCTCACCCCTCTTCCTCTCACTCATTTTCATACTCCTCCTCATCCTTGTCTTGCTCTCTCACTCGCTCTCAATCCATTCATCTCTTTGCCCATTCTCTTTCTCTCCCCCACCCTCCCTCCCCCTCCCTCTCTCTCTCCACCTCCCTTCCTCTCTCTCTCTCCACCCTTCCTTCCTCTCTCTCTCTCTCTCTCTCTCTCTCTCTCTCTCTCTCTCTCTCTCTCTCTCTCTCTCTCTCTCTCTCTCTCTCTCTCTCTCTCTCTCTCTCTCTCTCTCTCTCTCTCTCTCTCTCTCTCTCTCTCTCTCTCTCTCTCTCTCTCTCTCTCTCTCTCTCTCTCTCTCTCTCTCTCTCTCTCAAGCAGTCTTCCTTCTTTCTGCCCATCTGTATCCGCTTCTCACCGCCACTCCTCCATTCTCCCTGTTCTTTCTCTTTCCATCAGTTTCACTTTACACACACACACACACACGCACACACACACGCACACGCACACACACACGCACACGCTCGCGCGCACGCCCTCTCTCTCTCTCTCTGCCCCTCTTACGTTGCTCTGTTCTGAGGGGAACGCTCCGATGCCCACGCGGGTGGTGTAGGCCTTGACCACGCCGTACACCTCGCCAACGTTCTGCGGGGGCATGCCCAGCCCCGTGCACACGCCGCCCACCGTGCAGTTGGACGAGGTCACGAAAGGATACGTACCTGCAAACACACACACAGAAATAGAAAAACACACACAAACACACACACACACACACACACACACACACACACACACACACACACACACACACACACACACACACACACACACACACACACACACACACACACACACACACACACACACACACACACACACACACACACACACACACACACACACACACACACACACACACACACACACACAGATGTGAGCCCTGATTGCCTAAATAGCAGAGGGATTTTGCAGGACAGGAACACCCAAGGTCATAGTGCTCTCTGCTTGCACACTCACAGTACAAGCTTAGCTCGTACAGGTCATGCTGGGCAGCTACACAGTGTCCAACGGCTCCTCACCAGAGAGTTGCGCTCCCTAACATCTAGATGGGACGAAATAGTTTTCAACGATGCATTCACGAGTCCATTTATGAAGGCTGCAAGTGCATGAGGGGGTTTGGTTTCAGTTAGGTTGTATTAAGTTTGCTTTCAACAGACAGTCAGAATAAAGCCCAAGACTCTAGTGGGTCAGAACAGGAGAAGACCAACTCTCCATAGGGCAATTGGACTTTTTGTCATATCCATAACGCCAGTGAAATGCCTTGGCATTTGTATGATGTGAATGATAATTCATTTTTTGTGCATTTTTTCTCATGTACAGTACATTCTTCAGCCAAAAATAGCAAATCCTCAAATTTCATGTTATCATTCACATCATACCATACCATCAGATTTTATTAGCGTTATGGATGTTACAAAAAAACGTAATTTTCCATGGAATTGCCCAAGACCAACTCTCCATAATAGAGCCCTTGATATGGTCAAACACAATGCTGTTGGCCTACGGCCTGGGTCTCCGGGCGGCGGAGTGAGCTGACGGCCTCGTGCAGGGATCCTCTTCAGGCCGCACACAGGCGGCCATTGTCCTGCGCTCCCACTGACGCACTCTATCGGGCCCCGGAGAACCACAATCTAGGCCTGTGAGGGAGCCTCTCTGACGGGCTCTATTTCTGTCTGTGGTTCTCTATCACTCTCTCTGTCTCTCCCTCTTTCCATCTCTCATGCGCTCTATAGATTTCTCCATCTCTCTCTCTACCTTTCTCTTATTCTCTTTCCTCCCCCCCTCCAACTTTTCTGTTCTGATCTCTCTCTTTTTCTGCTTTTCATCCTGTCATTATGTCCCTCTCCACATTCTCTCTCCAGCTTTTTCTCTCTCTCTCTCCGTTTCTCTTTCCCCGTCTTCCCCCCACCCAACCTTTTTAATTCCCTCTCTCTTCCCCCTCTTTCTGCCTTTCTTTCTGTCTCTTCCTCTCTATTCCATCTCTCTCTCTCTCTCTCTCCCCCTCTCTCCACATGTCCTTAGGGCCTGGTCCCAATCCCTCTCTCACCAGCACATAAGCAGTCAGATGAAGTGGTCACTTCCTGGTTTTGTGCACGCCTGAGTTGGGCAGCTGCTTCCTGTCTGGGGAGGGAAGGGGCAGCAGAGTGACTGGACTACTCTACACTCCACTCTGCTGCTGCTCTCAGTGACCTGCGTGCATGTCCATCAGACTATGGCATCTCATTTACATCCTTCCTGTATGGGAAAAGAATGGACCTCCGGCTGATTCATAAAAACATATTATTAGATTTGCTGTTTTATGGCCTAGATGCATGTGAAGCTGGATAGGCGCTGAGCCCCAGGGCATAACATCAGCTCTGTGGCCTGTTCCTAGTGGGCATGGGTGGGCATCATTAGCATGGTATTGGGGTTTCATTTAAATCACCATAAATGACCATCTCACTGTCCCTCATAAAGCACCCTTTACTCTGTTTACTTATTCATTTGGCCAATGCTTTCATCCAAACTGAGTATAGTGCTTTTTTATGTTGGACCTACTCTGTGTGTGTGTGTGTGTGTTTGTGTGTGTGTCTTCATTTGGGTACTGGTTGGAGCCCTCCACATCCAAATAATTTGGTCATCTCTCTACGTCTCCAATGTCAGTGTGCTAAGCAGGAGAAAGAGCAACATCCTCCTCCCAGTTTTGACCAGGACTGCAACTCATTGGCCTCAGTGCTCTCAACTGCACTAGTAACACTAACGCCCAATTCACACCAAAGATTCACAACGAAAACCGTTGCAGAAAGGAGTTGCAGCGGTGTGAACTAAATGTTGCATGTCGTTGCCAGCTGTTGCAAGCCGTCGCAAAGCATTCACCATGTCTAGTCGCAGTTGCAAGGTCTTAGAACGTTGCAGCAAATTGCTGGTTTATAGAATGTTGCAGCTCATCTCATCGCGAATCTTTGGTGTGATTTGGGCTTAAGAGCTGCCAGTCGAGAACACTTAGTGATATTTGATGTAGACATAATAAACAGAACTCCAAAGAGAAACAGGAATGTACCGTAGGGCTGAGTACACCTTCACTTGTTACTACAGGAAATTTCAACAATAATACCTCTGTCTGATGATTCATATTCACAAACACATGTATGTCTACACGAGGGTGGAGATTCTGGAGCAGGCATGACCATAGACCTCTGAAGTTTGTCAACAAAAAGGACCCAAAGCTGCCATCTTTGCCCATATAAGGAGATCCGGATCCCCTTATATGGGCAAAGATGGTACCTGGATCTCCTTATATGGGCAACGATGGCAGCTTTTGGGTCCTTTTTGCTAAGCAACCCAGGGATTTCTGGTCAGGCACTGACAGGGGAGACTCACCGAAGTCAATGTCCAGTAAGGCTGCATTGGCCCCTTCTACGAGGATCTTTTTTGGGGGGCCGTGAAGAGCCTCGTGCATGAAGTACACCCCGTCTCTCGCCATGGGCTTCAACCGCTCCACATAAGTCTGGACATTGGACACACACAAAGTAGTTTTTATCATAATAAACATAACTAATTAGTAATGATTACTTTATTCAGCAGTCTGTAAAAGAATAATAATTATGAACTTCCCAAACCACTGTAGAAGAATCCACTACGTTTTCACAGCGGCAGCAGTAACGTTATAACAAACTACCCACCTTGAGCTTCTCAAGCTCCCCGTCGATGTCGATCTCCAGCGTTGGGTACATCGACTTGTACTGCTGCGCCAGGACCTTATACCTGCCAGAGACAACAACAGCACACCGTTTACTCCTGCCACACACACCAGTCACATTTGGTTCAACACCACACCATTTACCCCTGCCACACACACCAGTCACGTTTGGTTCATCAGCACAGCATTGTGAGGATCAGGTGGATACAGTCAGGCTTGAATGGTCAGGGTTCCCACTCTTAAGTCAAATGTGAAATTCCATGACTTTTCCCTGACTTTCGCTAACAAAAATCATGAATATCCATGACTTACTATATAATGAATAGTACAATATACTGACCAATGATTTCAGAGCACCCGCATAGCGGTCAAGAATCTTTTACTTTTTTAGAGCGGAAGATGAATAAATGGGCAGTAAATAAACACTGGATGGAAATATATTTGCATCAATATATTTTGTCAAGTGCATCTAGGTATCTACCTAATCTGCTCCCATTAAGTGTGGTGTCACCCAGGGTTCTACTTTAGGGCCTCTAGTATTTTCTTTATACATGCTTCCCCTGGGCTCCATTTTTAATCAATACAATATTGGATACCACTGCTACGCAGATTTGAGCAACCTTTTTCTTTGTCTCAATGACATTAAGAATTGGATGGCTAACAATTTTTTACAGCTAAAAGACAATAAAACAGAAGTAACCATTTTAGGACCACCAAACACTGTCAACATTGTAAGCAAGGCTCTTGGCCCTCTGTCTGTTAACCATCACAGTGTTGTTAAGAACATAGGTGTTTTCCTAGACTCCTCTTTGACTTTTAATAAGCAAGTCAATAGTGTTGTCAAGGGAAGTCTTTTCTCTCTTCAGTGATTTAGAAATCTTTATCCATGTATTTATTTCTTCAAGGCTTGATTACTGCAACTCATTGTATGTAGGTCTAACTAAATCCACCCTAAATAGACTCCAGCCGGTCCAAAATGCTGCAGCCAGATTGTTAACTGGATCTAAGAAACGTGACCACATATTACCAGTGTTGGCTAAACTGCAATGGCTTCCTGTGGAACACAGAATTAATTTTAATTAAAAAATTCTGCTTTTTGTTTACAAAGCTTTAAATGGCTTAGCACCCCAATATATCTGTGATCTTTTAAATCCTTACTGTCCTCCTAGGCTTCTTGAATCATCTTCCCAGTGTCTTCTTTGTGTTCCTTCTGCTTAAATCTATGATGACAGAGCTTTCTCTGTCTATGCTCCCCAGCTCTGGAATAGTCTTCCTGATGATGTCAAATCCTGCCCCACTGTCAGTAGCTTTAAATTTAACCTAAAGTCCTCTTCTCCCTAGCTAGCTTTTAACACTCCCTGACCCCTTCACCTCTCCCCCAATTTTGTTTGTTTGTTTGTTTGTTTTTTTATGTTCATTAACCCATTTACTCCTAAAATGCCTGCTAAAAACGCCTATAGAATCCTATGGCATTCTAGACTAAATAACCTTATTTCCAGAGGGTTTTCTGAAAACATACTAAAAATTGTCAGCGTCTACCAAAATTTAATATCTAAGCCTCTGTAGCACCTAAAAACATGAAATAAAAAGCATGCTGCGCTACGCAGCATCCAGCGGGAGGGTCAATGTTGCGCTACGCAGCATCCAGCAGGAGGGTCAATGTTGCGTCATGCAGCATCCAGCGCGAATGGGTTAATATTATTATAAGGGCCATCTGTTGTTTTAAGTTTGTTATTTTCCTTACTTTGCCTATTCATATTTTATTATTATGATTATGACAATGATGATGTTAATTATTATTATTATTGTTATTAATATTTTATGTAAAGCACTTTGGTGCCATGCTGTTGCTTTTAAATGTGCTATAAAAATAAATTGACTTCACTTGACAAGTAAATTTTAAACTGCTACAACAAAATTACCTGATGTTCCATGACCAGATTTTATAAAATTACATGATATTCCAGAAATTCCATGACCCGTGGGAACCCTGAATGGTGGAAATGCAAGCAAACTTCCATCCCTACATCAAGGCCTTCAGTGTCAACTGAAGGAGTAGTCTATTATACTAACCCCACTAAGCGTAAAGTTTTACATCAATTGTTATCGTGAACTGCTCCTCACGGTGTCGTTAATAACACGGTAGTGTTTATGCCCAGTTCTGGCTCTGTAAATCAGAAACAAAGACAGCGGGCAAACACTAGCAAACACTATTTTGATTGGCTGTTAACCTCAAATATAATAAAAACAATAGCTAGAAATACAGACCTTACCATTAAGCAGTTTACGCAATGTAGGAATTGCCCTTTTAGGAATTTGCAGTGTACTGGGTAGGGATGTAACGGTATGAAAATTTAACCTCACGATTATAGTGACCAAAATTATCACGGTTTTCGGTACGATCGCGGCATTTTCAAAAGTGTGTTCAATATGTTCAGAAAGCACTGATAGGCCTACACAAGCTGAAATAGTTTCAAAAAGTGTCCCGTTCACTTTTTCCTTGGTCATGTTTAATTGGCTATGTGCTTATAGCTTAACTTACCCTACCATTACTTGAAGTTTGCTATTTCTGTTATTTGGATCCAATAAGTGAGACCAAGGTAAGTGTTCAAAATAAAACTTTAGGCTACTATTTAATGTGGACGCGAATATAAAAAGATGCAGAGTGGCTACATGATACAGTGCACGTTTTGCGGTGAAAATGTTACGCCTTTTAAAATCAGGTGTAGCCTAATCCGAATCGCAGTTAAAACCGTCAATTAGACAACAGAATCAGTAGGGTACCAGTTTTGTTTCATTGTACCAGGCCTACTGTATGTCAAAAGCAGGCTCGGATGAAGCTGGGAAGGATTAAACACACTGTTTCCACACAGCGGTAATCAACCGTGATAATTATGATATTTGAAAAGAAAACGGTAATTGTTATCGTCAACATTTTTATCGCGGTTTACCATTATACCGGTAATCGTTACATCCCTAGTACTGGGTACCCAATTAATCTAAAACCTACGAAAAGGGTTATGCTCCTACCCGTGCCATTACATAGTGCAATCCCAGGTTTTTTGGGCACATTTCACCAATGTCAGATTCTCCATTTTTCTTACTATACAGTCATTGTAGCAACAAAATAAGTTTGAAGCCATTATTTACGGTACACTACCCAAACACTTGGTGGCTATACTGTTTTACACACTGTAGTTTGTAGTTCGATGACGCTATCCAAACACTTGGAGGCTATGCTGTTTTACGCACTGTAGTTTCATGACACTACCCAAACACTTGGATGCTATGCTGTTTTACGCACTGTAGTTTGATGACACTACCCAAACACTTGGAGGCTATGCTATTTTACACACTGTAGTTTGTAGTTTCATGACACTACCCAAACACTTGGAGGCTATGCTGTTTAACACACTGTAGTTTGATGACACTACCCAAACACTTGGAGGCTCTGCTGTTTTACGCACTGTAGTTTCATGACACTACCCAAACACTTGGAGGCTATGCTGTTTTACGCACTGTAGTTTGTAGTTTGATGACACTACCCAAACACTTGGAGGCTATGCTGTTTTACGCACTGTAGTTTGATGACACTACCCAAACACTTGGAGGCTATGCTGTTTAACACACTGTAGTTTGTAGTTTGATGACACTACCCAAACACTTGGAGGCTATGCTGTTTCACACACTGTGGTGTAATGCCACAGACGTTGGGCATGTGAGTACGAGACTTCCTCCTGTACAAGCTCTGCAACCCTCTCTGAAGCCATGCCAGGCAAACTGTGGTGCCGTTGTGGTACTGCTGTGCCACAGCAAAACGGTTGTTTAAGTAAGACAGAGGGCAACACACACACACACACACACCACACACACACACAGCCTGCTGCCAAATCTCACATTCCAGAGATGCCAGCCCCAAACATGTGTCATTCAGTGGCTCTGGGTGAGCGGGTAAACAACTTCAGTGCCAACCACTCCACCTCAACAACCCAACCCCACTGGGTGTCGACATCCCCAGCCAACATAAACTGAATAACTTGGAGAGTGTCGGATGGTGTATTGATACTAATTTGCTTATGTAGTTTTGCAAACATTCACCAAGAATCGGTCCTCATGTCAAGTGCATAAGCTACCCTCTGTGAAGGCATACCACTGTCAAGCCTACACACATTGTGATCCAACATCAACAACAAGGCTACTAAAGAAGAGGAAAAACAAACAAGCAAATAAACTAACAAACAAATAAACAAACTAACAGGAATAAACATACATGTATGGCTGGTGCAACACAAACACACCACCATAGACTAATGCTTTAATGGACCAACGTCATTGAAGTGAACGTAGCATGGAGATGCTAATTCACTAATGCATATCCATTCATTCCTGACATGGGAATGCTAACCTGCTAACAGGTGCCAATGCACATCATTCACGCCTGGTGCTTCACGGGAGATAAGAGGACCGATCATGTGGAGAGGGAGAAGGTTCATCGGAGCACACAGAGATGGCTTTTAAATGTGATCATTGTAGAGCACAGCAATAGACTTCTGTGTCTTCGTCAAAGTCCCCCAGTCCTAACCCCTCTTTCTAATTAATTTGGTGAAGGAACGATGGTCTCTCCCATTCCTCCATCCTCCTATCGTTCCTTCACCAAATTAATTAGAAGGAGGGGTTAGGACTGGAGGGAGGGGCTAAGACTGGAGGGAGGGGTTAGGACTGGAGGGAGGAAGGAAGAAGGGAGGGAGGACAGACAAAAAGACAGATGAGAAAACCCCCATGGATTGTGTTCGTCATAGCTAGGTTCTCTTACAGGGAGGCTACTCCGGGCGCGTAACTGAAGCACTCGTTCGCGATGTGCAAAAATAGTTTTAGAAGACTGGTCTATTTTTTCAAGCGTACAGTAATTTCCTGTGTATTAGCCGAATTGCGTATAAGCCTCAGGATAGTGTTTTATGCAAATTAAAAAAACGTACCAGGTGTTGCAGCAGACGCAACGCGAACAGAACATTTAAGTTACGTGCCAGGTGTAGCCTCCCAGTTAAAGAGATGCTAGCGAATGTGAGACACATTACTTAATCCATATCAGGAATATTATAATACTTAAGTTATTATATTTATTATATTATATTATAATAAATGGATGGATTATTATATTATTATATTTATTTATTATCCTATAATAAATGGATAGATTATCAACACCACATTATAATACTTAAGTTATTATATTTATTATATTATATTATAATAAATGGATGGATTATTATATTATTATATTTATTTATTATCCTATAATAAATGGATACACTGCAAAAACTGCTTATCTAACAAAATCTAACCAAGTGTTATTAATCTTATATCAAGATAAGAAAAACTAGTTGGTATTGTTTTCAGTATAAAGAGACTTACCTAGCGCTTTGTTGTGAAATCATTTGACTTAATTTAAAAAATAATTCACTTATTTTAAGACATCTTATCTTGAAAACAAGCAAATTTGTCTGCCAGTGCGTTAAGCAAATTTGTCCTAAAAACAAGCAAATTTGTCTGCCAGTGCGTTGAGCAAATTTGTCTTAATAAGACTCCTTAAAATAAGTTAAAGTCTTCTTAAATTAAGTCAAAATGATATTTTGAGAGGGCTCTAGGTAAGTCTTTTCATACTAAAAACTAGATTTTAGATTTAAAATTAGATTTTTTAATCTTAATATAAGATCAATAACACTTGGTTAGAATTTATTTTTTGCAGTGTAGATTATCAACACCACAGTTCGGTCTTCCACATACATGTAAATGGGTGGAACTGTGCGTGTGCATGTTCGTGTGAGGGAGGATGTGTGTTGTTGGTGTACCTGTAGTTAGATGTGGAAAAGTGTGTGTGTGTGTGTGTGTTTTTGAGGGGATGGTGTGTATATGTGTTGTGTGAGTAAGGGTGTGTAAAGTGATTCTGATGGGTTATCCTCTGTATGTGTGTGTGTGTTTGCACGTACGTGAGAGTGTGTGTGGCCGTTTTGGCCACCATGTTGCCTCTCCCCAACAAAAGCAACAGTGTCTACTGTTGAGACATGTCTCGGTCTCACACGCACACCTGTCATATCTACCTGGGACTGCAGGATCTCTGGGCCCGTCAAGACAGGAGTGTGTGCGCACAGGTTACATGCTTACCATTTCTGTATGGTGTGTGTGTGTTTGTGTGTGTGTGTGAGTATGGGACATATGTTGTGAGTGTTGTAAGTATGTGTATATGTGTGTGTGTGTTTATGTGTGCCTGTATATATGTGTGTATGTGTGTGTGTAACTTTGATAGAAGAATGATGTGTGGGGTTGTGGACAATGTGTTAAAATGGGTGTGCCATGTGTGTGTTATGTGTGTGCGAGAGTCAGCAGGGGCATGAGGTGTACATTGTATTTGGAGTTGTGTGTGCATGATGTGTTAAAGGTGCTTTTTGTCTGTGTGTGTGTGTGCGTGCATATGTGCGTGCGTGCATGTGTGTGTGTGTGTGTGTGTGTGTGTTTGTACTGTATGTATGTGTTATGTGTGTGTGTGAAGTGTATGTGTGTGTGTGAAGTGTTTGTGTGTGTGGTGTGTGTGTGTGTGTGTGTGTGTGTGTGTGTGGTGATCATAGCCTCACACACCTCTCGGAGAAGTCTTGGAAGTCAGACAGCAGGTCGCATATCCTGAGCCCACTGCGTGCAGCTTTGGCCGAGTACACTGGACCGATGCCCTTCTTCGTTGTCCCCAGACTATCAACAAAACAGCAGACAAGGACAACGCTTTAGACATGCTAACAACACAATGCTTTAGACATGCTAATAACACAAATCATTCATTCACACAACTTATGCATTTGTTTTGTTTCTTCTCAACCAGAAAGTGAGAGCAGAGGTTTACAAATGTCATATGGGTGTCACTAGACAGATAGATTATACAGTGAAGGCATGTGAGTGATTCTAGTATGCGTGCGTGTGTGTTTGTGTGTGTGTGTGTGTGTATGTGTGTTTTCATTTATTACTCATCCTCTTTTCATAATACATTGTGACACACACTCACTTTCCAGGCTGCATTTCTCAATGTCATTCCAGAAGGAAGGATCGTCATGGAAAGTTTCTCAATACAGCTGAAGAATTTCCAGCTCCAAAAACCCTTCCGTAATCAAGAGCATGTGCTCCACAAACGCATGTGTTGCAAGTCAGACGGAGGGAATGTGAGAACCAATACTGGAATTCTGAGGAGACGTGGGGCTGTGCAATCCATCCACAATCCTGCCATAGACTAGCATGTGTGTGTGTGTGTGTGAGAAGACACCAATGTAACCAATGTCCGGTCTATGTTGACTTTGAAACGGTCTTGTTTTTCCATCACAATGATGCGACCTCTCCCTACCTGTCTTGAGTCAGGTATGTCGGGCTGTGTGCACACCTGCCTGAGTGAATGGCTGGCTTGCGCATAATTACTGTGTAGTGGGTGAGAGGGCACTGCCCCTGGGCCTCTGGGCTGAGTTTCCCAACAGTCCTTTATGTAATGATGCATGAATCAGCACCCACAGCGGTGGAATGGGAGGTGAAGGGAGAGTGACTGGGAACCGCATGGAGACACACCCGCTTCTCACGTGTGTGTGTGTGTGTGTGTGTGAGTGAATGGAAAAGTACAGCTGGATCTTTGCAGGTCAGTCCAGTAGAACAGACTCGTGCTCATGTGCCAGAGGGATACAGTACAGGCACCAATCAGGTCTTGTGCGGGGGAGATGAGGACTTACTGGTTGGGTTAGTGGAGCGAGAGAGAGACAGAGAGAGAGAGAGATGGAGAGAGATATGTTGGAGGCTAGTGAGTCATTCTGGAAGGACAGGTGCCTAAGGGACTCATTCAGAATGGTGATGGGGTGGGGTGAGGTGTGTGTGTGTGTGTACGTGTGTGTGTATGTGTGGCTAGAGGGGTGTGCTGTGGATCTGACTGCATCCAAGACTCTTAAGCCCAGCTGCATCTCAATCCTTATGGAAACACATCACATATAATCATGAGTAATACCATAACCATGTAAACTAATCATGGACACACTGCATTTGAGTTTGATATATTACAACTGAAACTCTGTACCATTAACGTATCTTACTGATGTCGATACACTGGACTCATTCATTTAGGGCACAGGAAATTACTCCTCTTATCGCCACTCTGTGTGTGTGTGTGTGTGTGTGTGTGTGTAGATACACTGGACTCATTTATTTAGGGCTCTATGGGACACAAGATGGCGGACATGGGCCTCAGGAGCGCTCAGGATCAGACGAGGAGGACTGGACTGGCCTGTTTTTTATGTGTGTGTGTGTGTGTGTGTGTGTGTGTGTGTGTGTGTGGATGTGTGTGCGTGCTTGCATGCGTGCGTGTGCGTGTGTGTGTGTGTGTGTGTGTGTGTGTGTGTGTGTGAAAAAGCTTACTTCTTTCCTGCTTGCTGTTGCCTCTGTTGCTCTTGAACCCCATCGACTGCTTGGTGGAAGTCAAACACTGCAGAAACAAAGAGAGGGTCAGAGAGGGTACATTTAATAGAGAGAGAAAGGCATCAGAGAGGGACTCATACAGATATGCATAGAGCAACCATTAGCTTCAACTAGTCTCCGCAAACTGTTCTGCTGCTAACCTGTTGGCTTCTCAGAGCAGCTGCTAGCCTGTAGGAGCTCCTGCTAGCTTCTCAGAGTGGCTGCTAACCTATGGGAGGTCCTGCTAGCTTTTCAAAGTGGCTGCTAGCCTGTAGGAGCTCCTGCTAGCTTCTCAGAGTGACTACTAAGCTGTAGAAGCTCCTGCTAGCTTCTCAAAGTGGCTACTAAGCTGTAGGAGCTCCTGCTAGCTTCTCAGAGTGGCTACTAAGCTGTAGGAGCTCCTGCTAGCTTCTCAGAGTGGCTCTGTGATTGATAATGACTGACTGACTATTATTTTGTTACATGCTTCAAATGTAAAGCACTTTGAGCTGCATTCTGTGTATGAAAGGTGCTATACAAATAAAGCTTATTATTATTATTATTATTATTATACTAAGCTGTAGGAGCTCCTGCTA
Source organism: Alosa pseudoharengus (assembly GCF_046254945.1). Lineage (NCBI taxonomy): Eukaryota > Metazoa > Chordata > Actinopteri > Clupeiformes > Clupeidae > Alosa > Alosa pseudoharengus. The sequence continues at coordinate 31,069,837 of NW_027468620.1, read as the reverse complement.
GCTTCTCAGAGTGGCTACTAAGCTGTAGGAGCTCCTGCTAGCTTCTCAGAGTGGCTACTAAGCTGTAGGAGCTCTCCTGCTAGCATCTCTGAGCATTTGCTAGACTGGGCATTGGCCTTCCTGCCAGCCTGCGGGAGCTGCATGGGGTGTGGCAGCTCTGTGGGCAGGCCAGGGTTCTTACACCTTAGTTAAGATCAAATTCACCTTTCAAGGACTTTCCAGGCCCAATATCCTCAAATTCAAGGACCTAATGTGTTAATAAATTTCAAACGCGGGCATGGTTAAATCATGTTACCTCAACAGACCAAGGATACCTTGTTTTCTTTTAGGTCATATGACAGATGGTAGGCCTATTCTATTTTTCATGTTTGTATTTTGCATAAAACTGAGCTGAAATAAACTTTTCCTAAACAAGTTAAACTTGTTATCATGAACCTGTTGGTTTATTCATCAATATGTTAAATTAAATATTTGGGCAACAAACACTATACACGCGAAACACGCAGAAATCACACTGGCCGTGTAGTTTTAACCAACGTAAATCAGGCATACGTGTAGGATATCGACAAAAGTGGTGGTGAAATAATGGAAACATGGTTAATAAGCGGACGGAATTGTATGGAATTTTTTCCTCAAAAATAAATTCTAGGACTTCCATTTATTTATGTCTGTTTTCAAAAACTTTCAAGGGCCTTGAATTTTCCCCCCCAGATTTTTACAAACTTTCAAGGATTTCAAGGACCTGTGGGAGCCCTGGCAGGCTAGTTTTGCGCCTGCCCGTGAGAATGACCAGAGTCGAGGCCCCAGCCCACGCAGTCAGCAGCTTCCCTACATGGGCACGTTTAAAAGGTCAAGGAAATAGCTCCTCCTTCACACTCATTCACACAAGGGGATGGATACACTCAAGAGGTCCCTGATGGGGATGTGTGCATAACAAGACACATGCTCACACACATGCACACATAGATTTTTAAAAATGTGCTTCCATTACCGGTATTCACTTCGGAGACACAATTAATTTGCCAGTGGTTGCACCTACCTGTTGCTGTACAGTACATAAAAACTCCAAAACATGACATATAACCGTCAACAACAGCTGCACTCCAAAGTTCATTTCTTCATGCATGACTGTGACTATGGTCTGCACACAGCATCTCTGTGCCGCTAGAGCATCTCACACACAGAAAAGCGCGCACACACACACACACGCACACACACACATAGATCAGGACTCCTGACACCAGCTGCATTATGGGTTACGAGTTAGAACTGGTGGCTTCTCAAAATCATATTTGCCTGATTTAATTATAGCCAATTTCAGATATTTTTCCATTTCACTTTCAAATCTTTCATCTCAGAGATGTAAATATGAAAAACGATCAGCATAAGGAGGGTAGGAGGATGCTTCCTCAGGTGCCCATTTGATTTTGTTCCCCATCAAAGCAAATATAGACCAAGCCCAAGGAGTTAGGGACACAAAAGATCGACCTGGGTAATATTTCCTTCACATTTGGAGGTTGGAAAAATGCAACTTTGACAAGGTTAATTTGTTTTTATGTACGATTTATTTTTAACCCTTATTCTGTTCCTGTCCAACAGCTCATGAAAGCGCTGGTCGATAATGACCACTGGGAAATGAAAGAGACACTAGTGTTCAATAATAGCAACCATGGATCCTGAACAACGCAACCTTTGGGAAGTGCAGCACCCACTGGATTTGGCCACGTCAATATTTTCTCCGACCTCTTTTCAAATAATTCCCTTCACAAAACAACCTTTTGGCCAAAGATCGTCTGATTAAATCCCCACGCAGATAGCCAAACACGCAAGTCTAGGCTAAAGCTTTTTGCAAGACAACTTCAAACTAATGGCACAAGCTTTGTTTTGTGGTCTCTGGTTGCGTCCACAGCCCCACAGGCTAGCGGCCGCTGTGTTCTGTGCTGAGAGCTTCGTCCCCGTATCCATGTGACTGACAATAAGAGTGACTACAAGAAAGTTTATCTGGGGCGGGGGTAAAGGACGAGAGAGAAACAGGAAGAGCTAGAGAGAGATTAGATCTGTCTGGAGACAGAACAAATAAACAAACAAACAAATCAACACAGGTTTTCAGCATAGAAGAGGCACATGTACTGTAAGAGAGGCCAGCAAGTCAGCCTTCTGAGCCTGTCATACTGACACACTGGTCCCTAGTCAACCTTCTGAGCCTATTTTACAGACACACTGGTTCTAAGTCAACCTTCTGAGCCTATTTTACAGACACACTGGTCCTAAGTCAACCTTCTGAGCCTATTTTACAGACACACTGGTCCCTAGTCAACCTTCTGAGCCTATTTTACAGACACACTGGTCCTAAGTCAACCTTCTGAGCCTAAGCAATACAATACAATTAAGCTGAATTCAAGTGTGTGTATTCAAGTTGAACTATGGCTCGTGTTTCCTCCCTCTCTCTCTGTGTTTGTGTGTGTGTGTGTGTGGTTGTGTGTGTTTTTCAACAGCAGTCAAATCACAATAGTGTCAAATAAACCTATAGAAAGAAGAAACCTTTCACACACACAAACAAACAGACAGACTGAGAGAGAGAAAGAGAGAGACAGACAGACAGAGAAAGAGAGAAAGACTGAGAGAGAGAGAGATAAAGAGAGAGCTATATTACCAATGTGTGCTCTGTCGGAGATGATCAGCCTCTTCTCCCATCCCTCAAGACCTGCAAATACACACAACATCTTAGAGTCAGTAGAGACACACAGTCTAAATCATATCTCTACTTACTATTTTACATGTACACACACACACACACACACTCTCTCTCTCTTTCCTCTACCAAGTCTTTTTTACGTCAATAGACACACAGTCTAAATCGTAACACACACACACACACACACACACACACACACACACACACACACACACACACTCTTCTGTGAGGGAAGATGGCAGACATACCTTTTCCTTTGCGTTCATTCTTTGCAGCCTCTTCAAAGAGGCCTGGGAGGTGAATAACGACACCATTACCTGTAAGAAACAGAGGGAAGGGTTCACTCACACACGAATGCCTTTAAAAAATAACATCGCATTACATACTTTCCATATTACCAACATGTGTTATGAGGATAATATCATTAGGCCCACAACACCCAATACAACTTCTTTAATACAGTAAGCTCATCACGACTAGGATACAAAGTAATCAGTGTTTAAAACTCGGCAAAAGCGGTAGATTTTCTATTGTTTGGTATAGTCGGAGGCAGCACTGCTCTACTGATGTGGGAGCTGATGGGAATTTAGCTGCTTCAATTTTTAGCACGGAACACAATGCCCATCAGAGTTGGTTTATGTATCCTAGGAACCTTTCAGGCACGCTGACCCATTAGGGGTTTGCACCGACGTCGGCCATATTGGCGATAGTCAGTGAATGAAGTACAATGGAGTATTATGCACTTTGGATATCTTACGTGATTGTAGCCGTGTCTAAACAACAGAAAAGCTCATCAAAATGCGTCTAAGATGCAAAGGCATATAGGGCAGGACTTGGACCACAAGAAAAGGTGCGATATTTCGAGAAATTACGGATTACTGGCAGCGCAGATCCATATGAGTTGGGTGAGGGTGACGAAGTACCAAGTTTAACCACAAGCGCCCCCCTTCCTCTAACTTCTGGCATTATTGTCCCTTCTCCCTGGTTTTTTAATAACTTTTGGAAGTCGATACCTACACCAGATGTTTTTATCATTCTGACCTAAAACACGGCAATAATTAACCATTTTACTTGACGATGTTAGGGATTTACTTCAGTGCCTAATGCTTTCTAATGAGGCGAGTATCTCCAATATGGCAATGTCCAGATCTGATGACACGCCGTGCAAACCCCTAATAGACTGTATATATAGAACTGGACAGTGTGCCGTCTGTTAAAGGGACACCAGGCAAGCCTGATGCTTTTTCTCTATGAAACTCCCCCTCGCTCGGTCTGAAGCTCTTTTCCTTTTCTTTGCGTCTTCCGTCAAGGGTTTTCGCTGCTTCTTCGCTGGCTCTGCCATTATACACACGTTTGCAACAATCTCTAGCGTTTCGTTAGCCTGCCTCTGTGCTGTAAACTGATCCTGCTTCGGTCGGCAGGTAGGATACACCGAACTTGCAAGTGGGATATTCTTCCTACAGGCAGTAGGGGCGGGCGAGAGAGCCTTCATTCGCCCCGTAATGAGTCATTTAACCATATACCGACTTACGAAGATGATTAATTAACACGAAAACGTTGCCTGGTGTCCCTTTAAGAGTGATGCGAGTGCTAGTCCAGAGCCCCCTGGTGGCTGGTTGCAGTACAATGCGTAACTCCGCCCATCTCCATGTATTTCAATGGGCAAGTAGCCAACTTTTCATGTCACTTTTCTCACCTAAAACTATTTTTGCATCTACAACTTCTTACTCGAAAAAATAGTTTTCAAAATGCTTCAATACACACTATTTTTCTTTTCTCGCTGAAATTATGTTTTTTTATGTTATTTTAAGAAATCTAAAAAGGGCGTGTTTACACCTATGATTGACAGCTGGCTGGCAGCAGACACGACGCTTTGTCGCTACCTTATTTTAACGACTCCTGATATCGACACGTAATCTAACCTAAATAAGTGCTGTTATCATTAGGCTATATCTTATCACAGTCTGATTAAATACATATTGATAGTCATACATTGTGTAATTGTTTGTAAGAGACATCGTTGTTAGTTGTGACAGATTCTTAGTGAAAAAATATATGTGCTGTTCTTTCGTAGATGCTAAGTATATTAGCTTATAGCATGCTAAATCATGCTAGCATTAGCCAGTTGATAGGTAAAGTAAAAGGGCTCTGCTATCGGAACGCCCCCCCATTTCCGTCGGTCTCGTGTTTCCGCCGTTTTGCGTGTATGTGTCACTTAATATTCATTTCCCTAACAACCAGGACAACGGATTCCCGCAAACAATGTAAGTTCCCACCCGGAAGTGTATATAAATTGTATTTGTACCTTGTAAAATGTCAAAATGCAGTCACTTTAAGTGATTTAAATAGTGTTATAATGCTGCGTGTACATAACTGCATAAAGTAGTTGGTGGAATTTTGATTTTGCGACGAGAATCTGACTTGGTTTAACGTTAACCTCTTAGGTTAAGAGGTTAGCCCTCAGCCCAAAGTTTTTAACGGTTTTTCACTTCAGTCTTTGGCCACTAGTCGGAGCTAATGCGCGTGAAGTGAAGTGTATAACATTAAATGTAGTCTGAATTTGGCTTTATATTAATATAGTTTGGCCTATTGGACTCTCAGTCCCCCACCAGATGTTTCATGCGCTGTTCACGCAGCAACACTAATATGAAAAACAACTATTATGTAATGATTAATGATGGTAATGAATAATAATAGTAATGACAATAATAATAGTAATAAATATCTAAAATACTAGAAAGTGAAGTGTATTGAAAGGTTAGTTTTCTTTTCCTTTTCTAATCATAGCTATAGAAAATGGCAACAAAACAGTGGAGAGACGAAAATATGGTGCGGGCAATGGAGGAGGTAGCTGCAGGCATGTCAGTATGCCGGGCATGTCGGATCTTCAAAGTCCCTCGTAGCACCTTGAGGGACAGAGTGAGTGGGCGGGTTTCCCATGGCTGTCAAAAGCCAAAAACTTTCAGTGGAGGACGAACAAGCTCTGGTGGAGTACTGCCCTGTACTGTGCAGGCTATGGTTTCCCACTCACAAAGGCCCGGCTCATGGCGTATGCCACCGCGGTGATGAGGAAGAGAAGCAGACAGCCAGAACTGCCACCACTAGGTAAAAGTGGTGGCGCTGTTTTAAGAAGAGGCACGCGGCTGTTTTAAGTATGAGGACCCCTGAGAGCATTGACCGGGCGAGGTCTGTCAATGCAACTCTGCGGACGGTGATGCGCTATTTTGATTTGTTAGAAAAAACAATGGATGAGCATGGGCTGAGGGATAAACCAGCACAGATTTATAATTGTGATGAGACTGGATTCAGCATGGAAAACAGCAGGGGCAAAGTAGTGGCAGGGCGGGGGACGAAACACCCATTTCAACGGGTCCCTGGCACAAGAGACCATGTATCAGTGCTGGCCTGCTTCAACGCAGCTGGGGAGGACATACCACCCCTGATAATTTTTTCAAAGTACTTCCCTGGGGGCCGGTACACAACAGGGGGCCCCCCAAATGCCCTCTATGGGAAATCTCCGGCAGGGTATATAGATAGTGATCTTTTTTTACGGTGGTAAGAATTTGCTAAAGTTTTCCGCTATCCATACCAGCGGGCTAAGGCTAAAGGGGTTGCGGTGGGAGGGTTTAAGGAGTGTGGCATCTTCCCTCTTGATAGGACGGCCATCAAAACCTGCCGCCTCATGCCCTCTGGTCGTAGAAGCAGAAGCCCGACCAACGCCACCACCACCACCGCCGGACCATCCTCCTCCTCCCCAGTGGGGACCTCTGCACCCCCTCCACCCATACCCTCGACCTCTGCCCCCCTCCACCCATAGGTTCCTCCCAACCACAAGACTCCCCACTTTCCCTGACCCCTTCTCAGAACCCTCTGAACCACCCATTGGTGGAAGCAGGGTTGATCCCTGTGACCTGGCGGAGGTCCTGACCCAGATCACCTTTCAGAGAACCACTAGGAGGAAAGTTACTGCTGATGCCCGGGTCATCACTGGGGAGGAGTATGAGAGACTCATACAGGAAAAAGAACAGCAGTTAGCAGCGACCAGAGAGGCAAAGGAGCAGAGGGCCCGTCAGAGGAGGGAGCGAGCCAGTGCCATCGGCCTAGGGACCACCACCAACCCTGCCGCGGCCTCCAGGGAAAACCCCAGCTGCAGGAAGGCCCCAGCACCGGTAGAAGGTAAATAGATTTTAATTGACTAAAAATAAAAACATTTTTTAAAATAGTGTCCCTTGCAGGTCAGAAGAGAAAAAAGAAATCAGTTGGAGGGGCAAAAAAAATACCAAAGGAAGAAGACAAAGGTAAAATGTTACAATTAAAAGTATAAGAAATTACACGCACACACAGACACACTATATATTAACTTCACCTTTCTTTTGCCTACTTTTCTGTTAGATGTCTGTGGCAGGTGCAAAAACATTTTTCCGCCAGTGGGGGGGGGGAAGATATTGTGCCATGGGTGTTCTGCCCGTTGTGCATGGAGTGGTTTCACTGCACATGTGAGCAGTGGGACAACTGGGATGACGACGATGATGAGGAGTTTGTGTGTGAGCGGTGCCGGGTCATATCTGCCCGTTACGAGTCCCGACTGAAGAATGAATGTTGAATTGATGTTGATCCGTGTGTATGTGTGTGAGTGTATGAGAGAGAGAGAGCTGATTTATTATTATTTAATCTATGTATTTATCTATTTAATGTATCTATTATTGATGTTGATCCGTGCGTATGTGTGTGAGTGTATGAGAAAGAGAGCTGATTTATTATTATTTATTATTTAATCTATGTATTTATCTATTTAATGTATCTATTATTGCCAAATAAAAATAATAAATCATCCCATTGTGTGTGTCATCTGATGAAATGAAACATCCAAGCCACCTAAATATTGTAAATACTCACTAATACCTAAACCAAAAACGGAACTATCGATAAGCGGAAAATATGGCTGGAACAAATGGCGGTGGAAATGGGGGACCCATCGGGCCAGCACTATAACTCCGAGCGTGGTCAACAAAATCGGATATTTCAGGCAGTAAATGCTCCCGTTAGGAACCAAACCAGATTTTGTTCAAATCTACACACCTATGGCTACCGAAAAATGTAAGGTTCATTTAGCAAATGTTATTTTGAAGTGTTAAAAAACATTGTTGTTTTAGAATTTCCGAACAAAACCGGTGATAATTGGGGGTGTTACGATATATTGATCTGAAGTAACGTTAGCCAGTCACGATCATTTACAGTCCTACTTGTTTCAAATGGTTTAATGTAACCAGTGATTGCCGCCACCATCGTTGCAACTTCATTTGAATACACTTAAGTCACTGGGAGAAGGCGGGAGTTAAGTTTCGTTAACGTTAACTCTTGCTTAGTTTTGCACGAATGGCAATAGTCACCTAGCCTGCTAGGTCGACACCCTCGGTATGACCATTTATTAATTAGCCAGACAAATAACGTTACTTGTTTTTTAGTGAACACATATTGGACCATAGCTTAAAGGAATTATCCGGAGTAAAATGCACTTAAGATCAATTTACGGACGATTGGGAGTACATACGTTGAGTTGACATCAAAATCATGTCATTAGGATGTGTTTTGAGAAAGTTCGATTTTACCGTTTTTAGTTAAAACTCGTTAGCCTGGAAGTGACCAGGGCAAGTCATTTCGCCGCTACAAAACACTTTTTTTATACCTCTTCTACAGTTCCAAACAACATTACACTTACGTGGTAGTGAGTAGAGGGTCCCTAAAGCCAAACCGAAGTATCTCGAGGTCTTTATGTGGTCGGATAGAGAGTCCAGAATGAATTTCATCAAGCCAGTACCTTTCCGGAAATGCTGCTGCAGCTGGCGTCTTTAGGGGAAAGTCTGCATAGATATATATGTCGCCTTCTGCTTCTCAGCATGCGTCAACACCGCCGCCATCTTGGAACAGGGATCTGAAGCGCTAAACTAGTTCTCCTGTATTGTCAGCGTTACCTATTTAGCGACGTTTGGCCATCCCCAGCGATAGAAAACCTTTTTAGCGATTAGCGACAAATTTGGGAACTTCTCACAATGATGGCAGATCGGCTTCTTTGTTGTTGAAACGTAAGAAAATCACCTTTCTCATGGCTTTGTCATTTATGAATTCAGCTACATCTCGTTTGCCCATGGCACTGACCCATGATTATAAAAGTAACGACTGGCGTAGCCTATGTAGTAGCAGAGGTAAATGTTCTACAGATCTACAGCAATTTCTGGTGAGATTACAACTTACATGAGTAAACGAGACGAGGGGTATGTGGCCTCAACCAGAGCCTGTCTACGAAGAGCCTGTTTACTTTCATTGTATTGAACCTGGTTGCAGTTTACTCATTGTTCCTCTAGGGGCCGCCGCTAGCTAGTGCAGAATGAATGGGAGTCTATGGGGCTAGACCGGTAAAATGTATCTTTATTATCGTCTTAAGCTTAGTTTTCTCTAGACTCAACCATAAATACATGCCTGTCAGTTGGAACAACCCAAAAAACTAGATAATTGCTTGAGATTTTGACGATTTATGGTGATTTTATTTTCGCTAGATCTTTGCCCAGATTGACGCTAATGCATTATAGAGGAGTGGATCACTGAAGCAAGATGGCGTCTCGATTGACGCATTCGTTCTAATGAACAGTAGTAGTCAAGGCGACATCTAGTGTATATATCTATGGAAAGTCTGTAGGAGTCGATTGCCGAGTGTGGAGTAACACGCTCTGGAAATTCACAATTTGACAACGAAATGACTTGCCCTGGTCACTTCCAGGCTAACGAGTTTTGACTAAAAACGGTAAAATCGAACTTTCTCTGAATGACATGATTTTGATGTCAACTCAACGTATGTACTTCCAATCATCCGTAAATTGATCTAAAGTGCATTTTACTCCGGATAATTCCTTTAAGGTGAGGAGGGATTCAAAGTTACAAATGGACAATTTGCTTAGTATGCTCATAACAGCGGTATCTGAAAATGCTGAGTTAACGTATCGTTGTTACCTGCGATTGCACTGCTGGAGAAGCATTTTGCATTGGTATGATTTGATCAGGTCTTGCCAGTGATGTGTAAGTTAAATCCTCCCGTAGACGTACCCCATTTCAAAATAATACGTCCAAATTCAAAACTGTGACAACTCTCATGGGCTCTCTCAATATGTCTGTAATCGTATGACTCTACCACAGGGTTGCTAGTACTAGTCTTTCACCAGAGAGGGTGCTCCATTATAAATCAAAAATGTAATATTGCAGCCTTCATGTCAGCTGTAAAAATATGAGAACATGGACCTACTACATCAGGATACTCTGTAGACATTTTACACATAATCAGGCAGCTACTTTGCTGTTCAGTGAGTCATGTGTTTAAAGTGGTACTACATTTAAAGAAACATATTTTTATTTTTTGCTTCAAGTGCATAAGAAAATACCACATTATGATGATGGCTAGGTTACACTTTTGTCCAAAGCCATATACAAATACAAAACAATATAATACTTAAATTTAACAGGGATCAATCAATAGCCTAATGAAATAAATAATGAAAATGAAGGGGGGGGGGGAGCAATAATAAATAAATAAATAATAAATAACAATGCCCATTCTATCAATAATATAATAACAATAACATGGTAACACTACATTAAGGAGAATATCAATAAAAAAAACAATGTCAAATTAATCAACAGCCTAATGAAAATAACACAGGGGTTTGCACCGACGTCACGTTCTGGCCGGTAACTATGGTAACCCAGCAGGCGCGGCCATATTGGCGATACTCAGTGAATGAAGTACAATGAAGTATAATGCACTTTGGATATCTTACGTGATTGTAGCCGTGTCTAAACAACAGAAAAGCTCATCAAAATGCGTCTAAGATGCAAAGGCATATAGGGCAGGACTTGGACCACAAGAAAAGGCGCGATATTTCGAGAAATTACGGATTATTGGCAGTGCAGATCCATATGAGTTGGGTGAGGGAGACGAAGTACCAAGTTCAACCACAAGCGCCCCCCTTCCTCTGATAACTTCTGGCATTATTGTCCCTTCTCCCTGGTTTTTTAATAACTTTTGGAAGTCGATACCTACACCAGATGTTTTTCTCAGTCTAACCTATTGGTACAACCTAAAACACAGCAATAATTAACCATTTTCCTTGACGATGTTAGGGATTTACTTCAGTGCCTAATGCTTTCTAATGAGGCGAGTATCTCCAATATGGCGATGTCCAGATCTGATGACACGCCGTGCAAACCCCTAATACAAACCATAACACTTAAGAAGCGCTTAATGAACTAAGTGCATGTTGAACAGATATGCCTTTAGACCCCTCTTAACACATTGAGTGCCTTTTCCTTCCCATGCGTTGAGTGCCAAAAAGATAATATTAAGTTTTTAGCTTTTTTTTTAAATTACGAAACTAGACACTCTAACACACCTTATATGTAATTTTGGGAACTCTGTGATGAATGGAAATGAAATATATGACGATCGAAAACTCATGAAAACGCAAGATCATTTTATCTGGACGTTTGATCTTAACTCGGCTTTTGATGGTTGCCGCTTTGTTTCGAATCAGTCACTGATTACCCTATCAGTGACATGCACGCCAGGTCAAAATCAGGTCATTTATTTTCGTGGGTTTTAACATTAGGTGGCAGGTCTCGTTAGATCTCTTCCCAGAAACTTTGCAGGCAACACTTCTCAGGTGCTGAGGGGAGAAATGAAAAAATGAAAAAATGAGAAATGAAGAAAAAGATATTGCAGCAGGTGCGTTTTTCGCCAGACAACGCTGGATGAGTCCACCTTTCTACTAAGACAAGATGACTGACCACGACAGGTCAAAAACATTACAAGGAGTGACTGAACACCATGCTGAGGAGGGAGTTCCATCTCCACCACAAGCCGGGCCTAGCGGAGTGGGTGGTAGGCCGAGTCGCGCTTGCAAGAGGGCACGCCCTTGCCAGAGTACCGAATATGTCAGGGAGATGAATGTCTGGGAACTTGGAGAAAGGGGGAGGACATGCCACCTCAGACCCCCCCAGCCAAACCACTTCACGTAGGCATTCCCTTGCAGACTAATGGAGACCACCTTGCCGCCACCTCCAGTACATTCAGCCATCACCCATACCTTATCTGCAAAAAGGAAAGTTACAATAAAGTTAGTCAGACAATTTTACAACATTACAAAGCATATAATGAGGCACTCATTATCACCACTAGTAATACCACTAGTAATACCAATTAATTAAATATATGTGTGCAATAAATTTCACTGCCTACCTAATGTTAACTACACGTTTAAACATGCGATTTTAATATTAAATTCTATATTTAAATATGTGAATGTTATCAACTTGCGTCAGCTTGAAAAATAACGTTATCAGTATGACTGATCATGGACGTTAGATGACAAATTGAGGTGTTACTTTCTCAATATTCACCGATATCCCTGGGAATTTGTGACTGGTTCTTGGCGTAGTGTGCAGGCGTTTCATTTATCGATCATTCACTTATGCAGTCTACAACTACCAACCTACCGTCACAGAAGTAGCTCTAACTGGCTAGTAGTTACATTAATATGACAGGTTGATGAGGTCCATGCTTCATATAACGTTAACTTGCTTGCTTTATTACATCATAAACTGTACTGACTGTGTAATCTCCATGTACAGTCAATGGTTACTCCATGTTGAGATGGCATACATTCAGATTAAGATATTTGAAAACAGCAAAAACTAATAAAACCGACTAAACATGCATCGACTATTACGGGAGCTGTTTGCTAATCTTCACCTCAACGACTAACTTAGCCTAGCTTCTATCGTTCTATGTAGCTGCTAACGTTAGCATGTAATTCGCTGTCCGTATTTCTGTTGTTAGCTGATTAGTATTCACCATACTAATTTCTCACAGTCTGTAATCAACATAATAAGCTCTCTTAGACGTATTTAAGAACAACAATAGACAAAAAAACTTTTCAGTTGATACACAACACTTACCAGACAAGAACAAACCGAAGACTGTTGTTTGTGCTGTTTAGCTAACTCACAGCCGCTAAATTCATCCAGCCAGCTAGCCTTCGGCGCCTTTGGTCGACCTGTGTTGTGGAAAGGAGAAGGGGGCGGGTTTCACTTGACAAGGGGCGTGTTTAACTCGCTGAGTGGGCGTGCCTGACTGCCACTCCTCTTCACTGCGCATGCTTCAACTTCTGCTGCGCAGCCGCACTTCAAATTGGTTGCAAATTTTCCAAGATGGCGTCGCCTCGGCGGCTTCAATTCCATTCGCCTTATTCATCCGGCTGCCATAACGAGGCTGAGGGGTACACTTGCCATTACACCTCAGTCCAGCAGATGGTGGTGGTAATGCACTCCGTTCGCAAACTGCCAGAAAAAGCTCGCCGATTAAAGAAGAAGGGTTCACTGGCCTGTTCTTCTTCTTCATTGAATTGTTTTTTAGCAGTTTGCAAACGGAGTGCATTACCACCACCATCTGCTGGACTGAGGTGTAATGGCAAGTGTACCCCTCAGACTCGTAATGGCCGCCGGGTGAATAAGGCGAATTGAACACTGCTGAACCAAAGATTCTATAGTTAACTTTATCAACCGTCTCTGGCTGAACGCAACCACACTGTCCAGTTCTACAGTCTATGGACCAGAAAGATCAAAGATCCTTCATTCCCTCTCTGGTAAGAGCACTTAACATCACTTAGCAACGAGATAGAACTTTGTTTACACTAATAGAATGTATGGTCTGAGCCTTGCTTTGCAGCAACCCTATTTATTTGCAGGATAATCCTCAGCATTGTGAGTGGACAGGGTTGAGGTCATTCTCTAGCTGGAACCAGAGTAGGCTAGACTGCTTGCCTTTGATGCTTGCTACTTAATGAGTGCAAGCTGCAGGTTTAGTGTCTGAGGATATGGCATTCTTTTAATCAGCGTAATTCATATTCTGCACTACAGCAGAAAGTGCTGAGGTGGCGTCATGTGGAACTTGGAAGAGAGAAGCCAGCCCAACAAACACGACTACTGCTTTGGTGCCAACAACAGAAAGGATGAGCCATTAAGGAAATTAAGTCGAGTGCAGATCAATTATGTGTGCGGCACTCAACTGAGGTGGTCTGGATACTGGCTCCACTCACTATGTACAGAAAACACAGCAGCAAAAAACAGCTCTGCTATTTTTAATCCCTGACTGGAAAGTGAGATCAGTTGACTGAATTCAACTGAAAATAGTTGAAGTACTAATAGCTAATAGTGGGAAACAGCTGAATCTCCTGTGGATTATTCATCGTTTCAATGATAATGCACTTTGTAAACACAAACGCTGAACATCAGCTCATCAGAACACTGGGTTGGTTGCAGAGACTAAAAGGGAGGCAACACTGACACGTAACTGAAGCGTTCCGTTCGAGTGGCGTCTGCAGCAACAATTAGCTTCCACAGTAATCAACGGATCTGGCTACACCAGACGTGATGGTGTCAAAAAATGAAAAAATATTTTTTACGCTACACGAACGGAACACGTCAGTTACGTGCAAGGTGTAGCCTCCCTGTAAGGATTTAATGACACCCCTAGCTCTCAGTTTAGCGCTGACATATTCACCGTCCGTCTATCCTGTCTGACCCATACTTCAATACCACTCTAGGGCAGATTAGTACTTCTAATCTCGTTTGTGTTTTTATCATGATTTTTCAGCAGACAGGACGCCTCTGATCTGATAAACAAGAGGCGCCGATGCGTACGTCATGACCTTGCTCCAACTCATACCGATAAAGGCTGTGACCTTTGGGTTGATGATTCCGCTGGGCAGGAGGTGGAAGTCGTACTCGACCGAGTCGACCACTACTGTGTGCCCCGCGTTGTTCCCGCCCTGGAACAGAGGAGAGAACCGGGGAAAACATGAGTGGAGTAACACACACACACACACACACATTTATACAAACACACACACACACTTATACAAACACACACACACACACACAGTAAAAGCATAAAGTAGGAGAGAGGGTAAAAACATAATCAACATTAAAAAGATATAACCACTACCACCCTCAAATAACTTTCAGGAAAAACAAAACAACTGTTTCTTGTGAAGTCAGTAAAGGCTCCATCAGTGCAGCTATCTCGGAACCCCAAACGCCCTGATGTGTGCCATGGCATCCTAACTCATTGGAATGATATGACAAGCAGATGATTTAGAATTGCATCTCTGTCTATACCGATGCCCATAACATACGCATGCAGGACAGCCTATGTAGCTTCGATGTTCTTACCAGAAACATGACCCTTTTCGTTAGTTGACAAATTGGGTACCCCCTAGCGCTAAGCGGGTACCCGATATGTCACATATTTTACCCCTGCTATTTTTTCAACAACCTTCTTTTCTCTATGTCAACTATCTATGAGTTTGCAATAGCTCATCCTCGTCTCTGAAGAAGCACACTTCCAGACTTGGGCAGCCCATAAACAGACTGGGTTTTGTTATTTCTGTGTATTTGTATTGGCGCCCAACTCCAACACCCAAACACATGCAACCCAAAGCACTGAAAAAGTAACATTTTCCTATCACGGGACATTTAACGCAACAGGGAATTCCTGTATTGTGTTCGTTTAAGAAGAACGGGTTGTGTGGGCGGTGGCAGTGTAGTGGCTAAGGAATTGGACTAGCCTGAAGTTGTGGGTTTAATTTCTGGCTTCCACCGTTGTGCCCTTGAGCAAGGCACTTAATCCCGAGTTGCTCTGGGAAGAATGGCCCTTGTAATATAATTGACAAATGCATGTTGCTTTGGGTAAAAGCGTCTGCAAATGTAAATGTAAATGTAAAACGTAGGACCTCAGCGCTGACTTAGAACTCCTGATGAGTGACGGCCAGCCTGCTGGGGGCCGCAGCAAAGAGACAGCTTTATGAGTTTGGGCTCTGCCTAAATATAACCAAGCGGGAACTCGAACACTTCTACCACACCTGTGAACTGGGAGAGGACAAACGTCAACAACACAGAACAGAGCAAGGAGGAGGAGGAAGGGGAGGATGAAGAGGAGGAGGAGGAAGCAGAGAAAAGAGGGCGAGGGAGGAGAAGTTATACAAAACACACAAGTAACACGTGTTACTCTCTAAAGCAAGTGCAAGTTCGGACTTAGTTTTCAGTTAATATAGACGACAGGATAACAAAAAAAAGTGGACAGAAATTGAGGCCTGGACAAATAGAACATGACGAGAGACTGTGTGTGTGTTTGTGTGTGTGTGCATACACACATGGCACCTTTCATCCCCTTGGCAACACAGAACAATGAGGCAACATGTTAAACCATCAACAGCTTCTTAATTTCAAGTGTCTGCCCAGGTTTAACAAGGCCCTCGCCCCAAATATCTTAAGAGGCATCTCTCAGCCAACCACCAACCACACAGCCAACACTGACCAAAACAGACAGGCTTGTGGCAACTGGCAACACCTACGTCTACAGGCAAATCAAGAACACTGAAAAGTAAATGTTACAGACTAAAATGACCAACTTAAGCTTAAAGTTATTAGTGAGTAAAACAAGTTTTCATATTTGTATTCAGGAAAAGCATAGCTAGCTACTACACAAGTGATATAGAGATGTGTGTAATGTACTCAGAATCAGGTGCATAACTACTGTACTGTACTGTAAAACCACAGAATTTACACGGATGAATTACTTTCCGGGAAGAATGTGTCTTATTGAAGGCCTTGACCAAGAAGGCCTTCAGGGTCTGCTGCTGTAGCAACAATACACAACATGTGATTTGAGAGTGTGCTTTGGGCCTGCGTAGATTGTTGTTGGTAATCGAGATGGTCCCGTGACTCAACAGGTCGCCCATACAGTCCACATCTGAAACGGAGCCTACGAGTGCTATCGAAGGACTCTTGGCTAATTCCTGCTCCCCTGGGTCCTAGCGCTTCAGGGGGGCGCTGATATGGAGCTATTCAGGGACAGCGGGATGGGGCTGGGGAGGTGGGATGGGAGGTGAGTGTGGCCCCACTATGGATTCCTCGCCTTATTGGCTGTGTTTACGACACAAGCACACACACACACACACACACACACAAGGCCTTGAAGACTGCTTGACCTGATGCAACATACAATCTAGTTAAGGGGACATGCGGGGTTAGATGGGGTTAGGCATGTGTGTGTGTGTGTGTGTGTGTGTGTGGGAGGGGGGGGGGGGGGGTCATAAGGCTGCACCACGCGAAGAGGCCAAAAAATACCACCTCGCCCTGGGATGACGGACAGGTCAAGAAAAAGCTAACATCGCACAAACCAATGCAGAACTGCTATGGAAGGCTTTGAAGGGAGGTGTGGGATTGCAGGCCAATTTGAGATCTTCTAAAGCGAGTCCCCTAGAGAGGGTCACTAAAGCACATAGGTCACTCCGTGTCAGACCGTGTCTATATCTTGAATGGGTACCAAAACCAAGGCCTGTCAAATATTTCTGTTCAAATTGTTTGTCTTCATATATTTTTCATATATTATATCTTTTTCATATATTTTTTTTCATCCCTTGATATTTCTTTAGTTTTACAGCCTGAAAGCACATCATCTAGGAAGCAACCATTTTCCGTGAGGCCCTATATTCTGAAAAAAAGTGCATTCTGCAAAAACAGTGACATTGAGGGTATTATAAACTTGTTTTTTGTACCCATGTGGTATCAATCATTAGGTTGTCTTTAAATAAACTATTTTATTTAATGTGCCAATATTTGAGTTCTCCACATACAATGAGCATGGAGATATTAATGACGCACAAAGGCTCCACAAGCCAACAGATACAGGCCTAATCAGATGACTTGCTTGTGATGATGCCCTGAACACATGGTAAGCCCCCCCCCCCCCCCCCCACACACACACACACACACACACACACACACACAGAGGAAGCTGAGTATGACGCACTATACTATGACACAGTCATAACCAGCACTGCCGGACAGACATTATTCCCAACAATAACCTGGAACATTTTTCAAGTCTGATTGAAGTCCTGCCTGCCACCCCGCGTGACTGTGCGTGCGTATCAGGAATGACAGGCGCTCTTGGACTATCTCCCATGTTCCAGGGCTCCCACTGGCAGAGGCTGGCCCGAGGGCATAGTACCCAGCAGGGGGCAGAGCTCCAATGGCAGGGAAGTGTGGTATTGGGGCACGGGAGACACAGGCTGAAGTGGGGGGGGGCTTATTCCCCCAGACATACCACATTATCACCAGCTGTGTGTGTGTGTGTGTGTGGGGTCGGGGATGACGTGCCACATTACGAACCCCAGAGGAAAAAGCGGCCAGCCAGTTCCGTCCTTGGGTGACCCATTTTGGCTCAACCAGAAGTACAGGTGTTTGCAGTTGCCTGGTCTGTCTGCAAACATTAACACCAGTACAAAGAAACAAATGTGGTGTGATCGCTTGTTGGAGCAGTCATATGACTAATCTTTGAGTTCATTTACCCATTAAGTAATTCACAGTAAGTTACCACTGTATTTTCATGAGTGCACTCCTGGTAGTTCATTATTGAACCATGACATTGGTGTGGTCGCCAGCCGGTGCTATATCACTTGAGCAACAGTGACAATTTTTTTATAAGCTACCACCAATAAACTGCCAACCTGTCACTGCAAAAGGAAATCCTGGATATCCTTCTAACTCACGTATCTTCAATATCCCTGGACCCTGGAATAAGACAAAGTCTTGCTGGAGGTTTTGCTTTTGAACTGATGAGTGTACCTCCATGTGAAAACCTCACACTCAGTGGACATAAAATGCAAAATTTAAAAGCGGGTTAAAAAACAAAAGGCAATAGCCCAGTCATGGTTAATCTTCTGGACCCTTTACGTTCTCTGACCATACCGTCCTACTTCAGGTTAAAAAGAGATGTGGATACGGATGGATTCTCTGTCCGTTCTCTGTGTTTATTTCCTCTGTTCTCTAGTCAGTTCACATCAAGCTCAAGAATACGGACAAAGTGGATCACAACGTATGAAACGAATGTATCCATTTACGTAGGGGCAGACACTAGGCTTAAAGGAGAACTCCGGCAATTTTTCACACAGATCTTTGTTTCTCGAGGAGTACTGCCCGTATAAAAATGAACAACCCCAGAGTGCAGCACTGTAGCTGTCTGACTGCTCTAGCTGTTGGCTGCAGCAACTCAAGCTTTTTCAACAGCACTTGGAGACCTCGAGAAACAGAGATCTATGTGTTAAAACAGAGTTCCTTTAACTAGGCATACCGAAAGCCAGGTGAAGAGGCCAAGTGATTGCCATTGCCAGTTAGAGTGACAGTCAGCATACAATGGCTCCTGGTCAAGATGACCTGTTCTATTTGACCCGTTATATAAGATAAAACATGTGGTGAATATCTGAAACAAAGACAAGGGCCAAGGTTGACAGTATCTGTTCCACAGCAGTTTTAGCGTTTAGCTTATCTCATGGATGCTTTTAGTCTTCGACAATAAGTCCACCAATGCATGCCTTTGGCAAAAAAATGCAGAACACCTTACCAAACATGTCTAAACATGCCTAAATAAAACAGAAGGTGACCGATTTTATGGGGCACTGAGCAGGCTACGGTGGAAAATAACTGTTGCCTTGAAGAAGGCAAAGAAGTGGCCAGTGGTGGCTCAGTGGGTTTGGGCGGTGAAATTCTGACTCTGGGTAGGTTTTTCAGAAATGGTTAATTTCACACATCGGAAATAGCCTTTGATGGTTATGGTTACGCTTCTGTCCAACTAAAATTGTGGGGGGGGGGGGGGGGGCATGTAAAGTAGCCGAGTTCTGTAAGTAATGATTTACCACAAAGTAAGTAAGTATTCTTGTGTTCAAGAAAGACAGCAAAGGATTTTGCCAGAAAGCTTTCCATTAAAAAAAAAGAAATGCTGCCATTCAAGTTCAACAGAAAAACCTATAAAACACACCAAACGTGTATTTAATGTAGGCTACAGTTCTCACCATTAAAAGCTATTTGACTGCATGGAGTGGCAATTTGTCTTGAACAGACCAGACCAGTGGGAACTTTGACACAAGCTTGCACAAGCTCTGAACAGGCTTCTCCTTCAATAGTACGCCTAAGTGACAAGTAAGGAAAGGCAATCAAGGACCACTTGCTGTGGCAGCTCATTTTATAAAAAGATGCCACTATCTGCTTTCACTCACGCCGCTTCTCTCTCTCCCTCTCTCCTCTCTCTCTCCCTCTCTCTCTAACACAAACTTACACAGGAGGGTGGCCTGAGCCATTAAGTGGTTTATTTTTACATATGCACAGCCATACCACGCACCCATCTCTAACAGGGGGGAGAATGGAGTCACACAGAATATACATATAATGTAGAATATAGTAACATAGGCTAGTGGGCGGGGTGGGGTTGGAGGGAACGCATACGCAGCTGTGCACCTGTTTGGGTGGTGGGGCATGAACTATGAATGACATAGAAGTATGCATGAATAACTGTTGCCTTGAAGAAGGCAAAGAAGTGGCCAGTGGTGGCTCAGTGGGTTTGGGCGGTGAAATTCTGACTCTGGGTAGGTTTTTCAGAAATGGTTAATTTCACACATCGGAAATAGCCTGTGATGCTTATGGTTACGCTTCTGTCCAACTAAAATGGGGGGGGGGAGCATGTAAAGTAGAGAATGGAGTCACACGGAATATACATATAATGTAAAATATAGTAACATAGGCTAGTGGGCAGGGTGGGGTTGGAGGGAACGCATACGCAGCTGTGCACCTGTTTGGGTGGTGGGGCATGAACTATGAATGCCCATTTACTTTCAATGACCACACTAATGGTGGACTGATACGTGTGTGAGAGAGAGAGAGATCAAATGTGTTTGTGTGTGTGCGCAGAGTGCAGAGTAGAGAGAGAGAGACAGTGTGTGTGTGTGTGTGTGTGTGTGTATATAAGAGGGAGAGAACAATGCTCACAGAAGAGTTTTGTGAAAAGTACCAAAGTCTCCTGTGTTAAGTCTGTGATAGTACTAGATTCTTCACCACCCAAGAATATCCTAATAGTAGTTTGCAATATGAACTTATTCATGAAAATGTCACTAGAATGACCAGGAGTCCAGTCAACCGTCTATTCGGCTAATCATATCACCTCTAACAGACCAATGTGTATCACCTGTGGTTTCAATGTTAGTGACACATTAAGGAGCATCCACCTCTCCTGAAAGAATAGCAAGGATATAATCTAACAAATTGCATGACTGATTAGCATGCCTTGATACAAGCGTGCTGCTAAACTGCTGGGGTTCTTAGCTGACGTTAGCTCATATTAGCTCAAAAGTTAAGCTTTGTATAGGCCTTCCGATTGATATCAATATATTTTTCCATCATCACCTAACGTACAATGAATGTACATACGTTTGATCAAAGCATGAATGCTTTACAATCTCGTTCCAACACTAACATGATGAGGGTAAACTACGAATTCAAGGTGACATTAGCTAAGAAGCTTGCTAGCAAGAGGAAATTGAATTGTTGCGCCTGATTGTCAACGTTACAGGCATTCTCATTCTATTCGCCAATGAACTGACAAACTTGTTGGGATGCTTCTCAAGTTCACGAAGCAAAAATCGGCAAAAACCGCCATTTTATTGTGCTTATTCCTTTGGTAGTCGGTATGACACCGTGCCTGATACTACACAATACTACCATATAGAAGTATGCATATTGCAATTAGCAAGTGAAGCTAACTGATAGCTACTACTACCAGATGTCTGCATCTGAGGGGGCAAGCAACAGTATAGCGCAAGATATTCAACTCGTACAGCTTTTAAGTAATCCCTTAGGTTAACGTTGACCAATGACCAAGCGATTGGCTCAATGCTTGTCAACTTTGAAATATCATCACACCTGCTACCTACCGCAACATTGCACTTTGCAGACTAGGTAACAGCAAGGTTTGCATTATATCATAGCTGTCGTACTGGAGAATTGGCCATTTTAGCCTTTTCCCGTGTTGGCTAGCTTTTAACTTCTCCCTGTGCCATGTTAAATCCTTTAACGTTACCCTATAACGAGTTAGCATTACCCTATAACGTGTTTCGTCAGTTGAAAGGATTGCTCGTTTCCTAACAGTTAAGGTAAATAAAACGGATCACGATAATGAACAGTGTAATCTAATACACCAAATCAAGTTAACAGTATACACACATGAGTTAAGTTAGCAAGATATGTTGGCAGTGAATGACTTGTTAACATTACCTGACATCTACAGACTATGTCCGCGTCCTGAGCCAGTAAATCCACCACCTTTCCTTTTCCTTCATCGCCCCACTGAGCACCGAGCACCACAGTAACTCTGTTGCCAACACTCGGAGCGGGGACTCCTTTGCTACTGTGGGCACCTCCATTCTGTGCCCCAGCTCCCTGATCACACCCGCTCGCTGACATGACTATCTACTCCTGCTTCAAACTGGGCTCCGTAGAGGAGAGGCACTGCGCGCTCAGAACTTGCGTATGACGGTCGAACACGCCCCCTCGTCAGTGTGTTGGTGCGACTCAGAGCGGTAGAGAACAGAGCCCCTACATGGCTCTGGTTCCAATCATGAAGATAGTGGTAGACCCATAGGGTAGACCTATGGCTGCTGCACTGCTTGCAAGGTTTCAACAAACGACTGTAGATAATATATGTAGATGGACAGCGTGGTTTATTTCAGTTATGTTTTATACAGTCACTGGTTTCAACCAATCACTGTATGGGTTTATAGGTTTACTGTATAGGTTAACTCTTGGAGAGTGTCATCTCAAATCTCGTGAATCTCACTGTGTGTAGCCAAACGTCATAACTGTTATGCATGACTGTAAAAAATGTTTAATTGTTTCACATGTAAATGTTTAAATGTTTATATGTTTAACCTAATTTGACAGCGAGGCCAAAATGTATGTCTGTCATATGATAAAATGAAGTGGGAGCATAAATCGGTTATTGGCCATGTGTTTACAGATAACAGAAAACACACTTGAATTTCTGTGTAAAACCTGCTTAAAAAAAGAAAAAACACCTATATTGATAACCTCTCAGTTTACATTAATAACCATTAGGTGGCAGCAAATGCCTATTCGCCAAGACCAGTTGATTGCCCCCCCCCCCCCACAGTAGGCTGTACTGTGCTGCAGTTAAATTATACTTTGTAACTTCACTGAAAGATGGGAAAATAAATGGCAATCTGTTTCTTTTCATGATTCAGTCTGCAGACCCATGGAATCTCTAAACCATAAGAGACATGATTCAATCATACAATTTTGGTTTGCTTCCCAGTCTAACTGATCCAATTGACATGTAACAACTTTTTTGCCCTCTGTCTCCCTGTGACCTATTCATAGCCTATTTGTGTGTGTGTGTGTGTGTGTGTGTGTGTGTGTGTGTGTGTGTGTGTTTTCACACTCAGCTTTACATTCATATTAATGGTTAGCAGAGGCTTCATCAAACAAATACGTAGCAGAGGCTTTTGACATGAACATTAACATAAAGATAAACAGTTTATAGAAAATTATTGAATTAACAAAATAATAGCAATAACCATTAAAAAAGCCTTGTAGGGTCCAAGGAGATTTCAATGAGAAACAAGGACAACAAAGAGCATTTGGGTAAATCATTCCACCAACGAATCGCAGAAGAAAACAAAACTTCACTGTGACCTCTTGATGATGGAAAGCTGACATATGTAGGATCATCTGAGGACCAACGTGGGTGAGAGGGGAGAGGATCATAGAATCAATGTAGTAGGTCTATTAGCAAAGTGCAGATCCAGTAAGTACCCTATATACCAGAGTGAGAGATGCAATGGTGAGATGCAATGGTGAGAGATGCAATGGTCTCTCTACACAAGCATATGGCCAGCTTTATATATACTGTATGTTCACATATGCTGTGAATTACACGTGGAAAAAATGCAATTGATGACAGAAATTCTGTTCTGTTCTATTCAACCCAAATGTTGGGCCTAGTTGGTGTAGTTCTGTAGGAGGGACTAGGCAGTATGCAGATCAGCATGCAACTTATTAATTGTCTTAATATTGTACGGGTAAGGTTTTTAGTCAGTGGAAATAATATAGCCCTATATTTTTTATTAAGTGACTATTGATTAGTGCTGTTCTGAATTAATGGTAGCCTGTATTTGCAATCATTGTACAGTGTGTTAATGTAAACAATGTTGAAATAGGCCTAGGCTAAATGTTTTATAATTTATATTAGTTACATTGTGTTTTTCCTTAGGCCTACTTTTACTACAGAACTGTTTTGAGTTATGTTTGTTTTCTGATAAACTGCAATGCATTGTGAACGACAGTTTCTCCACATTCTCCACAAATTCCTTGCAAAATGTATTGGCAGTCAGTGCGGAGACAGTATTTTCTTCCCCCTGAATAACATCCGGAAGATGGAAAGTAAGTAATGTGCAAAAGCTAGTAAGGCTTTTTGACTTAACATTATTAGCGATATTAGTGAAAATGTAGACTAGATTAAGACCTATCAAGTTGGCCTAACCCTTTGTTGCGGCCGATGTGACGTTGGTCCCCGAGGGTCTTCAACAACATTAGCAAATCACAATCATCACAGCACAGACAGCAGCTCTTTGCCACGGCACGGATGCCTCTCATCCAAGAAGTGGAGCCTCCACCGTTATGACAAATTGAGACAACAAGAAATGTTGCTTTTCGTCGCTGAAGCGCCTTCACTAGTTTTTAAGCGAGTGACGTTACCTGTGTTACATGTACACTGCTGAACTAGTAAGAAAACGTATAGTTAATTCGACGAGTATTTTTTTCCTCGGATCAGATGGTCGCTAACATTAGCTGGCATTGTTGCGGTCCATAGAAGTAAAGCTAACGTTCGCTAGCTCCTGACTAGTTCAGTGAGCCCGGTTGACAGCTAGCCAGCTACGAGGAGGAGGAGGCTTGCCAAGTTAGATTGCTGCCTGGCTGCCTGCCTTGTATTACTACAGCCGTTACTGGCATTCATTCTTACTGTTGAAATTCATTCACGGATGCCTTTCTTCAATATAAAACTACGGAAACAAAACGGGTCCATTACAGCGACCGTCTTTGAAGAAGGTAACCGATGGATCTCTTCTAGTTCATAGTGTTGGTTGTGGTTTTTACAGAATAGCGGAGAGTACGCTAGCTAGCTCATGTTAGCTGGTTGGCTAACCCTTTTAGCTTCTAGTCAAAGGAAGAGCGGCTAGGTCGCTAGCCTGGAGAAAAGCCTTCCTCGCTGAGGAGTGGAGGGACCAGTCAGAAAATCGACGTGGAACGGAGAAATTACTGTGTGATGGCAAACGAGACAATCATTCTCAATGTGTATGACATGGTGAGTACCCCGTTAAGTTCCCCAGATGTTCTTCGTTCCCCGTCTCAGTGTTGCGGAACAAGAACTTTTGAGTGCTCTCTTCATAGTGGACCCAATTAACGTTACTTGCCTTTCTAACGGTAAAGTTCACGGTTTGACCTGCGTTACAGATGCGTACAAACACATCAGCTGTGTTGCTTCTGGATATCATACTGTGTTAGCAAGTTGAGTTATAGGTTGGGGAAGCTTTCAAAGTTATGGAACTTTATGAAATAGTGGAAGATGCTGAAAGTGAAAGCCAAAGTCCAAAGCTATAGGCCTAAGTTATCTTTTTCAAACAGCCCGAATGCAACTTTTCAGTTTAGGTAATGTGCTGCTTTTAATAGCAAGTGTATTGGTCTTTGCATCTCTCTCATCCTCGGCGTGTGTGCATGTGTGTTTCTCTAGTCTAATACACGATTTAAGATTGATTTATTTGTTAAAAAAATCTTGTGTTTGGTGTGTCATAAGCCACATCTCTTGGTTTGTGTCCATAGCACTGTTTCCTCTTTAAGCTTTCATGCTTGATGAGACATTTGACCAGCGCTCCCTGTTTGGATATGCGGTGGGAGCCTGCACACACTAGAAAGTCTGTTTCACACATCAAGGACACTTTCATGTACATAATAGAATAGGTAGCCTTTTTATCCAAACTGATGGACCTTGCATTCTTAACAGCAGTGCAGTCAAAACTAGAGAGATCATTTTTATTATCAATAAAAAAGGAGTTGATGGCTATCCTTTGAAATGGTCAGGGACATCATGTTCAACGCAGTCTTCCGAAATCTAAGAGAAATAATACATAATAATAATACTAGTTTAAATAATCAATTAAATGCTGAAGATAACCAGGCTCCAAACCAAGGGGTTTGGGCTACTAGCTTACTTCTCAGGAATTTCCTCTCCTGTTGGCTCCATCTCACTTCCCCTAAATCAATGCAAAATGTCTATGAAGCTATGGGTCCAAAAATCACTCACTGTGCAATAACTCTGGCACCAAATTTCCCAATATGACCATGACCGACCAGTTGTTGGTTCCATTTCTTCAGAACATGACAATGTTCTCCATGATTTTTTTTCATTATTGGGCCAGAGCCACTTCTGATGTGGGTTAGTAGACTCGACTGCTGCATTCACCTGCTCAAAGTCAAAGTCAGCTTTATTGTCAATTTCTTCACATGCTCCAGACATACAAAGAGAGCGAAATTACGTTTCTCACTATCCCACGGTGAAGACAAGACATATTTTACCAATTAAGTCCACAGACAAACATAACATTCAAGTAAACAAAAAAATAAGTAAATAAGAGGGCATATACAATGAAGAAATAAGAGCAGCAAAATTTGGTTGAAATTGTGCATAGACAGTCAATAAAATAGTAGTGCAAAGTCAGGCCAATAAAAGGCTGAGGTAGTTCTGTTTGACCTAAGTAAGAAAGAAAGTGGCATAGTGGTGCAAGTTATGAAAGAGCAGCAGAAGTGTTGTGTTTTCAGGACAACAACAACAAGTTGCAAAGTGTGCAAAGTGTACAAGTGTGCAAGTGGAGTAGTGCAAGGCGGCCATTGTGGGTCCAATATCCAGGATGTTATGTAGCTGAGGGTGGAGGGGGGAGAGGGGGGAGAGAGTTCAGCATCCTAACAGCCTGGTGTATGAAGCTGTTGTTTCCCTCTTGGGTCCAGTGTTTGTCTGGTCCTCTCTCTCTCTATGTAGTTGTAAGACAGCTGTTTGTGCCGAGGATGAGGGAATTCCTACGGTCTCTTCTCCTGTTTAGGCTCATTACCCCTGCCTCTCGAAGTGTCTGATGAAGGGGGACATGAAAGGGCATTAGCCGGGGACAGTGTTTGCCACAGAATGTAATTCTATTTGTGGTGGTAGGTTTGCAGAATTAACTTGAATGCAACAGTTTATAATTAGCGCAGCGTGGTTATGATGCTAACCAGATTAAAGCACAATTTAGTACAACCTGGAAAATCATTGTGTGGTGGTCAATGTTGATATTGTGGTGGGCCGCCACAAATAAGTCAATGTATGGGAAACACTGGGGGAACAGCAATTAGATCTTGCTGCCGGCGCTTTCATTCTGTTTGTGTTGTCCTTGTTGGTCTGCCTGAAGACCACAGTGGTGGGTCTCCCCACTCTGCCACCTATATTAGTGAGATTAGCAATAATGGTGTACGGTGGAGATACTGGCTGCTTGGTTGTGACAAAAAAATCAAAATCTGGATTATTTTGGTCAATATTGAGATCAAATATAATACACGATTAGCCTACTCAGTGGTTTTGGAAACATCATCCATTTTCTAAACTGTGAAAAAAGAAAACAGTGAGTTAAATTGAATTTGAAATATAATTCAACTGAAAACAAATAAATACAGGCAAAATATTTTTACCACTGTAAAGCAATGGGGTGTGCTCAACTTACAACATAAAACAACACCAAAGAACTTTTCCTCTGTCGCACGCATGCTATTTGTTCATCCAGCACTGGCTTTGCAAATAACGATGTCCACAGACAAGGTAGAGTATGTTGCATGATTTTATGAAAGTATAATGTATTGCGACATCAGAAGCAAGTCAAATTTGTAGTTTTTTATGTCTCCCTTCATCGAACTACAGATCTGCTACCCGATCTGGCAAACTTGCATAGTGCGGTTATAGCCGATAGAGGGAGAATGCAGAAGTGCTGTTCACCCTGTTACCAGTTGATGAATCAGTGAAACGATTTTGGAAACATTATTTTAGGGTACAAAAAACTCTTTGGTGTTTGCTTTAAGACAAAGCAAGAGCATTGTTGCAAAACAATGCATTGAATTAATCGCTCCATTTCAATTATGCTTTTTTCCTAATCGTTGTAAGTGATAATTGATGATTAATTGATTGATTCGATTAATTGCACAGCCCAGGACTAAGTTTATAGTAGTATGTGTTGGTGGACACTGCACACCAAAGCAGCAGTGGAAATGAATGCAAGCCGTACTGAGAGTGAAAGTAGTGGGTTGCTTCCGTGAATCTGTTGTCAAGCATGAGATCACTCAGGCAAGTCAGTCCATTCCCTTCCCCCATTCATACACACACACACACACACACACACACACACACACACACACAGACACACACACACACATCAACATCAATCCCTGAAGAAAGAGCAGCCTTTCACTGTTCAGCGCAATCCACTCATCATTGCTACAGCTCTTAGTGTGTCTTTTTATTTTTTCTAATCTTGTGGACGAGGCTCGATCGATCTGTGCTGCATCCTCTCTGGCCGTTTCTGTTTACTCAGCCTTTGATGGCGAGCATTCACGAGGAGAGGAGTTCCCATCATCACAACCCAGCCAGTCATGCTTAAAAAGGCTCAGGCAGGGGCGATTCTCTTTCAAGCATACATTCTTTTATGTTACCCCTTTGAAAACTATTATTGGTGTTGTTTGTTTGTTTGTTTGTTTGTTTGATTGATTGATTGATTGATTGATGTGTATCAGAAGTAGTTGGTGTCTTTGTTTTACCAGGATTGTCTCTTTAGACGTCTCTTTCAAGCTTCAATCAATCAATAGGACTAGTAAGCTATGCATTGGTTGCCCATAGTCACATCCTACACATAACCGTAGGTCTAGTACAAAGGCTACCCTCCCACAGAATGTATGTTTTCACAATTATTTTTAAGAATAATGTTTTTGTCTGAAATGGTTTGTTCGTTTGTTTAGTTTTGTTTTGGTTGTTTATCCTCTTTCTCCTCTTGTGGTGCGGCTGATCCCATCCCCCCATATGCCTTGCTGATTTACGGACACAGTTTATGATGTGCTCCGCAGCCATCATGGCAGCCACACACGCAGTCGCATCACGGGCTCGACCTCTATGATGAGCAGGACTCGTCGTTGTGAGATGACTGTTGGCATGGAGACGCGTAAATCTGTCGCGCTCGTCTCGGGTGCGGTTCTTTAAAAACGGCACGGCTGTGCTTTTCACCTGCTCTGCTTGATGACGACTCGTTTGTCTTCTGAGGGACAGCGTCAATCGTCGCTCGTGTGAGTGATGGAGAGGCGGGCCTACAGCTTCCTGTCTTATTTACTGATGTGAGGCTGTTCTGCTCATGGCCTTTGGTCGGCCCATGATTTACAGAGTCCATTCAGGCAAATGGAATGAAATGGTTTTTACTGGGTTTGTGTGATTTGCTATAGTGTTGTGTTTTTTTTATGTTAGGCCTACTGTGTGTGTGTGTGTGTGTGTGTGTGTGTGAGAGAGAGAAAGGGTCTGTGTGTGTGTGTGTGAGAGAGAGAGGGTCTGTGTGTGTGTGAGTAAGTGAGAAAAGGATGTAAGATTAGTAGTCAGTAGTCAGTGTACTTGAATAATAAGCATGTATTGTAGGCCTACTGATTTACGTTTGTGGGCTCAGAACAGTATGAGAATATTCATTCATTCATTCATTCATTCATTCAACCTTTATTTATTCTCGGAGGGTCATTGAGGGAAGCCCTCATTTTCAATGAAGCCGAGATAACAGAAACAATGTAAAAAGAGAGAGAGAGAAAAAAGTATAGGTATAGGTCAAGGCCTATAAATAAAATAAAACAAAGTAAAATAAATAAATAATAAGATATACATTATAGAGGAGGGAGGGGAAAAATACATAAAATCTTAATAATAATAATAATAAAAAAATTATAATAATAATAATAATAATAATAAAGACATTTACTTAAAGCAGGTACAAATTGACAACGGAAGGTTTGTGATTACAGATCTGAATTGATTATAGGAAAGTATAGAGTTCATTTTTATATTACACTAAAGATTATTCCAGGAAGTAGGGGCACTATAACAAAAGGCCGACTTTCCCAACTCAGAGTGGATACGAGGAACCTTGAGCATCAAACAGTCATTTGACTATGATGAGCTAACATACTGTATGTTCATGGTCTAAATGTTTTATGTTTCTATGACTGTGAGAGATGGCTTTTTGTAAAAAGTTGTAGCTTATCCTAACGGGCGGTAGTGGCTAAGGAGCTGGGCTAGCATGCCCTAAAAGCCTGAAAAGTTGTGGGTTCAATTCCCGTCTTCCAACGTTGTGCTGCCCTTGAGCAAGGCACTCAACCCCGCGTTGCCCTGAGGAGAATGACACTTTGGATAAAAGCATCTGCTAAGTGAATAAATGTTAAAAGCACTTGACTCCAACCCAGAGCTTCTGTCATAGAGCGTACTGCTGCTCCAGCTCGCCATTGTGCTTCAGCTCTTTTGGCATTCCCAGCCTCTGAGTCGGAGACACTTCCTGGTCTTCAGGAGGAGTACCATTTCATCAGAAATGCAGAGTTTGGCCATCGATCAGTGAGACATGACTTAGAGGGAAGTCAGATTTCATGGAATTGTGGGAAACTGATTGACTCACAAGAAATAGGCTGAAACAAGATGTTTAGGCTGAATGACCTTATGCTACACATAAATGATCAGTAGAGCTGTCAAGGCATAGGCCCCCGCTGCTGACATTGCCAGGCTAATACTCATCGCCCAAAGTAATCATTGCTGTGCATTTCTGATGCAATGAATGAGGCTATATCTAGTTTTTGTAGTAGCCTAGTATAAGTATAAGTATATATACTCTTTTGATCCCGTGAGGGAAATTTGGTCTCTGCCTTTATCCCAATCTGTGAATTAGTGAAACACACTCTGCACACAGTGAACACACAGTGAGGTGAAGCACACACTAATCCTGGCGCAGTGAGCTGCCTGCAACAACAGCGGCGCTCGGGGAGCAGTGAGGGGTTAGGTGCCTTGCTCAAGGGCACTTCAGCCGTGCCTACTAGTCGCGGTTCGAACCGGCAACCCTCCGGTTACAAGTCCGAAGTGCTAACCACTAGTAGTTGTTGTTGTTGTTATTTGGTGGGGGTAGGTGGGGAAGCCCCTGGTGTAACAGGTTTGGTTTGGAGCTTCCAGCTGGATCATGGCCAGATGGCCATTTCTGCTGACTGGATTTCTTTCTTTCTGCCGCGGCTAATGAAGTTAAACTGCTTAGGCCGCAAAGAGGCGGCGGGACCCCAAGATGTAATTAGAGGGGAAAAAAAGAAATGCAAGAGTTGGGTGATGAACCCAAACAAAGCCAATTTTATCTATTGAAAAAGTGAAACAAAAATATGTGTTTATGAAGAGAAATGGTGGTGTGTTTGTTATTAGTTTATGAAATTGGCCACTCCACAGCAGAATGAATGGCAGCGTCCCCCAGAGCTCAACATTAACTTTTAAAAGTGGTTAAAAGTGGTTGCCAGTTTGACAACCAGGCATGAGGTTTTGGTTGCCAAAGCCAACCAAATCTGGTTGCCACTTGTAACAATTTGGTAGCCAAGGGCAACCGGGCAACCATTAATGTCGAGCCCTGGCGTCCCCTATAATCACATGGAAAAAGCGCTATCTGCAGAATGTTAAGCGTAACTGGACTATTGGGCAGCTACTATGTGCAGAGAAAGGAGCAGACCAAGAGGGTGCTTGGTATCAAGTGGAAAGATAAGCTGGTAACAGGACTGACCTGCCAGTCAGCAAGATTGGATGAGTGTTTTGTGTAGTGTGAGTGTAGTTGAGAGCACCTCAGCCCTTGTTGCAAAACAAGCGAAAATCGTGTGTGTGCGTGTGCGTGTGCGTGTGTGTGGGGGTCCGTCTCGGAGAAGTGTGCACCCTGCAAAGTCCACTTAAAGTCCCATTATCTCGCTCTGAGGTGTGGCTTTAATCAGCATGTAGCCGGGTGATCCCATGCCCAATGATGACCGGCAGCTTTAATGAGCTTTGAAGTAATCAGGGCCAAAGGGATAAGAATCTTATTCCTCCATGCTCCACCACACTGGTGGTTCAGACAGACAGAGAGAAAGAGAGAGGCTGTGTGTGTCTGTCTGTGTGTGTGTGTGTGTGTGTGTGTGTGTGTGTGTGTGTGTGTGTGTGTGTGACAGAGGGAGCTGGAGAGCGAAAGAGAGGCTGTGTGTGTGCGTGCGTTCGTGCGTGCGTGTGTGTGTGTGGGAGACAACAGACCCAAAGCAGCAGCTGCAACAGTGCGGTCGTCGTGGGCAACAGGGTGCTTGTGACTCCTCAGGTGCCCGCGTGTGTGTGCGTAATAACCCGGCTAATTCCAATAATGCCAAGAGTCTCTGAAGTAGGTGGGTGTGTTTTGGTGTGGTTGCCTCTGTGGCTGGCGAGGGTGTGGAGGCTAAAGCTGAGGTTCTGACCGACAGGGACTTGGTGGTGTGAGGGAGAGCGGACCCGGCGACCCAAAACTCAACGTTTCATTAAGATTCATGAGGTCATTTGATCGCCGTGCTGTCGGTTGTCTTCTCTAGCCAGGGCAGAGGTAGCAAGTGACTCTCTTTGAGCCCCATGCACTGTACATTGGCTATGTGATGCAGGTTGCTTTGCCAGTTGGCTAAGGTGCTATACAGTTGCTTTATGGGGTTATTCTGTGTCAAATCAGACCAAATCCAGCAAAGCGGTTGCTGCACCGTATCAGATCTTGCTTTACCGGAACGGTGCTGCAGTTTTTTTTTTACCGCTAATGTGCAGCAGTCGTTGACGTGTGTTTCCCCACAGCAGCAACTCATAGTATGCAGACAGCTGAGGTGTCTGTGTTTGTCTAAGTGTGATCATTAAAGCTCTCAGTGCAACAGAAGGTGACAGAGGTTTGTTTAAGTCGTGACGAGCAGGCTTAAGCTATTCATGTTGGAGTTATGTTTTTCTAGAGATATGTGAAGTGTGTGTGTGCGTGTGCGTGTGCGTAAGATAATAGACCTACAATCATCTGCACATGATTTTTTATTTTTGAACCAAGAAACAACTGCAGTGATGGTAAACATGGTAAGCAATGTTAGGCTACCACAACAACTCCTGAAACACAAACAACAAGAAGATAAAGAGTGTATTGTGGTGTCTTTGAATTGCATTTTTTTTGCCAAAACTGAAAGAACTGATTTCCTCAAGCCGTTAACATTTTTATTCAGACTCTTCATATGCTAGGCTAGAGAGTAAACCCACCACCAGTCAAGTATTCAGACTTGAGTGTATTCACACTTTGAGCACCCAGCTGCCTGTTGAGCTCCTTTGAACTGCTCACCTGTTCTGCACTGCGCAGGGGCTCTGAATGCCGACCGTGTGATCATATGATGCTGACCTTGTGCCAACCCCACGGGGTAAGAGCCGCTTTGCAATGCAGAGGCTGCAGTAGCAGCACCGACACTTCAGAGCAGACGTCGCTATTTGCATGAGAAAGAATGGAGAGCGGCACAGGAAGTGTGTGTGTGTGTGTGTGTGTGTGTGTGTGTGCGTGTGTGTGTGTGTGCGTGTGTCGTGTGTGTGTGCGTGTGTCGTGTGTGTGCGTGTGTCGTGTGTGTGCGTGTGCGTGTGCGTGTGTCGTGTGTGTGTCGTGTGTGTGTGTGTGTCGTGCGTGTGTGTGTGTGTGTGTGTGTGTGTGCACACGCGTATGCTGGGAAGGGTAGGTTAATATTTTGTAGCTGTTCTGTTCTACACTTGTCAGCTTTTTATGTGTCTTGCGATTCAGATTTGCATGTTTTCCACTCGGGAAACGTCTTCTCTGACAGTCTTCTGTGCGGCTCAGTTGACAAGGCATTTGTGTGGAAGTCAGCCTCTTTGTGTTTGGATGACGAGCATTAAATGGGAACTCACTACCAGTAATTAGCCAGACCCATAAAACACCATAGTGCTGCCGCACTTAACACTCCGGTCCGTCTCATCAAGCAAACTCTTTTGACTGATTGTTTTCAGTAATGTGTTGCACACCCGGAATTTAACAGACTTTAACAGACTTTGGCTCAGACTAGCTCTTCTCTTTTGCCAAACAGTGAACTTTTCAGAGTGCCTCATGGCCTGATATGTGGTCTAATTCCATGTCCTGCCAAGTGTGGACTCCAGATGGTCTGTTGCCCTGGAGCCTGGGTGGGTGGACAGTGGACCGTTGCCCACCCTTGGTTTGCCCCTTTCGCATGATATAATGGACTGCCCAAATGCCAGCACGAAACAGGTCAACTGTCTTCAGCTATTCTTTCTGAGTGGCTGGCCATCGAGGTCAGAGATTCTCCCTCTCCCTCTCTCTGACTCTATCCCTGTCTCTCTCTCTCTCTCTCTGTCTCTCTATCTCTTTCTCTCTCTCTCTCTCTCTCTCTCTCTCTCTCCCTCTTTCTGTCTCTCTCTATCTCTTTCCCTCTCTCTCTCTCTCTCTCTCTCCCTCTTTCTGTCTCTCTCTATCTCTTTCCCTCTCTCTCTTTCTCTCCCTCTTTCTGTCTCTCTCTCTCTCCCTCTTTCTGTCTCTCTTTCTCTCTCTTTCCCTCTCTTTCTCTCTCTCTCTCTCTCTCTCTCTCTCTCTCCCTCTTTCTGTCTCTCTCTCTCTCTCTCTTTCTCTCCCACTCTCTCTCTTTCTCTCTTTCTGTCTCTCTCTCTCTTTCCCTCTCTCTCTTTCTCTCTCTCTTTCTCTCTCTCCCTCTTTCTGTCTCTCTCTCTCTCCCACTCTCTCTCTTTCCCTCTCTCTCTCTCTCTCTCTCTTTCTCTTTCTCTCTGTCTCCCTATCTCTCTGCCGCTGGCATTGGCTGGCCACAGTGTGGTTGGTTCTGGGCAGCCTGAAGTCCAGAGAAAGTGAGTAGCTGAGGTAATCGAACTACGTGCCAGCGATCTGGTGTCACCTTAATCAGGTTAATGTTTTTATTGACAGCTTTCGTGTACTGTACCTTTAATGCAGCAGTAATGGCCTCTGCTCTTTTTTTTCTGTCGACTGCAGTTCTTTCCAAATATCTTGGCTTGTAATAAATAATATGGATGTGAACAAGATTACAATGAAGGATGCGTGGACCGTTTGGCTTGCATTAACGTTAGTTCCTGTTGGTGTCGCCAATCTGCAAGGCACACATTTCAAATGTGTGCCATCTTGAGACGATGCAAATGTTTCATGGCCAAGTATCTGTTCCTAAGTACCGTTTAATGCATAGAAAAGAGCTCGTGACTTTGGCTAAGTGTGCATTGAAACATGTGGCATTTGCAGTCTGCCACGATTCCTACGGGCGAGGCTGCAAGTGCAGTGTGCCGTTTCTCAGCGCATCTCTCTTTTGTGTGTTTTATCGTGGACACATGGGTCCAGACAGTAGTGTAATGGGTCCAGACAGTAGTGTAATGGGTCCAGACAGTAGTGTAATGCCCATAATTGTATGATATGTGATGCCCAATTTAGTCTAGGCACAGTCACAACAGACCTCTTAATTGACAAGCAGCTCTTTCTAACATTCGTTGGACACAATTTCTCTCTATGTCTATGTCTGTCAACCATCCTCTCTCCATGTCTCTCTCTCTCTCTCTCTCTCTCTCTCTCTGTGTCTGTCTGTCTGTCTGTCTGTCTGTCTGTCTGTCTGTCTCTTTCCTGATAGATAGTTGTACTGAATGAGAGCAGCTGTTCAGCATCAGTACAGCATTCTGTGGAGCCAGTCAGTCTCATACGACTCACACTCCCTCCTTATCAGCCTGCACTATCAGTAAGCCCTGTCTGTCTGTCTGTCTGTCTGTCTGTCTGTCTGTCTGTATGTCTGTATGTCTGTCTGTCTGTCTGTCTACTTCCAGACTCCTCTCTCATGTCTTGGCATGGCTGGGTCCAGGTTCCTATTTCTGCCCACGTATAATTGTCTCATCAGCCAGAGGGAGCTAATTACCTCCGTCTCTTCCTCCTTCTGTTCACACCTGCCAGCTCTTGGCGCTACCACCACAGTCATTCAAAGGCAGTCTATTCTTTGATTATACCTTTGGCATAAGTGTGGGCGTTCGGCTTAACAAAGGGGCTACACCGGGCGCGTAACTGTACCGTTCCGTTAGCATCGCGTCTGCTGCAACAATTAGCTTCCACTGCAATCAATGGAACTGGCTACACCAGACGTGATAGCGGCGTGTACATTAAAAAAAAAAAATAGACCAGTCTTCTAAAACTGTTTTTATGTGTCGCAACTAATAGGCTGCACTCCCATACTTTATTGGGCCTTCAGAAAGAAGCCCCGTTTCGCCACCCCACTCCTCACTATGTTCAATAATGTCTGGAAACATTCAATTGAGCTTTAATTCAGATTATATTGAATTTAAATGAGTTTATAGCTCACATTACACTCCTGAGCTCACAGCAGTGTGAGAGAGAGGAGACACCAAATTAGGGTTGGGACAACGCGTCGACGCAAAATATGAGCGTCGATTCGTCAAGCATAACGTGTGCTGCTAAATATTTTTAATTTTACACCTTCAGTGTTTTCTATACGTTGACTAATCTGTGGCTGGGCAAAATATTCACGATTGTTGTTGCCACATAGAAGCACTGCATAGAACACAGTGGGCTAAATTGCTATTAAATCCGCTTAGCATCGTGACCATGCTGCGCTTGTTCAAAACTGCTGCATTAAACTTAAAGTAAACTCTGCAACATAGTACATTGAGGAGACTAAACTAAGTTATGTTACAGTATGCAATCAAGCAGTATCTCAGCTAACGTTAGAATACTGTTTGGATGTCAAGTTTAGCATGCTTACTTGCAGCTGCTTGTATTCGTTATTCATGCAGGGCTCATTTTATTGACTCTGAATGTTTGCAAAATCCCGATGTAAATGGAAAAGTGTTTTCCAAGACTCAAAAGTGCTTGTCCAAAGGAGAAGTAACCGTTATTTGAACTAACTACGTTATGAATTGCATCCACACATCAGCAGCCTTTTAACTGTGTTAATGTTAATTGCAAGGATTCCCACACAAACATCTTAAAATGACAGGCACTCAATTAGACATACACTAGCCTACTGAACTTTATTGAATGCTACCTCTGACTAAGAATGCATTACTTTGCACTTGTATAGTCTTTTATTTTGGAATCTTAAGAGCAATAAACATATATTGCAATGTTAAAGAATTCATGTTTTTTCATTCAGATATGTAAATAAACATGTATAAGTTGCTAATAGTGAATTAATGGGGAGATAATCGATAATCGAATCGAAATCGAATCGGACTAAAAAAATGAATCGTTAGATTAATCGATGCATCGAAAAAATAATCGCTAGATTAATCGTTTAAAAAATAATAGTTTATCCCAGCCCTACACCAAATCAAATCCTGTTCATTTCCCTGGTGAGAAAAGAACCCAAACGCCAAACCCTTTCATAAATTACTTTCCTCTCACTTGTAAGCCACTTTCCTCCAACTTTTCAATTATATTCTTTCGTTGTTCCCAGAATCCCTAAAAGAATGGATCTGAAGGGGATCTCTCCTCTCTTGTGCCCACCTTGACAGTAATTGAGTTTATCAGAGATAAGGTCAGACAGGACTGGGGTAAGCAAGGTAGAGGATGTCCTATATCCAGGAAAAGTCCTTGTCAGGATTTGATTAAGATTCATGCAGGCGTTTGATGGGCGCATCAGTATCTCTCCCCTGGCTGCTCTGTGAAAGTCAGTGGCTGGGTGTCCCTTTCTGGTGAAGTCTTAAAGTAAAGAGTAACACAATGTAGAAATTCCACTTCTCATTAATGGACTGTATGCCACGACTCGTATTTCAGTCAGCACATTTATTTCCAGAGGAGCTTCAGCAACGGTATCTTCTGCTATATTCTGCTCCTTTCTTGTCTATGCCCAACAGTGCAACTCTTTGCACGCGCGTAAC
The DNA here is from genome assembly GCF_046254945.1 of Alosa pseudoharengus. Lineage (NCBI taxonomy): Eukaryota > Metazoa > Chordata > Actinopteri > Clupeiformes > Clupeidae > Alosa > Alosa pseudoharengus. The sequence goes on along the minus strand of NW_027468620.1, from coordinate 31,032,161 downwards.
TCCTCGCATAACACGCGCATAATTCCTTCAGGATTTTAACATGCTCATTCAGTAGGTGTAACACCCTATCCAGGTCAGTGTAAACAGGTGCGCTAAAACTATGCAGGTGATGGTCATTCGGAAATGTTTGTGCTGGCTGAAAAGCCTTCCAGGAAGTGTGTGGCATATAGGCCTAGTGCTAAGGGGGTACCCTTTGTCTAAAACTGAGGAAAAGGGTCATGCTCCTACCTGTGATGACGACATTACGTAGTGCAATGATAGATACTTTATTGATCCCCAAGGGGAACTTCAAGGTCTCAGTAGCATACAGACATCACACACAACATGCACTTACAGCAGAAAAAGTAAATATAAGTATATATATATAAACAAACTCCACTGTGCAATAGAGACAGTAGAAGATAAGAAAATACTAAATTTACTATATAAACTAAATCCTGGTGCACATCGGCAATGTCAGAGACTCTTTGGAGATTCTTCTTATCGTCAGTGAGGCATCAAAATGAGCTTGAAGATTTCAAGGTAAAACAGCTACATTGTGTTGCTGTAATTAAAGATGCAGTCATGCAGTTTACCTGTAACCTTCAGTGACCAATACAATTGCTATGCATTTATATAGTGCTGGAGACTGCATAGCAGGGCTCGACATTACAGCAATGGTTGCCCAGTTGCCCTTGGCTACCAAATTGTTACAAGTGGCCACCACATTTGGTTGGCTTTGGCAACCACAACCTCATGCCTGGATGCCAGGCTGGCAAACTTTTAAAAGTTGACGTTGAGCCTTGCTGCATAGACTAGACTACATTTACACTCATGGCACTTTACAGGCTAATGCTTCACATTCACATGCACATACTGGCAGCGGAGGCTGCCTGCCATACAGTATCTACCTGCCTACCACCAACCCGCGCGGCGGTAGCAGTTTTGGAATCCAATGTGTTGCTGACTTTGGGCTCAAACCGGCTGACTGACTCCCCTCCCGGCCGACCCTCTGTCGCCCCACAGCACACGTTGTGTGTGAAGTTTTCAGTGTCACAGATTTGGATGAACACATTTCTCCGAGCTTCTAACTTCGGCAAAACGGATCGACGATAATTGTGAGTCCTGTTTGCATGTCTGAATTTAATTGTGCCGTGCTGGTCTCTGCCGCCCTGAGTTACTGTTCTGGCATGCACGTGTTTGTGCAGACATTTAGAAACCTTGGAGCAAGCCAACGGCGCCATGCCCAGTTTTTCTTCTCTCTCTCCCTGCCAGAGCTGAACTGCCATCCAGACACACTGAGCTCTCATATCTATTCCCAGACGCAGTGAGTGTGTGCGTGTGTGTGTGTGTGTGTGTGCCACATCACAAGATTTTGTTTAGAATGACCCCAACTTCTCTCGCTGATTCACTTTCGCTTGGCTGAAGAAGAAGTCATGTGTCTCTGAGGAGGTGTGTGTGTGTGTGTGTGTGTGTGTGTGTGTGTGTGTGTGTGTGTGTGTGTGTGTGTGTGTGTGTGTGTGTGTGTGTGTGTGTGTGTGTGTGTGTGTGAGAGAGAGAGAGAGAAGGCCTGTCTTTCTCACTGCAGCCTTCACTGCCAGTAGGCCTGTAGCTAGTTGCTGAGTGTTTTTTTTTTTTTTTTTTAAGTATAATTTTTTTTTTTTGGGGTGGGGGGGCTTTTATGCCTTTAATTGACACGACAGTGGAGAATGACAGGAAGTGAGTGGGAGAGAGAGCAGGGGTAGGACCCGGAATAGGGCTGGGATAAACGATTAATCTAGCGATTATTTTTTCGATGCATCAATTAATCTAACGATTCATTTTTTCAGTCCGATTCGATTTCGATTCGATTATCGATTATCTCCTCATTAATTGACTAATAGCAACTTATACATGTTTATTTACATATCTGAATTAATTAAACATGAATTCTTTAACATTGCAATGTTTGTTTATTGCTCTTAAGATTCCAAAATAAAAGCATTTTATTGCATAATAATTCTTAGTCAGAGGTAGCATTCAATAAAGTTCAGTAGGCTAGTGTATGTCTAATTGAGTCATTTTAAGACGTTCAATGATAAAATGAGCCCTGAGTAACGAAATACAAGCAGCTGTAAGTAAGCATGCAAACTTGACATCCAAACAGTATTCTAACGTTAGCTTTGAGATACCGATTGATTGCATACTGTAACTTAACTTAGTTTAGTCTCCTCAATGTACTATGTTGTGATAAGACCTTAGCAGAGTTTACTTTAAAGGAACCATATGTAAGAAAAATATTTCAATTAATCATAAAATGGCCCTGCTATGTCACTAGACATTAAGAAATCATGTTCATTTCAAATACTTATATCACTGACAACAGTAGTCCGGCCAGGATATTGTCATTTAAAAAGTGAAGTTGCAGCCCTCAACTGATGTTGATGTTGTGTTTTGTCATGTCATGTTGTGTTTTGGCCTGATGCGCCACCCTCCACCTATCTACTAATCACGAAGTCAGTAGTGTTTCGCCATCAGGGTTGGCAACCTCAAGTCAGGGGGGGGGGGGGGGGGGGGGGGATACACCGCTCTTCAGTATTTTGAAAGTGATTGCAGTACCAGTTTTGGCCACAATCTTACATATGGTTCCTTTAACTTGCAGCAGTTTTGAACAAATTTGCGCAGCATGGTCACGATGCTAAGCGGATTTAATAGCAATTTATCCCAGTGTGTTCTATGCAGTGCTTCTATGTGGCAACAACAATCCTTCAACAATCGTGAATATTTTGTTAAATCAGAGAATGTCTCGTAAACGGCCTCTGGTTAAATGCACATGCAGAGGAGCAGCGGGCTCGTTACGAGAGAGAGCGGGCGGGGCGAGGAAAGGCTGTGTGAGTAAAAAGTGCAGCTCAATGAAATTATTTTATCTTATCTTTAATTTAAATAGTACAACATAGAACATCAATGTGTGCTGGCCGGTTTTGATTTGTGGCGCCCAGCCACAACGTCAACGTATGGAAAACACTGAAGGTGTAAAATTTGAAATATTAAGCAGCACACTTGACGAATCGACGCGCATATTTTGCGTCGACGTATTTTTTGCGTCAACGTCATCGATTACGTCGACGCGTTGTCCAAGCCCTAATCCGGAAGGGGCCACGGGGGGGGGGGAGTTGAACCCTGGTCGCCGGCATATAGTGCAGGTGCCCCAGCCAGTTGCGCCATGGCTGGGGCCTAGTTGCTGAGTGTTTTGATGCTTTTGATCCTGTTGTTATGATTATATATACATATATACAAATATATACAGTGAGAACGTATTGAGTACATACTTAGACCATAACCAGAGGGCATACTGTTTTAGAGGCCGCATAGCTCCTCTTTGACAGATATGCATTTGAATGTTATGGTGCCATAGAAACCATTAACACAAATACTAACTAGTGCTTATAATGTACGTGTGATGAAGAACTGCATCACACATAACCCAGTCTGTCATTGTGCCTTGTGGTTTCTGGCACGTAGGCTATTTCTGTCTTCTCTTATTTGCATCTACTTGAGCCAATGTCTGTCCCCTGCTGCGCCGGTTTTAGATGTTACTGTGTTGGAACCATTGTCATCAAATTATGCGAGACCCCGCAAAAGTTTTGCGAGACCCCGCAAAAGTTTTGCGAGATCTCGCAAAACTTTTTTTCTACTTTTGGAACTTGCTGGGCTTCCTACTTGACCCCAATAGGCCCACAAACCACTACCGCCAGATGGCAATCGTATCATGATACTATGATTGCTCTATCACTGTTGTGGGTTTTCTGGACACATTACATAGGCCTATGAAAACGGGAGGGAAAGGGAGACACCTGCGTGCAGACACGCACACACAGCAGGCTACAATAAATTGCCTAACAGACAGCAGCCTAATTTCGAGGTATCACTAATAGCCTACCTATTAAATAAATGTAAAGGACACAGAACTGTAAGCTCAAATTCAAAAACGTTTGAAGTCTACCCAAAGATATGCAAAGGGAATATATATAAATTGTGTTGCATATAGCCAGCTTAATTAATGTCAATTTAAAGATTATGATTAGCAGTTTCTATGCCTTTTTCCATTGATAGTTACAGGAAGCCACGTTGTTGTTTAAACTATTGTTGCTTCTAGCCCACGTTACCTCCAGTTTCACTTGCTGCAGGGACGCACACATCGCATGAGCGATCATAAGCTTTCTATCTCCGATGTAGAACTCAAATGTGTCTTGACGCCGCCGTTTGTAAGATCAGATCAAATAAGACGTTCTAAATGGAACGCGATGTAATTAAGCTGTTCCTTTCCAAGCGTCTTGGAGACGTACTGTATGTGTGCTGACTGGGCTATGTCTATATAGTTGATGACACCAAATGAATAAGTATGCTGCAAATGAGCAGACGTGTGAAGCACCGGCCATAACTTAATTTCGCGGCTACGTGGAGCAGTAGTAGGTTAATTGTTGAGGAGGCCCATAGTTGAATTTTGGTTTACTAAATTAGCATAATGCGGTAACAATTATCATTTCAATTCTATCTGAAATCTGCTCACTGCAGACGTTACAATGCAGACCTAAGCAGCAGCATAGCCTTGAAAGACGTACACTTTGAATTTGATCAGAGCGGCTCTGGTTCTTCACCTAACTTGATGTGATTGGCTGGATGACCGTTCAATCAAATCAACAGACCTATTTGTGTCTCTGTGTGTGCGTTATAGATACGGTTCCAACTCTTTACGGGAGCATTTATTTCCATATTTTACTTTCAATTTAATCTGACAAAAAGTGTGGGGGATAGATTCGTGTTCCAGCAAAACTGTGTACGTTATAACACCCACATCCCCCACGCTTGCTACGCGCCTGGACTGTGTGTGCGTGTCTGCGCGCAGGTGTCTCCCTGTCCCTCCCGTGTCATAGGCCTATGTAAATGTGTCCAGAAAACCCACAAAACGCAACAGTGATAGAGCAATCATAGTATCATGATATGATTGCCATCTGGCGGTAGTGGTTTGTGGGCCTATTGGGGTCAAGTAGGAAGCCCAGCAAGTTCCAAAAGTAGAAAAAAAGTTTTGCGAGATCCCGCAATGAGATCCCGCAAAAGTGCATCGGTTTTTTTTTCTTCTTCATGTTTTTTTTCCCCATTACTTTTGTTTCCCCCATGTCACCCGGAGGGCTCCGTAGGATTCAAAGATGAATTGATTAGATTTTTTTTAGACATTCAACAAATGTCAAAGTTGCAGGTCACTTTGACCATGAAAGTTCCATTGAACGCTATATTTCAGAAATGCCTTGAGGTAGGTGTTTCAAATTTAGTGTGAACGTTGGGCTCTAAGATGAGGTCAACGGTCAGCATTCAAGGTCACTGATTCAGTTTTTTTTGGAGTATCAGATGTGCTCACCTGGACTGAAAAAAAAAAACAATCTTCAGGCCCTGTTGCATGGAAAGTTAGACGAAGGGAAAAAAGACCAAGCAGAGAATAATGCGACTCGGCTCATAAAACTGAGTAAGATTGTTTTTCAATTCCTGTCTCTTCTCCCTTATTGGATTTCAATAAAGCTGATCTGATCTGGCTCACTTTGAATGCAGTCAATTCTATTGGCTTATACATCTTGAAAGAGTAACAATGGGACCTTGTGCGCAGAAGGAGTCTTTTGGATAGAGATAGTCTTGCACTGAGAAACGTGCTTATCTTGGCGATCAGTGTGACAGTGTGCTTGTGTTGCAGCAAGTCTGATATTTTGCAACTCCAATGAAATCAACCAATGAAGCTACAGGATGTTTGAGACCCACTTCAGTCGTGGCAAGTCTGATATTTTGCAACTCCAATGAAATCAACCAATGAAGCTACAGGATGTTTGAGACCCACTTCAGTCGTGGCAAAGTTGACAAGTAGCTCAGTAGAACTAATAGATGTCTTGACATGCCTCTCTAGCAGAACATGTTTTGACATTCTCTTTAATTAGCTATCAGTGTGTGAGTGAAGGCTCCCATCCACACACTCAAACACAAGCACATACAATTCAAGCGCACACTAGACACACACACACACACACACACACACAAACACTTATTAATTTAGCTGAATGCTTTTGTCCGAAGCGACTTATAAAAAAACAATCAAGGTACAGTGGAAATAGGAAACAGTGTTAGTGTTAACACACACATTCACACACACACACACACACACACACACACACACACACACACACACACACACACACACACACACATTCACACACACACACATTCACACACACATACACACACATTCACACACACACACACACACACACACACACACACACACAAACCTCACACAAACCTCACACACCACATCACAGAAAGAAGTTGTCCCGGCGTGATGTGACCTTTTAGTTTTCATGACAGACTGATTTGATTGTGTGAGTGTCTTCTGTTGTAATTGGTTAAATGCTTTGATACTGTGAGCCATCATGTCATAACATCAAGTGAAGTCAAATCAGTTTGTATATATTTGTATAGCGCATTTCACATGCACAGAGTGCAACCCAAAGCGCTCCACACATAAGACATTGACACAAAAGACAAAAAGATGCCGGATGGAGCGGCGTAGTCGCCAGCGTACCCCGACACAAACACACAAATTTACAAAATAACAAATGATACACAAGAAAAAAAGATGCCAGACGGAGCGCCGTAATCGCCAGCGTACCCGAGACACCTAACGGTAGACATACAAGACAGACAACAAAACAAACAGCTCGCAGGTCAGCAACAGCTAGGCGCCTGCGGCAGTTTTTTTGCATAGTAGAACTTTAGTCCAGCTGTCCCGAGAAATCCCCTCAACCAAGTGCGGCACTGCTCACGGATGGATGGAAGGATGTCAGAGGCCCAGCTAGCCATAGCAAGCTCCCAATGGAGTAACGCTAACAACATTAGCCGACTTGCAAGCAGTAAAAGGGCACGAACACGAAAATGTACGTAAATGATGTAAATAAAGACAAAATACATTTAACTAGACAAATCAATAAAAAAAAATGACATGACATTAAATAAAATTACGAACATTACATAAAAACAAACAAAAACATGATGCCAGATGGAGCGGCGTGTCTCGCCAGCGTCTCCGTAACCTCATTAAGATGTAGGTTAAACTTGAGTGACAGGCATCTGTGAGAAGTCTGACACATTTTATTTTTCAAAGTCAAAGATACTATCCCTTGAGTTACCATCAAGCGAACATTCTCATACATTGTAATGTTTGTGCTTAAGGGGGGGGATTACATTAGCCAGCGGCAAGCGGCAGGTTTCCTATTGTTCTCTATGGTTCGGCAGCGGAACGGTAGCAACGCTGGCGTAACACTAGCGTTGAACAAGCTGAGCGTTGAACTTGGTTCAACTTTCAAAGCGCAACGCAAGCGTATTCAATTGACAAACCGCTTGGGAACGAGATAAAACATGGTCTGAGCGTTGCGTTACGTTTGCCGCTGCCGCTTGCCGCTGGCTGATGTGATCCTCTGAAGTGTCCAGCAATCCAAATGTTTGTCAGTTTGTGTGGCTGGCTGGCTGTCCACCTGAGTGCTATAGTTTGTTTGTTTGTGTGTTTGTTTGTTTGTGTGTTTATTTGTTTGTTTGTTTGTTTGTTTGTTTGTTTTGCAGTCAAAGGTGCTATTACGGTTTATTGCCCTTACCTGAATGTATTCATACAGACATTCAAGTCTAATTTTCCATGCATTACTCTCTCTCTCTCTCTCTCTCTCTCTCTCTCTCTCTCTCTCTCTCTCTCTCTCTCTCTCGCGCCCTCGTCCAGAATTGGATCAGTGAATACACAGTCAGACTTTTAAGTCCTTTAAGTCTAATTTTCAATATGTGTTTCTCTTTCTCTCTCTCTCTTGCCCAGTATTGGATCAATGAATACACAGCCAATCTGGGTATCGGCGTCTTCCACTCAGGAATCGAGGTCTATGGCAGAGGTGAGTACAGTCCAGCTAGCCTAGAAATGTAGACGCATCCTAGCGGCAGCAAATGTAATTTGCTGCCAGGGTAGTCTATCAACTCTCCGTTGGCTTGCGAGCTGGAAAAATTAAACTTCGATAAGGCCAATCACATCGTGTATAGAGTCGGTAGGCGGGCTTAACATAATGATTGATGGCAGAGTTACAACGGTTCGGCGTAAATTCCCTGCTACTTAAAAACAAAGAAGATGGATGTTGCTGTTGACGAACAGCGGGACACGAATTAAGCTTTTTTTAAGTTGCCAAAAGTTTGAACTAGCCAGCTAGCTCCGCTGGTGGGAAAACGCATGGGACTCATGAGTTGTAGCGCTATCCTATTGCGTGCAGAGGGAATTTGAAAGACAGCCGATTATCCCGCCCCTTGGACTGAGCACTGCGAACGGTGAGTCCCCAGACCCTACATCTTGATGTGGGTCTGGCTCATCAGGCTACAGTCCAGCTGTATAGACCAAAGATTCTAGAATCTTTGGTATAGACCCTTTCAACTGCATAAACAAACATGTGTGTTCCCAAGGCAACTCCAGTGGCACAGAAAACAACATTGAGCTAATGGTAACTTTGGGACAAACCAAAATAAAATAATAATAAAAACATTTTTTATTAAAGTTGACCTTTTGTAGAGCATTACGCTAAAGTCTGATTCATTTTCATTTCAAAGTATCTCCCTTGGTTTTGAACGTTTCAACCGGAAACCCGCTAGGAACAGATTGAAAGGGCCTATTTCCCAGCTCTCTTTAACACATCTTTCAAAAACAAAACCTGACTGAGAGCCTGACTGGGATACCACGTGAAGTATGAATGTGAACATTGTCTGTACCGTTTCACCAATCTGTATGAAATACATTTATTCCCACCCCACAAACATAGGCTATTCAGTTAATCATATTTAGCCAGAGGACAAGTATTGTTGGAGTTTCAGCAGATGAGCAGAACTGTTCTAAAGGGTCTAATTAAGAACTTCAATATATTATTTGTATGTTCAATCAGTGGTTCATACCTGAAAACTAGTCACCTTTCGGCGAAAATCGCCGTTTTTGAATCAAAATATGTCATTCACGTGAATCGTGTAGATCTGAAGAGTTTTCTTTTCGGGGCGGGGGGGTCAACTTCTCATAGTCTGGAGTGAGACTATCGTCGATTTCATGCGAGATTTATAGGCAAGTAATTGGCCTCTCTGTGCTATTTTTGAAGACCTACCTATCAGTTGTTTTCTGAGGGCGGGCTTTATCTCTCACTTTTTGTTACGCATAGCCTGCCTGCTATGGCCTGCAGCAGCGATATGACCAAGGAAAAAAAGAAAATTTTAGCTAACAAACACGGGCCACATGCTACACTCTCTCTGACTATAAACTCAAGGTAAAACATCATATTGTTAGGATACTTTTCTCTTGCCCTCGGTGGGTTAAATGAAAGACTTGCTGAGGTTAACAAGTGTTAACCTCGCAGCTGGCCGTTTTGAATTGCTTTGCAAAACAAAACGACTCTGCACTGAGTGCGATTGTGAATTTAGCTCGGCTTAATAGTTTAATATTGTCTTGGAAAGTTATTGCTTGTTCACGAGTTATTTCATTTAGCATGATATTTTCCATGTGTCGATGATGGTTAGACATGACGCTCTCAGGGAGCGCAGACCTTTCCAAGGCCAAATGTAGTTATTTGCAACAAATCTGAAAGTGGACATAGCAAAATATTTTGACTTGCTCAGTGATAGGTGTTTAATTTGTTTGTTTTCTGTGTAGCATATAGATCATAATTCTTGATAATTAGCGCGCAAACAAGCGAGACCTAGGCTTCTAGAGTAGACTGACATAACGCACCTATTGCTGAGACCGGCCCCTTTAGTTGGAATGTGATCATTGCAGCCTCAGTAGACACAAGAGGAGCAGAAAGACACCAACATAACATGAGGGATAGATGTATTTCTTCACAAAAAAATATCAAATAATAATGGAAAAGAGGTACTAATAAACCAGACATGCTAGAACAGAGACCAGAAAATGGATATCCACAGTCCCTTTCTATCAACACCTGTGATTTTTATAGATAAGGATTAGGCTTTAAAAAAGATTGTCAACATTTATGTTGTTTGGTCTGTTTTTGGCTGCATACATGAAGGCCAAGGTGGGCAATGTGTTTTCCCTGGTTTGAGGTAATACTGACATTTCTTCAAGGATGGCAGGTCTGGAAATATCTTCTCCATCATTAAGTTATTCAATTAGGCTAAACATGGCCTTAACTCAAAACAGCTGGTAGGCCTACTGTTCAGAAAATAGAAATGACATGTGCTTAATTGTTACGATTAAGATGGGGTCCCCCCACAAAGGGTCCTTGGAGCCGAAAGTTTGAGAACCCCTGTGTTGTATAACACTGTGTCCGAAGAAGGAACGTGCCTGCTTGAAAACCCTAGTGAAATGCTTGTGAAGGCTGTTCTGTTGGTGATGTTTTTTGCCCACAAAGGTTGCTTTGTTAGTGATTTTGTTTTCTGACAGTAGATCGGCTTGGTTGTTGATCGCCCGCTGTGTGAAATCCCCTACCTATAGCACCAGGAAATTAACATCTCTCCTGTGTGTATTTGAAATGTCATGAATAGGCCTATATGTTCAGTGTGCTGGCTTTATTGTAATAAGCCATCCCCCAGCGAAGCCTGTTTGAATTTGAATGTGAATTGGAGCGCTTATCAGGGATCTCAACGCAGCTGTGGTTGTGAAGGGAGCAGGTGGGCCGTGCTGCGGTGTGGTGAAGTGCGCCAGACATGAGTAAATGAAGAGGAGGAAGAAGGAACGCTGACAACTGACAAAAAGACGTCACAAGCGCCCACAAGCGCTGTTTGGACATTTCTCATTTAGAAATGCTTAGTCGGCTTGACAAATACAGTACTTGTGTTGGCACAGCACGCACCAAAATTACAAAAAGAAACCACATTACAGTAAAGTTCATACAGTGGTTGAGAAATTATACGGGGCTGCCGACTCTCACACATTGACCGTGAGACTCACTCATTTGATTGGCTTCACGGCGCGTTTTCACGCCAATCTAATGTGTGAAAGTTGGCGCCCTGATTATAGTATGCTCGGTGCAACAACCCCCACCACTGCTATTTGGTAGGGATGCACGATATATCGGCGGTCGATAAGTGAAAAAATGAAAATATTATTATCGGTCCGATAACAGAATTCTGGCCTATAATTTGCGCCGATATTTTTTAAATTCCTAATTTAGACCTACGTAAGGTCCGTCTGGCTACACTGATCTACTTGAGCTTGGTTGGCTATACTTTTTCCTCAATATAATGTCAGCGGTGTGAATGTATTTCACCACTCTAACAAAATCTGTGGATATGCGTTCATTTGGGAGTCTGTGCATCTCAAAATCCTCTCGTGAATGATCCGCCATTTAACCTTACCAGAGCGGAGCTCAGCCCTATCTAGAGCTGTCTTGTGCTGGTGTGTTTGCACTTTACCGCGCTGGTCGGGGAAACAAATAAACAAACTTGTTAGTGGGACAAGTACATATAAGTAGGCCTAGTTCTAAGTTGTGTTTTAGTATTATATTTGCATTACTTTAGCTTGGGTTTTGTATTATTACCTAGAAATATGCTAACCATTCGTGCTTCAGTTCCAGACAGGTCACCAAGTTATTAAAACCTTCGAGGCTAATGCCTTTCATTTCTGCTGCAGCAGGTTGTGCGCAACAGAGTAGACGGACATAAGATACAGTCTGAGGAGTTGCAGCTTTATTCAGTTACCCGCAGTTGAAACTAAACCTAAGTTTCCCTCACAAACTCTGATTTGGTCGCTATACTGTAGCTTATTCCAAGCTGAGACGTTTATGAGCATTTAGTCCTAAATGAAAACGATTCAAACTCTCTAGCCACTCACTCGCAATTCACTGACGTCAGGTTCACTTAAAGGAGCCGCACACACTGTAGGGCTAGGCTTCTGTTCTGTCCATCATTTGGTGGTAGGTAAAATTACTGCAATAAAATGATGCTTATTAAATGCTTTCCCCAAATCACTTTTCACAATTTCAAGAGTAATATTATCGGTTATCGTATCGGTATCGGCCACAACAAACCAATAAATATCGGTTATCGTTATCGGCACTAAAATTCCATATCGGTGCATCTCTACTATTTGGTAATTTACTGGTTCAAATTTCAGTTGTCACTTAAACCAGTGAAATACCTTCACATGCATTTTTAAAATAAGATCTTCACATCTACACTTTGTGACATTCTTGCCACCGCTAGCTCAACAAGCAAGGTTGAAGCCTACTGGTAATCTTTGTTGTGCGTTGCTATTCAAGTTTTTGCTGAGTAGCTAAAGTTGACCTTTGACCTCAGTTACTAAGCTTGACCTTTTGACCTGACCGTATAAGGACACCAAAATGTAGCTCTGATGACCTAACGCAGAGTGCCCGAGGGAGGTCTCCTGCTGTCTTAACTCAACATGACTCTGTGAAATACTGCGGCTTCGTTTGTGTTTTGGTTGTCCTAACATTGATGGACGACAGAGTGAAGTCTTTAAAAGGACCAGTGAACAGTCCTCAACAGGTGTGTGGTACAGAGCTAATGTTTGAACAACAGAGCAGGTGGCTCCAGGTTTGAAGTTATAGTAGACTTAAGGAAAGTGAGCGGGATTTAGCACTTTTTTCCAACAAGACCCAGGCTCGCGCTTTGATCCAACAAGACACAGGCTCGCGCTTTGATCCAATGAGACACAGGCTTGCGCTTTGATCCAATTAGACACAGGCTCGCGCTTTGATCCAATGAGACACAGGCTCGCGCTTTGATCCAATGAGACACAGGCTCGCGCTTTGATCCAATGAGACACAGGCTCGCGCTTTGATCCAATGAGACACAGGCTCGCGTTTTGATCCAATGAGACACAGGCTTGCACTTTGATCCAGCAGTACACAGACAACACAACGTTGACTTTCTCGGGCAACGACACTGCCACTGGTCCACCACACACGTAATGCAGAGAGAGGCGTCATGAGGATAAAGCAGGCAGTGTCTTGTACCGTCACACCGGTGTAACTGGAATGTTGGAAAATGAACGCTCTATATAGAATATCTGGGTTCATTGAATTCAACATAGAATTTTAGAACCTTGAATTGTTGCGGAACGGAATCTTATGTTAGAATGTTCAAAAACCCACACCTTTAATGGTTAAACAAACACTTTTTGGGGGCAGTATTTACTGATGCGAGTCTGCAGGGAACACCTGCGTGTGTTGGTGAAACATCGTCCCTTCAGGTGCAGCTTTCCGTGTACTGGCCAGCGAGGGAAGTTATGAGATGAAGCAGACGATTTAAACTTGGGGTGGAGTGCTCAGGGGATCATTACTGGTGTGACACACACACACACACACACACACACACACACACACACAGACACACATTTTAACAATTGATTTATGTCCACACAGAAAATGTAACAGGGACACAAATATTAAGGATGCAGTACAATACATATGCAAACTCAAGGACCAGTGGCATGCAGCAGGTCTTCACTATATCACTCAAATAACATTTATACTCCGTTCTTAAGGGTCTCCGCCATATGTGGCGGCTGCCAATAATAGCAGAGATGGCACCCACACACGCGTGCACACACACACACACACACACACACACACACGCACACACACACACACTTGTTGGGTAATTCACTGGCGTCTTGAGAGCTTTGTGGGTCTCAGGGCTTTAAGCTCTTTCCTTGTGTTGTGTGGTGTTGGTTTAGTGTGCCTAAAGCAATCTTAACGAGCTAATCGCTCACACATTCAGTCTCGTATGCACTGTGGTTGTCTCCAGACATCTCTTAGGCCCACTGTGTTTTGTAACAGTGTTAGGCTGTGTTGGTTCTTGCGGCCTGCTAGGCGTTCTTGTTTTTTCTGTTGTGCACGGTGCTGATGCGTTGCAGTGCAGCATGACACATCAGCTAAAAGGTCCTTCCTTTGAGATATTGACACATGCCACACTGCACTTGCCACTTGTCAGTCCTGACGATACTCATGCATTACTGCACTGTCCTGAGGATACTCATGCAACACTGCACTGTCCTGATGATACTCATGCATTACTGCACTGTCCTGGCGATACTCATGCAACACTGCACTGTTCTGATTAGGGATGTAACGGTATGAAAATTTTACCTCACGGTTATAGTGACCAAAATTATCACGGTTTTCGGTATTATCACGGTATTTCTAAAAGTGTGTTCAATATGTTCAGAAAGCACTGATAGGCCTACACAAGCTGAAATAGTTTCAAAAAGTGTCCTGTTCACTTTTTTCTTCATGTTTAATTGGCTATGTGCTTATAGCTTAACTTACCCTACCATAACTTGGAGTTTGCTATTTCTGTTATTTGGATGCAATGAGTGAGACCAAAGTAAGCGTTCAAAATAAAACTTTAGGCTACTGTATTCTCCTGATAACGTGAGTGGAATGGATTTAATGTGGACGTGAACATAAAAAGACGCAGAGTGGCTACATGATACAGTGCACATTTTGCGGTGAGAAAAGTTCCGCCTTTTAAAATCAGGTGTAGCCTTATCCGAATCGTAGTTAAAACCATCAATTAGACAACAGAATCAGTAGGGTACCAGTTTTGTTCCATTGTACCAGGCCTACTGTATGTTAAAAGCAGGCTCGGATGAAGCTGGGAAGGATTAAACATACGGTTTCCACACCGCGGTAATCAACAGTGATAATCATGATGTTTGAAATGAAAACGGTAATTATTATCGTCAACATTTTTATCGCGGTTTCCTCCTGAGGATACTCATGCAACGCTGCACTGTCCTCCTGACGATGCTCATGCAATGCTGCACTGTCCTCCTGACGATGCTCATGCATTACTGCACTGTCCTCCTGAGGATACTCATGCATCACTGCACTGTCCTGACTCCTGACTATACTCATGCAACACTGCACTGTTCTGACTATACTCATGCAACACTGCACTGTCCTGATGATACTCCTGCAACGCTGCACTGTCCTGATGACACTCATGCAACACTGCACTGTCCTGACGACACTCCTACAACGCTGCACTGTCCTGATGACACTCATGCAACACTGCACTGTCCTGATGACACTCCTACAACGCTGTACTGTCCTGATGATACTCCTGCAACGCTGCACCTGCCCTGACGCTGCACTGTCCTGATGATACTCATTCATTACTGGCGGCTGACTCTTACTAGGGCTGTCACTTTTGTGAAAAAATCCTGTTCGATTTTTGAGACATAAGTGTTCATTGAATCGATTGTAAAATCGATTTTCTATGTCTAAAGACGTTTCCATTTTCAACGCCAAATATAGGCCAATTCACGGACAACTAACAGGCATTAGGACGAACCTAAAAAGGGTGCTTGAAGACGCACAAGCCAGCAATATTTCTGATGATTTATTGGCATGAAGTTTCGTGCACAAGGACAAACAGGAGTGCAACATTCTCGACAAACAATAAGCAGAGTGGGCTGCCATAACATTAGTGAAAAACATTACTGCAGGCTTCAACGTGTCTGTGTTTACGATGAAAAATGTCAAACAAATTTCGCCTACGTAGGAACTTACGACTGCACAGTTTGCATACCGCTTTGTCCTTCTCCATAGTTTGATATACCCAAAACCCGAAGTGTTTCCATATCGAACTCAAGTTATTAGGGCTTATCACTCGTCTTTCTCATGTCGCACAGGTTGATCGCGTTGTCCTCCATTTTTGGGCAAAACACCAGCAGCACAGCAGCCAATTGAAACAGCAGTTTCCGGTGCGTAAATTGGTGGGAATTTTCTTTTTAGCTTTCGCAATGCCTACTGCACTTTATTTTCTTTTTCTGCTTGTTTGTTGGTTTTGTCTATCTTTTTTATTTGTTTAATCGTTTAAAATGAAGTGTACATATTTGGTTAAAATCGATTCCCTATTTTAGTTTTCGAAACTGGTTGATTGGTTGGTCCAATCGATTGTGCAATCGATTTTCGAACGTAAAGTGACAGCCCTAACTCTTACCCCTCTCACCCATTCCAAAGTCCTTTTAGGCAAGTCCCTCCACTCGGCGGCCATATACCAACGTTTTATGGGCACTCATCGGGCACAGTCTTTGGGTCGAACTGCGCGTGCGCAAGGCTTCACAACACCAATCTCGCTCCAGCGGCGAGATCACAACACATGATTGGCACGATGTCTTCACAACACACCATATGATTGGCTCAATGTATTCACATCACACCACATGATTGGCTCAATGTATTCACATGTCGACGTTTTGCCGAGGAAGGGGTGGGATATGTGTAGACAACGGCCATATTGGCGTGACAAACTAGCCCCATGCATTTCTATGGAGTATTTTTTGAGTGCTGTGTCTCCACATTAGACAGTCTCTGCCCATTCACATTCTCTTTTGTGTTACTGTAGGTTCCCACTTATTAACTGAGATTTAAACATTGATTTAGCAAATACAAGTCCACTATGAGGTTATTGCACAGGTGAGGGCTATACATGGGAAAACAAATGTCCCCTATGAGGTTATAGCACAGGTGAGGGCTATACATGGGAATACAAGTCCACTATGAGGTTATAGCACAGGGGAGGACTATGCATGGGAATACAAGTCCACTATGAGGTTATTGCACAGGGAGGGGCTATGCATGGGAATACGTTTCTCTTCATTCTGATAAAAGCACTGATCTGAGTGATTAATTGGGCTATTGGGTACTGATCTGACTGATTAATTGGGCTATTGGGTATTGAGGTTGATAAACGATTGCGGTCAGTACATGATTTTGTCTTTTTTAGCTTGCATAAAATGCCGCTGTTCAGTTTATACACAGCGCGGCTTAGACACAGGAAATGTGGCCATGTTCTATATATACAATCTATAGGCCATGTGCATCAGGTCAGCACAGAGGTGAGGCTGAGGATCAGCACTGCAGCATGTGTGAGAAAGAGAGACTGTCAGTCCCTCCAACAGATGGTGTGGATTAAACAGATAATTATTACATTAAACTTTAATAATGAGAGAGAGAGAGGGAGAGAGAGAGAGAGACTGAGTTGAACTGAGAGTTGGGTGAGATATCAAAATGATGGAGGCAGAGGATAAGATGGTTAGAAGGTAAGCACAATCAACAGTGAAATTGTGTGTAGTGCTGTACCCCCACCCCCAGTCTTTGAGTGTGTGCGTGTGAGCGCGCACCTGCATCACTCTCTCTCGCTAGTGTGTCGGTGTGTGTGTTGCTAAAAGCAGCCCCATTGGAATTCCAATCACACCACATCACAGCAGGCAGCCCAATTACAGCACACAGGATTCGGACAGGGTACATTAGCTGCTAATGCTTAGCACACAAGAGGTGAGGAAGACCGAGGCCGAGAGGACACGAGGGAGTCAGAGAAGTGTGTGTGTGCGTGTGCGCGCGTGTGTGTGTGTGTGACAGAGAGAGGAGTAAAACGTGTGTGTGTGTCTTGACTAGAGATACCATGCCTCTCTAATCCTGTCTCAGCTTCCTTGCTGACTGTGTGGGCCGGCCGATACTGTCAGTCATGCCCAAGCCTTCCTCATGCAGCAGGTCTCCTGTCCTCTTACTGACCCCACTGTCCGTGTGTGACCCTCCCTCTACCACACACACACACACACACACACACACACGTTTTACTCCCCTCTCTCACACACATACACACACACATTTTACACCCCTCTCTCTCTCTCTCTCTCTCTCTCACTCACACACACACACACACACACACACACACACACACACACACACACACATTTTACACACATCTCTCACACACACACACACACGTTTTACTCCCCTCTCTCATACACACACATGGGCGGTGGCGATTAAAACACCATAATTCACAAAGCTGTCTTCTTTTAATGTAGGTATAACTTCATCAAAGGCTATAAGCTTACTTCAAGCCTGGACAGGATAGGTCTGTTTGAGTCTATGTGCGTGTGGAAACCATTATTATTATTCCATTCTCACAGTTTTATATTATTATTCCATTCTCACAGTTTTATATGGGCTTATCATGGTAAAGTAGCTTATTATCAGTTGGATTTATTTTCTCCTCCAAACTGCAAGGCAGTGCTTTACGTGTGCGTGTGTGAAGGTGAGAGAGGCAGACTGAAAGGAAGAGTCAGGCAGAGTAACATCAGTTGAACTTGTTACAGTTAGGCGTGGAATGAAAGGGCTTTTTCGTAATGTTTGCTAAACCTGTAGGAGCACTGTTTTCCTAAACTGCATTAAAACGTGATCCCTTTACGAGGCGTTCCTGACTGTAATGTTAAAGATAGCAATTTGCGGGTTGTCTTGGGTGGGGTTGATATTTAATGCACATATTGGTAGGTCGGGTGGGTTGGTATAACAAACTCTTATTTGGCTACTTTTACAACCTTTTGTGTTGCCATGTAAATATCCTGTCCAAAACTTGGCAGAATGATTGATGCTGGACTTGAACCAAAGATCCTTAAATCAAAGCTCACTCCTCTAACCACTGTGAAACTGCAATCATTTTTAACACTTAAAGCCTCGGTTACTAGGTAATATTGTAATTCTTGATTCTTCTTGCTTAGCCTACAAACTGACGGTTTTATGCGTTCACTAAACAAAGATTATGGAAATTAAACACCACTTTTCCATCAAAAATCTTGTTGTAAAAGGCATAACTTGTTAGATTTAATACCTAAGTTCACTAGCTCTGTGCCTGCCAACCCTGGCCGAGAGATGTGACGCAGGACGTCCCCTGATTGGCTAGTCAGTAGGCGATGCAATGTGTTGATTGGCTCTGCAGAAACTGTCAAGACTGCCAAAATTCGCTGATTGGCTCTTCAGAAACGACGACAAAACACTGCCAAAATTCGTGTCTGTAAAAAAGTTTTGTAGCTTCGTAGATCCAGTTTGCACACGAAAGATAGATGTCGCAGTTCTCCCAAGCTCGTCCACACACATTCAAACTAAATCCCTGTGGACAAATGTTTTTCACAAGTGCACAAAATATTTCTGCAGGTACGCACACAGAAAAATTAATTCCACAGTTACAGTACAAAACAGTTCTACACTTGTGCAAATCATATTCTCGAAAACAAAACTCTATTACACATGTGAATATCTTTTCACGGGCACACAATCTTTATGCCGTTGTTCTGACTCCATATCCTCCATGACCCAGCTGCTGGGTACCCTGGTCATGTTGGGTGTGTACCTAGTTCATATAATATGCACCTCCCTGGTCATGTTGGATGTGTACCTAGTTCATATAATATGCACCTCCCTGGTCATGTTGGGTGTGTACCTAGTTCATATAATATGCAACTCCCTAGTCATGTTGGATGTGTACCTAGTTCATACAGTATGCACCTCCCTGGTCATGTTGGATGTGTATGACAATGACAACAGTCACGCAGTAGCAGAGGTTTTCGGGCACGGCCGGAATGCAGGAGTGGGCTAGGGGATATTTAAGATTGGGAAATAGATCAATTATATACAGTATAATGGCTTTTAAATTTTTCCGATAGCTTCAGTCGCAGACACTTGCGTTAAGCCTTGATTGTAGCATGTTTCTGTCAGTTTAGTACTTTTTTTGTTCACTGAGTTCCAGGCTGCTGTGTTTGATTGTGTTACAGTAGACTCACTTGCCTGCTCCTGCCTAGTGTCACATGCTCATCAAATGTTATTAGCTTCTGTTGTGACTGGCGTGGCCTATTACTGTACCTATTTAGCCCTTTATTGCCCAAATAATTATGAACGGCAACTAACCTGTGTGCATCTGGTGATGTCCTGAGCAGGCGAGCCTCTGGCATCTGATTGGGCCTTCGCATTGTCTCTGCTGGCTTTTCTACCAATCAGAAGAAGCCAGTAATAAATTCATTATGACATTCATGATTGGTAGATGACGTAGTTGTATAAGTATAAGTATATATTTGATCCCGTGAGGCAAATTTGGTCTCTGCACTTATCCCAATCCGTGAATTAGTGAAATACACACAGCACACAGTGAACACACAGTGAGGTGAAGCACACACTAACCCGGAGCAGTGAGCTGCCTGCTACAGCGGCACTTGGGGAGCAGTTAGGGGTTAGGTGCCTTGCTCAAGGGCACTTCAGCCGTGGATGTGGGCATAGGAAAGCAGTGCTCAACCACTTTCCCCGCCCACATTTTTCCTACTGGTCGGGGATCGAACTGGCAACCCTTCGGTTACAAGCCCGAAGCCCTAACCAGTAGGCCACGGCTGACCCTTAATTCCTCATGTGCTCGGCAGAGCAACGACGTCTCCATAGTGCTACGGAGGCTAGTTGGTCCGTTATGTGATATGTACCCGCACCTTCAATAGGGGGCTGAGGGTATTGTCATTGAGTCCGTCTGTGTGTGTGTGTGTGTCTGTGTGTGTGTGTGTGTGTGTGTGTGTCTGTCTGTCTGCTCATGTGACTTTAAAAAAGTACTGGTCCAATTTATTTCCAATTTTCATTCGAGATATTAGGACCTGCATGCAGGATTGTTTCCCTCCACTGCCCAAATAAATACGTATAGGGATAACGGTCTACATTTGCCAGACTGCTCTTGTTTAAATGGTGTCTTCAAAGTCTGTACTGCTGCTGTACTGAGTAGTGCTTACCTAGGGATGGTTTCCTAGACATACAGTAAATTAAACCTAGTCCTAGACATACAGTAGATTAAACCTAGTCCTAGACATAAATTAAATCTAGTCCTAGACTGAAAGCTTGTTTTATTCATTATATTCATTGAAGTTCTCCTTTAACCTTGGACTAGACTTAATCCATGCCTTAGAAATTGGCCCCTTGCCTAAAAAAGCAGGTAAAAGTAGCACCACTCTTTCACGCATCGCTTCTTCAAAAAGCTAAATATTTTGGGTGAAACTGCTCGTTAGCCTGTACAAGAGCCTTCTGTGGAGGCACCGCTCGAATGACTTCAGTGGTCAAGGTCAGTTTGACTTTGGTGGAATGAAACGCCTCTTTTTTTCTGCTTTGTCCTCTGCAGAGTTTGCCTATGGAGGTCACCCGTACCCGTTCTCAGGGATCTTTGAGATCACGCCCGGCGATGCCACCGAACTGGGGGAGACCTTCAAGTTCAAGTGAGTATGAGCAGGGGTGTCGGACTGGGGGTAAAATCCAGTACAGATGAATAGGGCCCCAAGGGGAGGGAGGGCCCTTGACAAGTCTGGAATATATTTTATATTTTATTTATTATGGGGGCCCATCAGGACTGCCTATGCATAGGGCCCAGGATCTCGTGCTACGCCCCTGAGCATGAAGGCCGTTTCATACTCCATACAAGCTTTGTAGACACGTTGTAAACGCAAGACTCACACAAGTGTAACCTACTTCACCTGTTCAGAGAAGAACAAATCCACACCGATAAATCAATAAAATGCTTCTTATGTGTTATGTGGGCTTCTTATGTCGGTCCTCTTCTCATCCACCTCCCCCATGAAGGCTCTACGTCTCATGCCAGAGGAGGAGAGATGAGGGCGATGAATGACTCATTAACGTGCCCCCTCATACTAGAATGATGGAGGAAGGAATCTTTGATGATGTCACAGTTACCACTTAGCCTATCAGATGGAGACAGGCACCAGCCACCGGCCCGTCCAATGTGATCATGCCCCCAGCTTTTGTTTTCTTCCCACACTGTCTTCTCTCTCTCTCTCTCTTTCTCTCTCTCTCTCTCTCTCTCTCTCTCTCTCTCTCTGGTCGCTCACACGCACACATACACTCATGCAGCACATTCACATGTACACAATAACCTGACTTCATTTCGAGCTGAGTACTTGTGAGAGAAACACACCTCATTAGCATTGGTATGGCCGCGAGAGAGCTACAGTAGAGCTCAGGCCTAGATCCTGTAGACGGGGGAACAAGTGTGTAATCAACCAAGGTTCCAACGTCTGTAGGACTGCTAGGGAGGCTACACTGAAGTGTTCCGTTCGCGTAGCGTCTGCTGCAACAATTAGCTTCCACAGTAATCAGCGGAACTGGCTACACCAGGCATGATAGCGGCTCGTACGTTTGAAAAAAATTGACCAGTCTTCTACAACTATTTCTAAAACTGATAGTTCCGGTCCTTGATTGTGATTGGCTGAATCGCGTTTGATGCCGTTGTAAAATGCAGCATAAACATACACCTTGACCGCATTTCGTTCTATATTACTGTGCTACCATAACTTGATACAAATGTTAAAGTAGCTGCGTCTCGACATAGACACATAGACAGGTACATGGTAAAAAGCAGCACAGGCCGGGGTGGATGTGGTCATGGGTTTGTCATTTTATCAAGTTTGTTTCAGCTCACAAGCAGCTGTGCATGTAAGCCTGGCTGGCTGTCAGTACACACACACACACACACAAATAAACACACAGACATCTGTCAATGTACGTGGGTGGGTGAACAATTTTATGAGTGTAGTGTGTGTTATAAGTCTGTAAGTTCCAAGAAAGAACTTACACAGGAACTTCTATTGAAACAAATGTGTGTGTGCGTGTGTGGGTCCGTGCGTGCGTGCGTGCGTGCTTGTGTATGTGTGTGTGCGTGTGTGTGTGGTGTTGACATGATCACATCCTTTGAGCTTGTGACAAAGGGTATTGTCCATGTAAATGTGTGCTGTGGTCCAGCTCTTGGTCAGAGTGCCCTGGGTCCCGGTTTCCTGCATAGGCAAATTAGAATGTGGACGATGGGGAACAAAGGAGGGATAGAGTGTGTGGCCCACTGGCCACAGCTGAAGGTGTGTGTGTGTGTGTGTGTGTGTGTGTGTGTGTGTGTGTGTGTGTGTGTGTGTGTGTGTGTGTGTGTGTGTGTGTGTGTGTGTGTGTGTGTGTGTGTGTGTGTGTGTGTGTGTGTGTGTGTGTGTGTGTGTGTGTGTGTGTGTGTGTGTGTGTGTGTGTGTGTGTGTGTGTGTGTGAGAGAGACAGACAGAGAGACTACATATCTTGTAACGGTGTGTGTTGGGCTAAGACTGGGGCTGTAGTCGGTGTGTTGCTAAGTGAGTGAGTGAGACTACATATCTTGTAATGGTGTGTTTTGGGCTAAGACTGGGGCTGTAGTCGGTGTGTTGCTAAGTGAGTGAGACTACATATCTTGTAATGGTGTGTATTGGGCTGGGGTTTTAGTCAGTGTGTTGCTAAATGTAAGTTGTGATGTGTTGGTAAGTGTAAGTTGTGATGTGTTGCTAAGTGTAAGTTGTGATGTGTTGCTAAGTGTAAGTTGTGATGTGTTGCTTTCTGTCATTGTGACTCTGTGGCTGTTACTTTCTGTTTCACCCGGTGTGCTCTCTAACCATTTCTCCTTCCCACTCAATATTTTTACCCCTCTTCCTTCCTGATCACACACACACACACACACACACACACACACACGTGTCTCTCTCTCTCTCTCCACGTCTGTCTCAGAGAGTCGATCATTCTGGGCAGTACCGACTTCACAGAGGAGGACGTGGAGCGGATAGTGGAGGAACTGGGAAAGGAGTACAAGGGCAACGCCTACCACCTCATGCACAAGAACTGCAACCACTTCTCCTCAGCGCTGTCTGAGGTAAGCGCCGGCCTGCACCGGTCACCGCACAACAGCACAGCGCAATAGAGATGCGCGGTTCGCGGTTACAGCCGCGGACTCCGCGATTAAACCGCGGATCGGGCGGATGACGTGAAGAAATATAATATTTTAATTAAATTCGGGCGGGTGGCGGTTGAACCAATCAAATGAAAAAAATATAGCCTATACATTGTTAAATTGTGTTACCTACATCCGAAAAAAACGAGCACACTTTGAAATAGTCAAATTTTCATCAGGCAGTTTGGCCTAGTTGCTTCTATGCATGCTGCTTTGTTTATCTATCAGAGACGGTGTTGCGGAATTGGTGTATTCCGATGTTTCACTGAGCAACCCCTCACGCACGCACGCACACACACACACACACACACACACTAAAGGTAACAAAGTTTAAATTAAGTAGCCTATCGTAGCTGTTTCGATATTATATATAAAACACATAGTCATTGTAGCCTACCATTCAGGGAATAGGCATTTAAAAGGGAGACAGATTATGGAGTGATATGACTCAGAACTGACATCGGGCAATGGTAGTGCGAGATGTTCAGAACATAAGAGCAGCGGAAAAAAGAAGGTAAGAAAAATAGTCGGAAAACTTAGATGTGTAAGGCAAGCAAGCAAGTTTGGCGGTTGTTACTAAAAATGTGAACATGCACGTTGCACTGCTGTGCGGTGGGCCTTTAGCCTTTTAATATATTTGCTGCATTGGATCAGTCTTTCTAGAACAGGCAAGAGCTTTCTAGCCTCACGTCAGAAGCACCGCATCACCCATATACATTAAAACAACCAGCGGATGGCGGGCGGGTGCGGTTTTGAAACTTGGTCAAAAAACGTTGGTGCGGATGGATGGCGGATGGATGATAAGTTTTGCTATGCGGTTACGGTTGAAATAATAGCCCATCCGCGCATCTCTACAGCGCAACACAGCACAGCACAGCACACAACAGCACAGCACAGCACACGACAGCACAGCACACAACAGCACAACACAACACAGCACAGCACACGACAGCACAGCACACAGCACAGCACAGCACAGCACAGCACAGCACAGCACAGCACAGCACAGCACAGCACACGACAGCACAGCACACGACAGCACAGCACAGCACAGCACAGCACAGCACAGCACAGCACAGCACAATTCTAACACAAACTCAGCTCTGCCCTGTCTGTCTAAACTAAAGCAATGAGTATATTTCTGTGCGCACGCCTATGCTGGGGTGCGTTTCCCAAAAGCATAGTTTCCAACCTGTTAGCAACTTAGTTGGTTGGCAATGGGAAATGCTTTGCTTTTGGGAAACGCACCCCTTTACGGTCGTACGGTCGTGCGTGTCTGCATTAGGGGTGTAACGGTTCATGTATTCGTATTGAACCGAAACGGTACGGGCGTCACGGTTCGGTGCATGAATTTACACGGAGAATACACGGTATAAAAATACATAAAACTCGTGTACCTTTATGTTGGGGAAACTTGTAACTTCTCACATGAGGAGCTGGTAGTGTTAAGTGCATAGACAGTAAAATAAAGTGACAACGCTAACTAGGCTAATAAACAAACCATTCTACGGTGAGTTAACGTCAAAGGGCAAAGTCACGTGACTTCTAGTTGTAGTCTGTTTATGAAATGAAAAGAACAATTTCGTTTTTTAAAAAAAGGCAAAATAGTGTTAGTAGGCTAGATTATTACTTTACACACAATGAAAAATATTGAGGCAAATTGTAGACCCTTCCATATACAACTAAACACAGATGTTGAAGGTCTTGCTTAAGTGGATTTTTAAAAATAATTTTCCTATGTAATTTGCACTTTCAGAAATAAGAGATGCTGTAGGCCTATTTTCAGTTTTATAGCTGATTGTCTTATTTTGTTTACAAGTTACAGATGGAGTCTGGGTACTTATTGTACTGTTTAGCCTACATCTTACACACTTCAGGCTGTTGCAGATAGCTCAGGGAAGAGACTGTATGACACTAGGTGGTACAGCCTGAGACATGTACAAAAAAAAATGCTTTATGCATTTTTGTTTTGCTTTTCCCTCCATTGTACCGAACTCGTACCGAACCGTGATGTCCGAACCGATGTATGAACCGAACCGTGACTTCTGTGTACCGTTACAGCCCTAGTCTGCATGCATATCTCAGCTTTTGTCCAGTTCCGAAAAGGCAATACACATGATCCGTACGTACACAACATCTTGCTGCATCACACAAAGGCTGTGCTGACCGGACGTATGGGGAATTTTGCGTGATCCATTAAGTGCACAGACCACATCCGTGGAAGTCTACTTTGGGCCTTAAAGCTAACTGAACACCGAGCAGCACTCAAGCTGAACAACTTGGATAAAAGCATCTCCTACCCACACTGTGCCCAAGCGATAACTCTGCACCATGTGAAAGCCCCCAAGGTCTCCCTGTGCCTCAAGGATAACAGCCGGGTACACCGGGTAAGTAACTGAAGCGATCTGTTCGAGTGGCGTCTGCCGCAACAATTAGCTTCCGCTATAATCAATGGAACTGGCTACACCATACGTGATAGTGGCGCGCATGTTCGAAAAAATTAGACCAGTCTTGTAAAACTATTTTTACAGTACGCAAACGAAGCGCTTCAGTCGGGCACCCTGTGTAGTCTGCCTGTGCTGTTCAGGCACACTACTGATCACTCTGCCCAGGCGTCCACCCACACTGCCCAGATCTAACACTTACAATAAACCCTTAGGCAAG
>NW_027468620.1:30903396-31000896 GCF_046254945.1 Alosa pseudoharengus | reverse complement strand
GTCTTCAAGGTAGATTTTTTTTTTTAATTCCCTGAATTGGCCATATTCAAGCCTTCATTATGACCAGTTGCTAACTTTCATGATTTATCCCATCTCTCTGTTTTTGTCTTCCTCTTTCCTCTCTCTGTTTTCTCTCCTCGCTTCCTTCCTCTCTCACTCCTCCCCTTCTCTCTCTCCGTGGCAGATCCTGTGTGGCCGTGAGATCCCACGCTGGGTGAACCGACTGGCCTACTTCAGCTCCTGCGTGCCCTTCCTCCAGAGCTGCCTGCCCAAGGAGTGGCTGACCCCGGCTGCCCTGCAGTCCAGTGTGAGCCAGGAGCTCCAGGGCGAGCTGGAAGAGGCCGAAGATGCCGCCGCCACAGCTTCCACTCCTACCTCCGCCGCCACCGTGGCACCCTTCCCCAGACCCAGCCGACACCAGCCGCGCCGGTAGGCCGATCCCAGCCCAGCCCAGCCCAGCACGTACCCGGAACCCCCCAACCATCCCTGCCTTTAGCCACTCCCACTCCCACATCACGCCACACCCGCTCACCAGCCCCCCCTGCCCTGCTCGGCTTTGACGGACAGGGCCGTCTTCCAATGGGAGCTGCCAGAGGGAAACACTCAGGCCAATCGCCTGGCCCTAACCAGCTGGAACTGCTCAGTGATGCCACAGTGCCCCCTGGTGGTAGAGAAACAGCAACTGTCTCAGTTTGTGATGGAGCCAGGGACCAGGGGCTGGCTGCAGGGACTATGGACCTGAGATTTTATGTTTGTTTTACTTTGTTTTGTTTTGTCTTGTCTTTTGTTTTGCTTGTTCAACACTCCTTGTCGGAGAGACAAATACAAGCTGATGTCAAGTTTATGTTTCTTTTTAAGGCCTTCTGTTCTACACGCTCAGGACTCAGTGGTAGTGTCACTGAAAAGAAAGACAGACTTCAAAACCTGTCCTGTTCTGAGTTTTCTAACACAACACTTCTTTTGTTTTTCCTTTTACGTGTTATGTAGGTTGCACCTGGGTTTTGCAATTCTGACATCTCTGGAATGAGCTTTTTGTTTACAAAGTGTGCATGTGTGTGTGTCTGTGTATGTATGTGTGTGTGTGTGTGCGTGTGTGTGTGTGTGTCAGCTGACATTAAGCCACCTGGGACAAACCCTAAACCACCTTTTTTGTGAAAAACAGAACTCTCACACACACACGCAGTTGATGTCTCCCCACTTTGGTGGTCGTGCCTCAAACTTTTTACTGTTGGCCTGTGCAGCTGGAGATCTGCTCCTTTTTCTTTGTATCTTTCTGTATCTCTACTCTCCAGCCGACGGGCTCCTTGCTACCCTGCAAAAGACGTCAGATGTTTTACACCGCTAGCTTTCTAGTCTTATATCTCCGAGACAATATTTGTATCTTGTTTTAAAATTATTAAAGAGAAGATATTGAAATTATACCCAAGTGTGTAGTTTTCCATGGCTTCATAAGTGAGTGTGTGTGAGTGTGTGTGTCCACAACAAGAGGGCAAAGTAGAGACAGAGCAGTTCATGAATGCCTTTGAAACATGCCTTACTCATGCATGCTGTCCAGCGTCATTGCCATTTTAATTTCAGTTTTATTTTTACTTAATCCAGACAAGTAGTCCATTAATGTCCATTTTGAGCATATTTTCTTTAGTAGTCCAGGGCATGGTTTGTCAAAATCTCCTTTGCCATCTGAAGTATTTGATACCTCTAATGAATTTGGTCAATAAACCATCATAAACATGTTAAGTGAAATACATTCATAAGAGCAACATGAATCTTGTTTAGGCAGCTGTGTGCAGACTCAACCAAGTACCAAGATGACACCTAGTGGTGGATGACAGATATAACAGGAGTCCACCTTTGCCATCTGTCAAAGCTTTGTGGTAATGTCAGACTCTGATGGGTGTGTATCAGGCATGTCTGGCGTTGTGAGGTCCCTATTTATGTTCCCTAAATGTGTAGGATTCTGGCTGCAGATAAGACCCACTATTGGAATTCCAATCATTGTGGTGTTGTCAGGTAGGTTCCCTAAATGTGTAGGAACCTGACTGTAAGTCAGACCCCAGATTGGGAGTACAATCACTGTTGTGTCCCTGGTTTGGTTCCCTAGAGGTGTAGGAATCTGACTGAAGGTCTGACCCACATTTTGGAGTCCAGACATCGTGGTATATGGGGCTCCAGGCATTGTAGCGTCTTGGGTTAGGTTCCCTAAAGATGTAGGACCCTCGCTGCAAATCATACTCATGTTTGGGAGTCCAGGCATTGCGGGGTCCTTGGATTGGCTTCCTAATGGTGTTGGACCCACACTGCCAATCATACCCCCCATGTTAGGGAGTCCAGGTATTGTGGTTAGGTTCCCGAAAGGTGTAGGAGCCTGACCGCAAGTCATACCCATGTTTGGAAGGGCAGATAAGCCTCCAGAGACGGTGGGGATCTGAGCTGATGTTCCAGACATACCAAGGGTGGCATTGAAGTTCTCAAAAACGGTTGAGATACCGTTAGGAGACTCCATGCCCATGCCTTGAGAAGGGAACCCACTGCCTTTTCCAGAGACCACTGAGAAAGAGTTTTGTGTGTCTGACAAGGGGAGGGCAACATTTGGGTTCTCAAGCACAACAGAGGTGTCAGCAGTCTGTGTCTGTTTGTGCCTGCAGCAGGGAAGGGTATCCAAAAGCTCTCTCAGGCTCTTCGTCAGCAGCATTGTCAGAAAGGGGTTGAAAACAGGACTCAGATACAACATCAAGTTGGCCGCCAAGCCAAAGTATTCATACCCACTGATTTGGACCTCCAGGTTGGCCAGCAGGGTGGCCAGAGCGAATGGAAAGAAGAGGAGGCTGTAGTTGAGGAGGATGGTGACCAGCATGGCGAGGACTCGCCGCCTCTGTGACGGTCGGACCGAGGTGGGGCAGCACAGCGAGGCCCGGCAGGAGTCCAGGAGGAAGAAGACAAGGAGTGGGAAGGGCACCAGCAGACAGATGGAGAACGCCAGCAGGAAGCCGAAGTAGAGCAGGAGGACGATCCCGATTGGCGCTGCCCAAGTGGCCAGCGAGATCAGAGACGAATGCTTGGCCTTTCGGCAGCAGCCGTGGCACCGCTGGCTGGCCACCAACAGGTGGCGCTCTTGCGCCACACCAACCATGAACACGATGTTGCTGGCCACCCCGAAGTAGAAGATGAGGGAGGGGATGTCTGTGTCCAGCTCGGCCGTCGTGCTCCCACTGATGGTCTGTGGTCTTGTGAAGAGGTTGAAGATGTCCGAGATGAGCAGGTTAATGGCCTGGACTGGGGTGCCATTGCCGCCCTTCACCAGCTGGCTCAGCATGTAGATAGCCAAGCAGATGGCAGGAAGTCCGACAGCAAACGTCACCCAACCCACAATTTGCGCGACTCTCTCAGCTCGGATTTTGCCAGGGCTACCGTCAGTCCAGTTAGTTCCATTTTGTTGCCTGTCATAATGCTCCATTTTATTCATAACATGTATAATAACTAGCATCTACTTAATAAAATACAATTATACAATATGTACGATTCTACATACAGGAAATCTTGCAAACACACGTGTGCTGTGCTCAGGCTGTTATGAATCCCATGAGGGAAAATTTTGCACACAATTACAATAGTTAATCACTATAGTTAAATAGTAACATTAGCCTCTGACTTGGATAATAATAATAATAGTAATAATGATACTTTATACACCTTTCACATGTATATTCTTTACACTGCCACTGTTTACCCAGAGATACATTTTATATCTGCCGTATAACATAAACAATTACCACAAACATCTGTTAACTATTTAACCACAAAATGAGCCCTTCGCATAAGACCATAACATAAACGTTAGGCTGTTACCATGACCCCCCCCCCTTCTCTCTCTCTTTCTCTTTCTTTCTCTCTACCACATCAGCCCTGGAGCTGAAGCTTGTCTGTGTTGCATGCAGAATGCAGCTATCCACATCTGCCTTTCCTCTTTGGTGCCCAGGTGACAAGCAGCATGTGTTATGTCAAGAAGCTCCCATTCCTAAGCGACCACAGCCAAGACTGATGTGATAGAAGTCCAGGGTCCAGGGAGTGACTTCTCCTGAGTCTGGCCCGTGTTGTCGTCCCGAGGATTGTGTTCATGGTCTCCTGCCCTCCTACCTTTATGTACCTGTTTGAACGTCAGCAGCTGAACAGCAGTCTATTCATTCCGCTCCTACCTGGAATGGAGACACCACGTAATATCTATGCAAATACTGCAGTTTAATTATCAAGATTATGCTTACAGGGATATTTTTATGGCGCAAGTAGGTGTGCCGTGATGTTTACATTGCAATGCAGGCTCATGTGGACATAGGTACAACCGTGTGAAAACAAAAGCAAAGGCAAAAACAGACACTCAGGTTTTATGGCCTTCGGTTGACAAGTAGGACTGCAATGATACACACAATATGATGAAGTTCCTTCCCAGTGGCCAAGTCTAATGGTTCTGTTAGTATCATTAACTAGGGATGTGACGCTCGAAGCTGACGTTTCGAAACAGTGTCGAGCTTCCGAAACGCAAGTGTTTCGAAACAGTGTTTCGAAGTGTGGTTCAAAACGCCCATGTCACGTGACCATGGCTCAGTGAGGCTTCGTGGTGTTTCAATTTGGTTTGGACAGGTGGCCTACCGCGCGGGCCAATTACCCGAGTAAACACCTGTTTGATCTAAATTACAAAGTCCCAGAATGCTTAAAAGTCATTCAAACACATCCTATCTTTGTGGGTTTTTTGTGAGGAGAGAGATTTTGAGAGATATAACGACATATAGCGATTGATAGTGCATTCTTGTGATTGGTAGGTTAGTGATATAGATTAATTGACAGGCTAGTGAGCGATAGTTTAGATAGATAGGCCTATAGTCTAGTGACCCTTTGAAATACTGGCAGCCTGCCAGTGGCAGAAGAGGAAAGTGGTTTATCCAAACCTAACTGTGATGGCAAAAAAATATTTGTGCATGCCAGCAACAAGTGTGCCTTGTGAAAGATTTTTTTCCAAGGCTGGAGAGGTTTATTCAAAATCAAGAAACAGATTAAATGCCAAGACGGCAGAACAACTGTTATTCCTAAATAAAAAATTATGTTGACATACAAAAAATGTTTATGTTTATTTTTCCCATGTTGAACCTGATTAGTCTAACCTGCTTCATTCATGTATCCTTTATTTCCCTACAACATGTTCCCAAAAAAAACCCTGGGCCATAAGCATAGCCTACATTTTAAAACCATTGTAGCATGTTCCTCTCCAGCATATTCCAAAGGATAATGTACTATGAAACTGAAATAACAAAACATCTATAACTGGCAGATATAAAAATGTTCTAGTTACTGAAGGCATATACTAGTCTGAACTTTTTAACGGCAAAACAAGTTATTATGACCGCCGCGCAGCGAAACTGTAGGTTTAGTCAGATTTTTTTTTTTTGCCCAAATTTCCGTCAAGGATTCCTGGGACACTGAAAGACCGGGGTACACGAAACTTGGTGGGCATGTAACCCCACATGGATAGCATGGAACCATCGTTTTTCATTTTGATCTGTAGCCCCCTGCTGGACTGGACCCCCGAAAGGAGGGTAAGGCAGACACAGTTTTCTGTGAATATCTCGAGAACCGTAGGGTTTAGGAGGACCATTTTTTTTTGGTATGTTGATTTCAAGGGACCATGTCAACCCATTCCATAACCACTCATTTCATGTATAGCGCCACCTAGTTAAACACAAAAAAGTAAAAATGAGGTGTTGTAATCGCAGGTATCTGTTACCTAACATAGTCAAAACTGCACGAAATTGGAAGTGTAGGATCATTATGACACCCTCTGTATGCACGCCAAGTTTTGTGGAATTTCGTTCATGGGGGGCCACACAATAAATTAATTTATGTTACTATACACCAACTGGCCTGTAGGTGGCCGGAAACAGTTTTCTGTGAATATCTCGAGAACCGTAGGGCCTAGGAGGTCCACCTTTTTTATGTATGTTGGTCTTAAGGGGGCATGTCAACCCATCCCATTACCACTTATTTCATGTATAGCGCCACCTAGTTAAAAATTAAAAAGCAAAAAATTAGGTGTTTTCATCACAATATCTCTGGCTGACAAGGTCAAAACTGCACGAAATTAAAAGTGTAGGATCATTATGACACCCTCCGAATGCATGCCAAGTTTTGTGTACTTTTGTTCATGGGGGGCCTTACAATAAAATAATGTATGTGTACATTTAGTGACATACACCAACAAGGATTCCCGGGACACTGAAAGACCGGGGTACACAAAACTTGGTGGGCATGTAACCCCACATGGTTAGCATGGCACTGTCGTTTTTCGTTTTGATCTGTAGCCCCCCCGCTGGACTGGACCCCCCGAAAGGAGGGTAGGGCAGACACAGTTCTCTGTGAATATCTTGAGAACCGTAGGGACTAGGATGACCTTTTTTTCCCGTATGTTTGCCTCCAGGGGTCATGTTAACCCATTTCATGTGCACACATGTGCACAAGCAGATACACACACACACACATACATTCACAGTAATCATACGTATGACACATACTCACACAGTAGACATATGTACGCTTGTGCACAGGCACATACGCAGGCACACACACAAGCACGCACACACACACACACACACACACACAAACACACACACACACACACATAACATAAACATATACATGCACACATGCACACAATTCAAGAATTTCTCAGAATTATGAACAGGCAAGATGGAGGTGGGGTTGTATAAAATGAATTTTACATGTGAAATCTATGAACTAATCATGTTTTGGTACTTGTTGTCTAGCAGATACCAGTGAGAATTGAGTGTGGATAATGCAATTTAGTGAGACAGTTAGAATCATATAGGCCTTTCAGCGTGATTTATTTTTGTGGAAAAAATGTGCTGGACTGGGCGGCGGTCATATTTTGTACCGCTCTGCGGTAAATCTAGTTTACTTTCACTATCGACTGACAAGGGGGTTACAATTATAAACCTGAGAAAAGCAACACTTGTTTTTTTCTTTGGGACCACTGGATCAGACTGCAACAACATTCTTTTCCTGACCATGGAGGATGGAGGACACATTTTTGATGGAGAATAAAGTAGACTAGCTGGTGTAAAAGTCCAAAACAACACAGTTCAACGCCAGAGGGCATAATATTTAAGAGATCATGTCAGATTGTGTCTGGGGTCACAGAGTTACAGGATGGAAACCTGATGCATGTACATTTAGAGAAGAGAAAAGGCCCAATTTCTGCCAGGTCCAATATCAACACCATACTTTTGCTCGCATCTAGTGCAATAGCCTGATGTCTAAAAAAGCCCTGCAGTAATTGAACCCCCCCACCCCAGGAAATATTGGTGGATGCCTAAATATAAAGCATGTTTTCCTAAATATAAATCATGTTTGCCACATATTGCCTGACTGCGTAAAGCATGTTTTTCCTCTTCCTTTCTGAACAGATAATATAATATTTTAGACACATAAAATCTGTAATTCAACACTTCTATTTGTTTATTACACTGTAAGACTGTTGCACTGCTGACATGATAATTTTTTAACAATGAAGGAACACCAATGTTGTTATTTTGTCTAAATGCATCATTAGCCTCCTTTACTATCTCCTACCATAGCACAACCCATAATGCTTCACTTTACCTACTTTAAACAGCACACAGAGGAAGGACCTTAACCATAAAAGAAAAAAGGTTTTAGCTTTACCAATGGTGGATTCTCAGCTCCGTCTTTGCCGGTAAACACTCTTTTTGATCAACAAGATCAGTACAAAACTGACCTTCTGTGGAAAAATGGTCTGGCACACCAACATTGGCACAACAAAATTGGCACAACAACATTGATTACTGTACATCTCCTTTTTGTTATAGCAGAGGTGAGGAAACAGCCCTTAGCACCCTCAGCTCATGACCTCATCTCTAGCATCCAGCGCAGCCTGAGGGCCTTCACTTACAGTTTTCTCAGTCATTTCAATGCATTTCTCAGATCAGGGTTGAAATTCTCAAAACTGCTTTTTCAAACTCCATATCTTATCACTTGTGCACATCAAAAAAGTTATTACTCCCAATCTTGAACAAACAGTAAATGCTTTAGTTCATCCATGCATCTAATTGTGTGCAGATGTCTACTGATTTTACATTTTCAATGGCGGCAATTGCCATAGTGCCTTCTTCATGCACTTTAATAAATTTTGCGTCCAGAAGACCAGTGGTAGGGATCACTGTCAGTGGTTCGTCACTCAGACCAGGGTGTCTGCTGTGTCACTGGTGGGCTGGGTCTCCAATGGCTTTCTGCATTTCTGGAACTGGCGGAAGCAGGGGAAAGCCCAGAGGATGTCCTTGGCATCCCTCCGCATGAAGACGTACAAGATGGGGTCCAGCATTGGGTTCAGGGACATAAGGACCTCAGAGAAGAGGTGAAAGTAAAACACACTAGCCTGATTTTTCAACTTCAGCTCAAAGTAAAGATGAGATGAGATGTGAAAGAGATTTTGAGAGGACCCTCCACGATCCCAGGAGGAACCCTATCAACAAGGGAAAGGGCAGCAGGAAAACCACTCCTCGGTAGTCAGCAGCCCCCTCAACCACTTCAAAGATGATCAGTGCAATGGTAGCCCCCACCCACACAGCAACTGACACAAGGAGGGCTCTCTTGATTGTTCGCATGTTTCTGTAGAACACTGGGTACTGTAGGCAATCATGATGTATCTCTCAGTAGCAATGCATACCATAAACCAAACGCTTGCCATCAGACTGAGATAATAAAGTGTATACACCTCTTTTTTTTACCAAGCTAAGCGGGTTTCCCCATATATGAACAATATCAGAGATGAGAAGGTTGATGACATACACAGGGACAACATGATCAGCCCTGATGAAGAAATAGAGTCCGTAAATGGCCAGTAATGTGATGGGTAAGGCGACAACTAGTACCACCCAGCTGACCGCTGACAGGACCTGTCTGAAGGTGTCGTCCAGGACTGTTTGGTTGATTGTTTAGTTGATCACCTCCATTTCACACTCATTTTCATTTCCTCTTCCTCTCTGGACAGATCATACTCTGTGTCAGACATATAAAACCTGTGTTTCGGCACTTTATTTTCCATTGCATCTATTTGCATCATTAGCCTTCTTTACTGTCTCCCATAGCACAATGCAAAATGCTTTCAAATACACACATCACTTTGCACACAGAGAAAGGACCTAAACAGTAAACAAAATGCAAAGACAAAACAGTTCAAGCTTTACCAATGGTGGATGCGCAGCTCCTTCTGTTTACCAAGTAAATGTATACTGCTGTAAAGGTTCTTACTTTGCCGGTAAACACTCAGCTCTTTTTAATCACCAAGGTCAGCACAAAACAGTACAATAGCCTACTGGTCTTATGTGGAGAAATGACGCAACAACATTGGTGCAATGGCGTTGATTACATCTCGCTTTTGTTATCACAGAGGTGACGAAACAGCCCCTTAGCTTATACAGAAACGGTTTCACCACTAACCAACCATCATCCTCCTTTGGGTACTTATCAACTGACATCTGGATACGAAGCATGCATTATGAAGTTACAAAGTTATGCCACATATTTCATTTTCATGCACGAGAGAGGAAAATGACAAGATGCAGGGAATAAGTTAAAGTTGACATTGCATTTGAGGTGATTGTTGAGTAGACATTTGTTTGGTGCATGAGAAATGACGCCAACCATAGCAACAGAGCTCTTATCTTATCTTAGAAGCTGTTTTTCCTGTCATTTATCTCAGCAGCTTTGTGAATAAGTTTTAAGAGAAAACTCTTAGTTAAAAACCTTTAGTGCGATACTAAAGAGTACTAAAATGCTTTGTGAATACGGGCCTTGATGTCTGTGGAATCACATACAGACATCCTTCTCAGAGCACAGCTGCTCCAACTAGTAAGAGTTTTCAGTGCTCTATGACAGTGGTTCTTAACTGGTCTGGCTTTGGGACCCATAATTTCCCATGTTCATGAAGTCACAACCCATATATATTTTATAGCGTTCAAGACAACAGATTTGGTGAGCTACATGCTAAGAAAGGCGAAGTGCCTGTAGGCCTATTTGTTTGGAACATGCTGTTTGGCATTACATTTGTGAAGTCTCCAACTCCTGATGTCACCTTAAAGTAATTGACAGGTCTGTCTTTGACAGGTGTACTTTATTATGAGGCATTTTCACTCATGTTCCAGCAATTGTGAACATCGCACACTGTGGATTCTGCACCATTTCGTCTCAATTTAAGTCTATTTGAAATGGGCGATTTCTTCTTTTTTTTTTTAACCACAAGCTCCGCGAACCACCCAGAATGGTTCCGCGACCCACTTTTGGGTCCCGACCCACCAGTTAAGAACCACTGCTCTATGATACAAGGCAAATTCCCCTATGTGACCAAAGAGGGATTCATTCATTCATTCATAGTTTATAATATGTTAGTATGGACATGACAAATGAATGGTGTAAATTCATACATTGGAAATTATATGAATTTCACAAACATACTTAAACATAATATTACGTTACAATAAACATTTTTATAAAAAGGTCACAGATATTTGATATGAATCTGACGGCAGGCCTTCATGTACAAAGTGCAGGGACTTCTTTTCTGACCTTGACCATGACAAAAGATGTAGCCCCCCACCCCCACTTGAATTGTTATGGTCACTCACTAATGTATAAAATAATCACTTGTAAACACAAACTGGAAAATGATATGCCAAAGGGTTAAATCACTTGCACAGAAAGGGAGTGTAGTAGATGATCTCAGTTATAAGAAGAAACTTGATTACAGAAAATTGCCAGAAAAACACTGACTTGCTTTGCAGTCATCCTCTCTTGTACCATGGCTTACTGTATGAGAATCATGGAATTACATGGAATCATGAAATATCAACTGAAATTAAATAAATTAAATTAATTTCTCCATCTTTTGTCTCTTGTAGCATTTGACCAGTGCTTTTTAGGTTGAACTAGTGTAGTGATTAAGTAACCTATAGCTACTAGACACTGAACCTACCGTTTCCACTACATGAATAAAAAAAATTCTAATTAATTAGAGGTGACACAGAAAACAACATTGAGCTAAAGGTAACTCAAGGTCAGGGGCACTTTTTTTGCCCTTTTTATGCCTATGACAGGACAGTAGAGAATGACAGGAAGCGAGTGGGAGAGAGAGTCGGGGTGGGATCCGGAAAGGACCAGGG
Source organism: Alosa pseudoharengus (assembly GCF_046254945.1). Classification (NCBI taxonomy): domain Eukaryota; kingdom Metazoa; phylum Chordata; class Actinopteri; order Clupeiformes; family Clupeidae; genus Alosa; species Alosa pseudoharengus. The sequence goes on along the minus strand of NW_027468620.1, from coordinate 30,989,656 downwards.
AGCGGGAATCGTACCCGGGTCGCCGGGGTATGGTGCAGGTGCCCCAGCCAGTCGTGCCACGGCCGGGGCCAGCACTACACTTAAGTCCAAATATATTGTCATTACAACGTGACAATGATTGTGAATTCAATGATTTTGAATGTTTAAACTGGAAACCCTTTATGAACCCTCTAGGAACAGGTGTATACGTAACTATTCAAAAGCCCATCACGTTAAGTTAGGCATATCTTAAGGCAGTGCTACTCTAGGTACTACAAGATTAATTAAACAATGTTTACCTCATAGCTACAGCCTTAGTTTCTACTAACAAATCCTGGATTTGATTTATGAGAACTTAAGAAGTAGCAGAAAAAATGAAACGTGTGTGTCCTTTGTCTGACTAATCAGCAGGGTAATTGTTGAGTCTTGTGTTCAATTTAGACATGAGTCTCTTCATCACCAACACCGACCTCTGTGTGTGCCTGAGGATGTTGCCTACACTGACAAAAGGGCAAGACTAGTGACTTCCTATTCCTCATGAACACATAGATTACGGGGTCAACCATGGGGTTCAGGGACAGGAGAGTGCTGGTCATCACAACGAAGCGCTGGAAGATGCTCCTCCTCATCAGTTCAGGAAAGACCTGGGGCCTCATTTATAAAAGGGTTGCGTAGAAACCATCCTTCATTTGATCTTAGATCATTTCTCAAATGATCGTACGTGTGATTCAGAGAAAACGAACGTACGCACAAAAAAACGTGCGTACGCCACACTTCCAGATGTGCCCATTATAAATCACAAATGAACGTCAACTTGTGCGCAGCCGGATGGTTTTAGGTCTCCGCCTTGTAAACACCCCCTCATCAATATCATTAGCATATGTTTTAATGAAATCAATGGCCTAAAAGCTGTAGCTTATGTAAAATTATATATTGAAAACATTGTAGGCCTAGCCTATGCCATCTGATGTTAACTAGCCTATATGCGTCAGTTCGAATAGCTTACCTAATTATGTTTTTTCCAGCAAAGCTTTCTGGAAAGAGATCGTATGCATCCATGTCCATTGTCCTCTGCTCGCTTTCATTCCTTTTGCTTTCAGTAATGTGAATAATCAACATTTCGTATGTTTAGGCCTACTTTGTAGAAAAAAAAATGGGTAGGCCTAGCTTATGAAGGAAAGACCTCTAGGCCTATATAATCCTGTACGTTATGGTACAGTAGGCTACTGTACGTTTCCAATATGACCCAGGGTAATATGCTGATTTAGCCTACAAAACAGAGGACTAAATTATAAGCGTGATATGTCATGTAGGCTTAACGTTTCTTTTAGGGTAGGCTATGTTTTTGCTGAAAAAGTAGCCTAGTTCGCCGGTCATTTTTCATTCATTCTGCATATCTTTGCTATCGTTTTCTTTCAATAATGTCCAATGGTTTAAACATTGTCCTTTATTGTTGCTTTAGGCCTACCTTTATATTTTAGACTACATTATTCAACTCACGTATTGTCATCTGATCTTGGGCACTGCCAGTCAAAAAAACAAACAGGTGCGCGCTCTGCACCTCTTTACGCAACTCCGACGCAACACTAAATATGAAGATGCCCTGCTTTCAGAGGATAACTTCCGTCCCTTGGTTGTGTAGGCTATATATGATATAAAATATCTATAGCCTACATTGTATAGCTTACAGTCAAATATTACCTTTCTGTTACGAAGCTGGGAATGCCTATGAGCGCAAATTAGGATGTAGTGGAGGCTAAACGCGAGTAAACGCAGTTTATCCACCTCTGAAATTTCAGAAATAGAGTTTAGGGCTACCCACCTCTTATTAGAGTTTATCCACCTCTCAAAAAAGTTTATTCACTTTTAACATTCAAAACTGTATGATCAAATACTATCCTATATTCCCAATACTGCACAATAACCTCCAACATTATCAAACTGTTCGAATGCCTTTTTGAATGCCTTCCTCTACTAAACGAGGGCAATTGGACATTTGATGGTCAATATTAGATTGGTGAGAACACTAAATATACTAGATCACCTGTAAGAATGTTTCAAATATTCTATCGTAGGTCTTGGTGTTTTTTTTTTTTTTAGATAATTGTGAAATACATAAGCTATACGTCTTTTCACTTTCTTAAGTGGGCTATAGTTCTCATTAGCAGTTTTATGCCAAACCATGAAACATTAAGCTGCGTCCAAAAACGTCTTTAAAAATCTTCTGATATTGATCATGCATATGGCAAAGAAAGACATGATATCGTTGGTCTTGGAATTTTGAAAATGCATCGCACTTAGACCTCAGATTACTTGCAGTACCCCAGCATTACCACAAGGAAATGGTCGTACGTCAAGTTTGAACCTGACGTGGAGATAAGCACTTTTCCACGTCAAAGACGGTTTTTATAAATCTGAGCGTTGGCATGGATTTGAGCGTATGCACGGTCTAAGATCAAATCTGTGCGTAAGAACGCTTTATAAATAAGGCCCCTGGAGCACCAGCATTAGGGCGATGTAAGGCAGGAAGAAGACCGTGTAGATGATCAACACTCTCATGATCATGATCTGCTCATGATCATGATCTCATGATCTGCCTCTGTTCCAGAGGAGAGATCGATTTAGATTTAGACAGCGCCCTCCATGTCCCCACAAAGAAGAACATCACAAAGGGGTAAGGGAGAAGATTAACTAAACACAAACATAATGCCACTTTGTCAACCTCAACATCAAAAGCACCAGACGCTAGCGTTATACCGCCAATGATGACAAAAGCATCATTTTGTCCACACGAGGAGAGAGTAGAGGAGAGATTTCCTGATAGTCCTGTGAAGTCTGTACCACAGGGGATGGGCAATCATGACGTATCTCTCTCCAGCGATGCACATCATAAAACCTATGCAAGCCATCAGACTCGATGCGTAGGAAAACATCATCAGTTCATAAGTTACACCAGCAGGTGGTATGCTGAGGGCGACAGGTTTGGCACATATCTGCAACACATCAGAGATGAGCAGGTTGATGACATATACTTGGGCGACATGATCAGTCTTGATCTGAGAGAACAATCCATATATGGCCACACACACCACAGGCAGAGTGATGGGCAAAATCACCCAGCAGTGAATGGACCAGACAAAACGTAAGTCGCTGATGTCTGTCATGTTGAAGAATGCCAGTGTTTGGTTGTACATTTTCTCCATGCTTTCTTCTAGACCCTGAGCAGTCCAACAGCAATGCTCTGAAAGAGATTGGGGATCTGGTTAGAAAAAACAGGATTCTCAGAGAAGAGGAAAACCCAGACTCAATGATACACACGAATACGGACCTCAGGCTGATAATGTAATGCAAGTTTTGTCAAATTCATTCAATTGCCCCATCTTCCTGTTTTGTGAGGCAAGTGAAGTCTAATGATTATGTGGTAACACTTTACTTGACAGTATTGACATAAGAGTGACATGACACTGTCATGAACATACAATATGACACTGTCATGACACATGAACCCTAACCCTAATCCTAACTTGTTATGACAAAAACCGAATGTCACTTCACAGAAGCGTTATGTCATAAACTCTTGACTTGTTTATGACACATTCATGACAGTGTCATGTCACTGTCGATACTGCCAAGTGAAGTCTAATGATTTTGTTAGTATCACTAACAAACATTCCCTATATATCAAAGCAGATTCCCAACTAAAAAACTAGACAAACCCTCTGGAGTTGGTACACAGTCTTGACACTGTAAATGGGTGGGAAACTCAGAACGACCAGTCACTTGTTGCTTCAGGAGTCTGGAAGTGAGGGGTGAGACTCGATTCTGTTGTCCAGGTCAAATATCAACCTTTTGGCTGGAACAGCAGATCTTATATACATGCTCTTGTCTCAAATATTCACTTGGTGTGCTGCACGCAAACTAAGAGTGGCCCCACTAGGCTTCAAATGTTTTTAAACTGCTCAAATCAGATCCCAGGAAACTCTATCCAAAAGATAATGGAACTAATGACAGGAAATCTTATATTCATGTACTGACTGGTCATCTTACAGAGGCCTAATATCATAATTAAGGCATGAACCACGTCCATCAAATGATGCTGCATTGTTTCTGATGAGCTTTCTCTTGCTGCCAGCCCAGTCTACTCTGATCTCTTTTGAGTCTGTTTTTGGTTACACTTTTCTTGATGGTATCTAAGATTCTAGAGCGGCTCTGTTCTAGAATCTTTGGTATCTACATAAGAGTGGCATACAACTGTCATGAACGTAAATAAACATTTATGATCAGACCTCTCAAGTCTCACGCATTGAGCGTGAGACACGCACATTTCAATGACTTCACAAGCTCACCCGCCACACATGGCATTTCTCACTCCGAGAAATTATTAACTTGCCCGCACAGAAATTTCTAAGGGCTATAGCCTATTTTACAAACTCAGAGAGCTGCTGTTCAGTTATTAACCTGTCGGCCAATCAGAAAATTCAGAAAAAGAATTGGTTTTGTTTTGATGTGGGTCCGCAATGTGGAGACTGCTGGTCCGCGGAGTCGTAGAGAGAAACTAGAGAATGTAATTCCAGGGAATTACGAGTGCATGAAAATGATGCTAGGACAGACATGGTGGTTGCACAGCTTAATAAAAGTTGATAGTTTAAAAGTAGACAGTTTAAAAGTTGAATGTAGATTGGAAGTTGATCACACTAGTTGAATGAAAAGCCCAGGCTGCCAAACAGTTGTGGGCAGAGGACACAATTGGCGGGAGTCATAGCTGATGACAACTGACAGTTGGATTGGCTGAACAGTTAAATAGTTGGATAGTTTAAATGGTTAAATTATTTAATAGGGAATTATTGTAGTGGAGACTTTTATTTTGAAACAGTTGTGGGCAGAGGAAGCAGTTGAACAGGATCTGTAGTGTTAATAGAGCCATATTGTATGCTTAAAGCCTGAGACAGAGAGTTGCTGGAGGTGATTGGAACACTTGGCATAGGATTCTAAGTGCCCTACTGTGATAATCGCCAATGTTAAGTCAATGGGGAAATTTTAGTAGTTTTTAATTAATAGTTTAAAAAGTATAAAAGTTACAAAGTTGAAAAATACATACACACATACAGTGTTTCCCACAGAATTGGATTCAATTTGTGGCGGTAGCTGACTTTGACAACGGGGGGGGGGTATTAAGATCGTCTTGGTAGTGTTAGTGCCTGCCACTTTTTAAGACGTTTGAGGGAACCCTTGCAATTGTAACACAGTTGAAAGGCTGCTGATGTGTGGATGCAATTCATAACGTTTTCTACATAGTTAAAATAAAGGTTCGTACTTCTCCTTGGGACAAGCACTTTTGAATTTTGGAAAACACTCCATTTGCATCGGGATTTTGCAAACATTCAGTGTCAGAGTCAATAAAATGAGCCCTTCAACGAAATTGACAAGCAGCTGTAAGTAGGCTAAGCATGCTAAATTCGACATCCAAACAGTATTCTAACGTTAGCTTTGAGATACTGCTTGATTTCATAACTTAGTTTAGTCTCTTCAATGTAGCCTACTATGTTGTGATAAGACCTTAGCAGAGTTCACTTCAATGCAGCAGTTTTGAACAAATTTGCGCAGCATGGTCACGATGCTAAGCGGATTTAATAGCAATTTAGCCAGACGTCTTCTATGCAATGCTTCTATGTGGCAACAACAATCCTTCAACAATCGCGAATATTTTGTTATATGCACATGCAGAGGAGTGGCAGCGGGCTACGAGAGAGAGAGCGGGGCAAGGAAAGGCTGCGCGCGTAAAAAGCCTTTTTATATTTTATATTTATATTTAATTTAAATGAAATTAAATGAAATTAAACATAGATTATTCATCTGTGGCGGCCGATTTTTATTTCGTGGTGCCCCGCCACAGATTAATCAATGTATGGGAAACACTGCACATAAGTAAGACCTACGCAACGCAGTTTGAATTAAGTTTCTACGTTAAACGGTTGAAGCTGCATTAAACGCACAAAAAGCGTCAGCGGAATAATAATAACATATAATAAGAATAATTCGGATAACAGTAGAGTGCATTTTCATGCACTCTAATAAGAAGAAGCCTAGGAAGAACAGTACAGTGCATTTTCATGCACTGTAATAAGAACTAGAAAAGCATTTCCTGAAGGAAATACAGTGCATGAAAATGCAAAAAATATGATGTAAAATATCATACAGAGTAAAAACAAACTATATTGGTTGCTAGGTAGATGAGGTTTAATATAGTTGGAATGACTGAACAGTTAAATAGGTGGATAGTTTATATAGTTAAATGATTTGCTTGGTAGATAAGGTTTAATATAGTTGGAATGATTGAACGGTTAAATAGGTGGATAATTTAAATGGTTAAATTATTTAGGTAGATAATTGACGATAACTGACAGTTGGAATGGCTCTAATGTTTGCTAGCAGTTATGCTAACTATGTTATCAAAGATAATAATGTTAACCAAGTTACTTAACTTAGCTAATGTTTTCATTTTTAGTAGTTATGCTAACTAGCATGTTAGCAATGCTAACATACTAACTATGTTAACCATGTGAATCATTTTTAGTAGGTATGCTAAAGTATGCTAACCATGTGACTTAGCTAACTTAGCTAATCATTTTTAGTAGGTATGCTAACTATGCTAACTAACATGTTAACTATGTTAACCATGTGACTTAGCTAACCTAGCTAATCATTTTTAGTAGTCATGCTAACTATGCTTGTTGGCATGCTAACTATGCTAACCATGTTACTTAGCTAATCTAGCTAATCATTTTTAGCAGTTATGCTAACATGTTAGCATGCTAACTATGTTAACCATGTTACTTAGCTAATAATTTTTAGCAGTTTTGCTAAAAATGCTAACTAACATGTTAGCATGCTAACTATATTAACCATGTTACTTAGCTAACTTAGCTAATCATTTTTAACAGTTATGCTAACTATGCTAACTAGCATGCTAACTATGCTAACCATGTTACTTAGCTAACTTAGCTAATCATTTTTTAGTAGTTTTGCTAACAATGTTAGCAATGCTAACATGCTAACCATGCTAACTAGCTACAGTGGGTAGGAGTCATAGTTGATGACAAGTAACAGTTACAATGGCTGAACAGTTAAAAAGTTCAGTAGTTTAAAGGGTTAAATTGTTTAACAGTGAAATATTGTAGTGAGGACTTTTATTTTGAAACTGTTTTTTGGCAGAGGAAGCAGTTGAACAGGATGTGTAGTCTTAATAGGGCCAGTTTGTATGCTTAAAGCCTGAGACTGGCAGTTGATCCAGGTGGCCGGAACACCTGGCATAGGATTCTAATTGCTGTGATGTCATAAAGGGCAATGATCGCCAATGTTAAAAAGTATAAAAGTTACAAAGTATAAAAGTTACAAAGTTGAAAAATACATTGCCCGGGTGTCCTAAGTAAGATCTACGTGACAAAGTTTGAAGTTTCTACGTTAAACGGTTGAAGCTGCATTAAATGCGTTAGAAGAAGAATAATCAGAAGAAAAAGCCTTGGAAGAACAGTAGAGTGCATTTTCATGCACTCTAATAATAAGAAGAAATCGGATAACAGTAGATTGCATTTTCATGCACTCTAATTAGGCCCGGTGCTTCGTCTGATAATTTGCTGCGCAGTTGATCAAGATACCGCGGACTGATAAAAAAAAGAAAACAAACGTTTCTGCTATCGATGTCATTACACATGGAGCCATAGCTACAATAAAGTGGTGGTATGAGCGTTCATTCAATGCAGGCGTCTGCGCGAGAGAAACTGAAACTAATCGATAACGTTGGTACCAAAGCTCCGCTTCAACCTGTTGAATGCTACTTAATTGTTAAACGAAACTTAATAGAACAACGTTGATTTTTGGAACTTCCATAGAAACAGAGCAGAGACTGTATAATACACTGTATAGCACTGAGTATTGTATACTCAAATTTGAATATAACGTGGCCAAAAGCTATTGTGGCTTTCTTTCTATCTGTTTTACGCCTATCTGCCCGCCAAAAAAAGCTGGTATTGTGTTTCCTGAATCCTTAGATTCAGGCATTCAAAACTCCACATTGCGGACCCACATCAAAACAAAACTAATTCCTGATTGGTTGAGAAATCCTATTTTCTGATTGGCCGATAGGTTAGTAACTGAACAGCAGCTCTCTGAGCTGAATGAGCGCACAGACAGCAACGTTGTGTGACACGTTTGTAAAATAGGCTATAGCCCTTAGAAATGTCTGTGCGGGCAAGTTAACAATTTCTCAGAGTGAGAAATGCCATGTGTGGCGTGTGAGCGTGTGAAGTCATTGAAATGCGTGTGTCTCATGCTCAATGCGCGAGACTTGAGAGGTCTAAACCACACTTATCATCTGTTGCATAATCCACATTGATTTTTAATACAGAGATTGGAAATGGGTGGCATGTTCTCCACGACTCTAGCAGGTTAACAACATGTGACGCTCAGCTTAAGACGTGCGTATCTCCAGCGCTGATATGGGTTGACAATGGGGGGGAAAATGCCATCTCTCTGTGCTCTAGTTGTTCCTGACGACCACGTTGCCTACGACGACAGCAGGGTAGTACGGGTAACTTCTTCTTCGTCATGAACACATAGAGTATGGGATCAACCACTGGATTCAGGGACAGGAGACAGTCAGACATTATGGCCAGAGGCTGGAGGGTGGCGTCTTTGAACAGCCAGGGACAGTTGCTCAGTACCAGGTGCACAACTATTGTTGGGAGGAAGAGTACTGTGTAGATGAACAGAACAAGGGCCAGAGTTCCCATAATCCTTCGCTGTTCACGAGGAGAGACAGATATGGACTTGGATAGGGCCCTCCCTGTGCCCACAAAGAAGAATATGACAAAGGGATATGGGAAAAGGTATAAAATAAGTATGCTCATAAACACTGTCTCTACGTCCATGACATCTGTTATACATGCTACTACAAAGCCACCTTCTGCAACAACCGTTGCCATCCATACAGTGAGAGAGCAGAGGAGTGATTTGGTGATAGTGTTTTGAAACCTGTACCACAGTGGATGGGCAATCATGACGTATCTCTCTCCAGCGATGCACACCATGAAGACAATGCTCGCTAGCATCCCCACAGAGTGGACGAAATGCAACAGTTCAAATGTCAACCCACTAGGTTGTATGCTGAAGACAATTGGCTTGGTACATATCAGAACCACATCAGAGATGAGCAGGTTGATGACATAAACTGGGGCGACATGATCAGTCTTGATCTGAGAGAACAATCCATATATGGCCACACACACCACAGGCAGAGCGATGGGCAAAATCACCCAGCAGTGAATGGACCAGACAAAACGTAAGTTGCTGATGTCTGTCATGTTGAAGAATGCCAGTGTTTGGTTGTACATTTTCTCCATGCTTTCTTCTACACCCTGAGCAGTCCAACAGCAATGGCACTGAAAGAGATTGGGGATTCTGGTTAGAAAAACAGGATTCTCAGGCCACGTCCACACGAAACCATCGGGTATAATTTTTCTTACCGTTTTCACACCTTTAACAACACCGGTAAAAACTAAAAAGTTGCGTCCACACTAAGAGGTGAAACCAACAGAAAGCGCTGTAGTGCATATGCCAGGCCAGTCGATGGCGCTGTGACTGCAGAGGCATCACAGTAATTTGTGATGAAGAGACAAACATTTCAAAAGCAGTCGCATGAGATCTATGTAAGCAGACTACGGGAAATTCAGTTTTCAATTCGACTGTAAAACTAATAAAGTTAATTTTCAGGGAACAGTATGTGACTGTTATATATGGAAATGCTTTTACATTTTGCATTAGGTCTGGTATAGGGCAAGTTACACTGGAGAAATTAACATGCGTTAGTCATAGGTTGTAGTAAGCTAATGTTTAACTAAGTGAGGCTAACGGCATGGTTCTAACATAGCCACAAAAGGTTTGGTTTGTTCTGACATGTAGAGTGTCAGGTCGAGTGCGTTGGCTTGGTTCAGGACTGAGGCTATGTCGTCATTAAAATTGCCGGCTTTGCTGTCCACACGGCAAAAGTTGACCAGCGTTTAACCCTTGGAACCCGGTTTTAAAAAAGATTGGTTACGGCCTCCTAAAATGCCGGGGTCATGTGGACACAAGGCCTAACCTTTAAAGAAAATTACTGGTTTAAAAAAAAAAACAGCGTTGTGTGGACGGGACCTCAGAAAAGAGGAAACTCGTTACTGTATCATGCTAAGCATATCCACAGTCTGTTTTACACTAGATTTCCCCTTTAATAAGGAGCGTGGAAGTGAGGGATGAGACTTGATTCTGTTGTCCCGCTCAAATATCAACCTTTTGGCTGGTACAGCGGATCTTATATACATGTTCTTGTCTCAAATATTCACTTGGTGTGCTGCACGCAAACTAAGAGTGGCCCCACTAGGCTTCAAATGTTTTTAAACTGCTCAAATCAGATCCCAGGAAACTCTATCCAAAAGATAATGGAACTAATGACAGGAAATCTTATATTCATGTACTGACTGGTCATCTTGCAGAGGATTAACAGTTGCCCAGTTGCCCTAGGCAACCATATTGGCAAGTGGCAACCTGCTCATCACGTCTGGTTGCCCCTGTGGCAACCACATAATGTAGCCCACTGTATTGTACTTTTTAATGTGATTTTCATTACAATGAATAAACCGATGGTATTTATGCATATGCGTTGCTGATGTTTAAATTAGCATTCTAATTTGTTTACTACGTTCCCGCTCTCAGACATAATTGTTATAATTCCCACATGCGCAGGGTTATGATACAGGACATTTTGGGACATAGGCTATAGAAGCATTAGCCTAGTATGTTGGGACACTAGCATACTATAGGAACACTATATAGAGAGTAAGGATGTGATGTTACAGAACCTCACAGAGCTATTAAACACTGCCATGGAACTACTATAGAAACCTCACTATACTATAGTTGCAAATTGCTATTTTTTGTAAGGGGCATATTATAGCCTACTGTAAGTATTATCTCTTTTCCCTAGGCCTATTTATGCCATGAAATAGGCTACGTGAAACAAAGGTGAAATAAATTCAAATGTGTGTCTAAACATTAATTAGTATTTTATCTTATTAGTAGTGTTTATCATTATTTTAGTATGCAACAGGCCATTAATGATGGCATTCATTTGGCCCTGTAACTAAGGCATTAACCCCGTCCGTCAAATGATGCTGCAATGAGCTTTCTCTTGCTGTCAGCCCAGTCTCCTCTGATCTCTTTTGTTTTTATACATGTTCATTAATACACACAGCAGATACAATACTGTATATATGAAATTGTTCTCTGGCTATTTCTACCATTGGTGGAAGCTGCGACGCAATTGGTGGACATGCAACGCAAATCACATTTCTAAAAGTGAAAATCCAATCTCCTATATTGCCCATTTACATTGAACATCCACAGAATTATACCGCCTTACATTGTTTACTTTCTGCAGAAAACACTTAAATAACATCCACCTGCTGAAACAACTAAAAAAGAGTTTTTACACTTTTTGCATCATATCAGTGCTTTCCTACATTCGCTTACTCTCAGATGGTCAGGACAGTCAACACTCAGATTTGATAGTCTGAACAGACCCTTTGCAGAGTCCAAATTTCTTGTATACGCAAGTATACTTGGCATGAACCTGATTTAAAGTCTGACCATCTGTAGATATTTGGACAATTCAAATAAAAAGTGACCCATTAACCTAAAGAAGATAGCAGAAGATACTAGCCACCTTACCGACTGGAGTGGAAAGGAGAGATCATCCCTGTGCCCTGAACGGTGGTGAGCATACATGTACTGTGACATTTGAGATGGGGATCCACCAGGAAGTGATGGCTACGTTGATGAATTGCAAACAAGCCCATGTAAACATCAGGAGCTGAAATCTGTTACCTCTGACCAATCCAAACGTCCATTAATTAATTACCCTCTGGCTTCATAGAAAGCATTATAAGTTTGTTTGCATTGTTAAAATGTTCATACGTGTTCATATGTTCATACGTGTATTAAAGTCACTGGAGCAAACTTTGAACATGAAAACAAAATAAATAAACATAACCAACCTTAGCAGTAAACTGTGTACAATCTATTGCTTTTTGTAAATATTTACGGCAAACCTTCTCCATCCACAAGAGAGCATGGTGATTTTAGGATTTAAGCATTTTAAAATACTACTCATTTATGGTGAGAGAGAGTTTTGAGTGAGTGAGAAAGAGAGAGAGAAAGGGAGAGACTGAATGAGTGAGTGAGGGAAAGAAAGCAGATATGAGAAAAAGAGGAGTGGTGAATTCCTCCGAAGGCTTTGTTTACTTCTTGACCGATGGTTTGGGACTGCTCTTGTAAACCTTTGCTAAGAGGAACTGCTACATATCAGTATGTGTGGATCATGATGTTTATAATCCTACAAAACAATCTCCGCAGTTTAAAGCTCAAGTCTTAACTTACGCAGCTTTTCCCTTTTTAATTTTTCTCAAAATGTACTTATGAGTCTGCATACATACTATACAAACTGCATAGTCACTTTCAAAATTGAGTATCAAAAATACTGGCATCACAGCCATTTATTATGACTGCCACTAGCGCTAGTATTTTATACTTGTATTTTTGGTCAACGATACCTATACCCGTGTAGCCGAGCTGCACCAATCACATCGGTGTATCTGATATAGGCGGGCCAGAGGTGAGCTAAACAGACGACAACAGGGCTGCAACATCAAAGTCCAGAATCAGTCAGTAACCATTGGTCATAGTGTTATACAATTGCGTCGAAGTCCGTAAACAGTAAACATTAGTCGTAGTGAACAGTCAGTGAACATTAGTCGTAGTGTTATCGAATTGCATGCAGTGAGATTTTCAAATGCATGCTTGGTGCCGCCCTTCAAGTTGGGCCATTTTCATTTCTCAATGCCAGACCCGTAATCTTTCAGATTTGAGTCTGGATTTCCAGGCTGACAATATACTGCTTTAATCGCCCTTATCTTTGGTTGGGATGTCTGAACTGCACAAAACACACACAAACACATACACACACACACAGACCGACATGCACATAAACACACACACCCAGGCATGCATGCAGGCACACACACACAGAAACACACACACCCACATGCACATAAACACACACACACAGGCATGCACGCACATGCATGTACACGCATGCACACACACACACACATAAACATACCCATACACAGGCACGCACGCATGCATGCACACACACACAATGACACACACACATGCATGCACGCAGGCACACACCCCATTACCCCCCCCAACACACACACACAGAAAGAAGCACACATATACAGTACACAAAAGCAAACACACACATGCACACACTCATTTACACAAAAATTGCAAGAGTAGAGGATGGAATAAGCCTGGATGCCAGCCAAACGTAGCCCCGCCCACAACATTTGAGGTTGGGAAGTTTGGTCTGGACTCTCGTTTTAACTCTCGTTACAAAATAGGCAACGTAATTTATCACTAAATTAACATATGGAAACACTCACCCGAGACATGTTTTGCTTGCTAAACCATAGTTTGGAGTTTTAATAACTTATTTATGCATTTCCTGTATTTGTTTTCCGAGCTGATCTAATGAACACTCTTTTTTCCGAGGTCGGGATTTTTAAAGTCCTCCGAGCTTACGAACGACATGAAGGCGCTATTGTCCCGTTGTGGAGCACTGTGCCCCTACCGGACCAATCAAATTGAGCTTTGTATGATGATGGACAGATGAGCAACAGTTTATCACCTCATCTGAGCACGATTCGGTTGATTTTTTTTGCCACAAAAACGCTATCACTAGAAGCTAGACAGATGGCTTCTAAGACACCGTTTACACATAAAATTAATATTTCCATGCGGTTTGGCCTTTCATTTGTTCCTCGTTTGTTTGTAATCTCTGATTGGCCACCTGTTTGCTTGAGGGGTTTGTGACACCCTTCCCCTGCTGTTTTTAGCATCGGTGTGAACAGAATTATTTTTAAAAACGTAGGGAAAATATGCGTTTTTCCGAATAGCCTACACTGCTACGTATGTCATGGTCTTAGATTTTGCTATCAGGTGATATCAGATGCCTGTGTTTTGATATCGCTATCAGATATTGACAGCGCAATAACGTTAACAAACGACCAGAAAACAATGTTAAGGCATTTGTGGAGAAGAAGGATGGTTCGGGTGTTCTTCCTACAGCTCACGGTAAGCTATTTCGTTGCTCTGATTGGTTAGGTCTATCCAATTCAGTGCAGAGGCAACCCCCCCCCCCCCCCCCAGTAGCCTATCAGACTCAAATTCTGACTAGGATTGAGTATGACGACGTCAGGCCAGGATGGAGTAGGAAATGGATGATGATAAGGATGGGCAGAACGAGGCTTTGTGAAACAACGAAACGTTCGTGTCGAGGCTTCGAAACAATCCGATACACGTAACTCCATGGTGACATCTAGTGGCCAATTTTGCTAACATCACATTTTGACTGTGAAGCACAACTGCTTCAGACGAAGAATATAAATAGCCAACATGGAACACAAGATTACGTCCACAGCCACATGGTTCAGTGGTTAACACACTTGCATTCGGCCGGAGCGGCCGGTGTTCGACTCCCTGCTGGTGCTTAACTATGAGACCACAGTGAAGTTAGTTTCAGTTTGTCTATGAGTTCAAATAATAGACAAGTGCAGAGCATGCAGGCTACTGTATACTTTGCTATAGTCAACAAGTTTTAGTAAAGCAAATAGCCTATAGTGGATTTGTGCAAGCAGATTCCTTCTGATGTCTAATGTTGAGCTACTGGCTCTTAAAGGGAAAGACAGGTGTCATTCTCATTGGTTCAAAGGATGTTATTCCCAAAACACACCCATGACTGATTAAGAAACATAAGAATAACCCTTTTGTCATTAGCGAATGATGAAGGGGGGCAGCCGTGGCCTTCTGGTTAGGGCTTCGGACTTGTAACCGAAGGGTTGCTGGTTTGAACCCCGAACAGTAGGAACGGCTGAAGTGCCCTTGAGCAAAGCCCCTAACCCCTCACTATTCCCCAAGTACCGCTGTATCAGGCAGCTCACTGCGACTGGATTAGTATGTGCTTCACCTCACTGTGTGTCACTGCGTGCTAAGTGTGTTTCACTAATTCACGGATTGGGATAAATGCAGAAACCAAATTTCCTTCACGGGATTAAAAGAGTATATACTTATATAAATTACATTTACTTACTTATATAAGTAAGTATATATACACTTTTGATCCTGTGAGGGAAATTTGGTCTCTGTTACTTAGTTACACTTAATTAATTTTTAGAGTTTTAGAGATTTATGCTGCTATTGTATTGTTGATATAAATTTAAAAAAACAATGAATCAAACGAGTACAAATAAGTAAACAATTAATTACAGTATGAGGCCAGCATCAGTGGACAGACACAGATCAAAAGCAACAATGACAGCAGCAACAACAGGAGACATGTACAGAGTTACAGTAGGGTGAGACAGAGGGGAGACAGGAAGCTGAGAAGGATAAGGTAAAAAGGTGGCTTTTGAGCCTAGACTTAAAAACAAAGATGGAGGAAGCATTGGTTCCACAAGCGTGGCGCTGCATCTGCAAAGGCTCTGTCACCTTTTTGTTTGAGCCTTGACCGAGGCATGTGGAGGAGAGATTTGTCAGCAGATCTGAGAGACCTGGGGACTTGGTGCAGATGGATGAGGTCAGTGGTGTAACTAAGCCTGCCCATTAAGAGCTTTAAAATGTGATCATAAAATGATTAAACCCAGCACTACAAACCATCCTCATGAAGGAACATGTAGAGAAAACTGACATGGAAGGTGTGAAGCGCTTTGGGTGTCTTGAAAAAAGCACTATATAAATTGCAGTGTGTTGTTGAGTTCAAGAAAAAAAAAAAACCTTCCAGTGGTGAGCTAAGGACAGTTGCCTCCTCTAGCGCCCTCTGCTGGTCAACCTCTGAAAAATATTGTTTTCTGTTTCCTGGGCTCCACGTCAATTCTAAAGCAAACAGGAGTTCTCTTGTTGCAGTTGGGGTAGACTTAGGACACATTACTCCACCACAGAAAGACAACAAAACACACACCACCTCCCAGAATTGTGTGTAAGTGCACACGTAGCCTTCCTGTAAATGTGAGTGTGATATGAGGAAGAAAGAGAGAATAAAAAGGAGAGAGAAAGAGAGAGAATAGTTGTGTAATCTGTGAGTTTCGCCTGCGGTTCACCTTTGGTAACTTTGTTAGTCAGCAGATCTCTCTCTCTCTCACACTTTCTCTCTCTCTCTCTCTCTCTCTCATACACACACACGCAGGCATGTCTGTGGTTAAGACAACAAAGCATTGGGTCCAAAAGATATATACCGGTAGTGTTCATGGATAAAATAATGTTGTTATAAATGTTATTAATTTATTTCATTCAGGCTGTTTGTGTGCTGTTCTCTTCCCCACCCCAGATTATAGTACACTGTATAAGTATAAGTATATATACTCTTTTGATCCCGTGAGGGAAATTTGGTCTTTGCATTTATCCCAATCCCACACACAGCACACAGTGAACACACAGTGAGGTGAAGCACACACTAATCCCGGCGCAGTGAGCTGCCTGCATCAACAGCGGCGCTCGGGGAGCAGTGAGGGGTTAGGTGCCTTGCTCAAGGGCACTTCAGCCGTGCCTACTGGTCGGGGTTCGAACCGGCAACCCTCCGGTTACAGGTCCGAAGTGCTAACCAGTAGGAAGTAGGCCACGGCTGCTACTGCTATGTTGTTCAAGCTGTGGTACATTTCAGATCAGTGTGTTGGAGGTAGTGAGTAAGTAAGTAGTAAGTAAGGTAGTAAGATCAGTGTGTTGGAGGTAAACTTGTAGTTTTGAGAATTTCAATTCTGATCTGAGAAATGCACCAAAGGGACTGAGAGAAACTGTAAATGTATACCACACATCACACCACTGCCATGTGATGAAGGAATGCATTTTGGCACCATGTAAACGGCACACATCAGTATCTTTCATATGATCATGATCATTCATGTTCAACAGTGTTCTGTCGCTGAGTCAAATTCCTCATCAAAGATGATTTAGTGGCTACCTCCTGTTTGAAGTGTTAACAGTATAGGGTTACATTACCTACTGAACATGGTATAATAATATGCTGTGATTTCAGACTGCATGAATGGGAGTTAAAGCAATGAAGTTGTAGGTGATCGTCTGCACTCTGCACAGCTCCAAAATATACTATAAGTATCCTTATTTTCAATTTTTTAATTAGACAATTTGTAAAAAAGATGAATCACTTTGATTTACTGTATGACAGCAGTCTACAGTATGTTTAGCTACATTCTTGTCTAGAGCCTTTCAATCTGTTCCGGGAGGGTTTCTGGTTGAAACGTTCAAAACCAACGCATATTTTGAAATTAAAACGAAGCTAAACTTTGACATAATGCTCTTACCGTCTTCCGCGCTATCCTCATGATTTACGGTGCACTCGGGTTCAAACTGAAAAGGCTATCTATCTATCTATCTTAAGATGCACTTTTAACTCATGGAAGTTAACGTGCATATTTAACTGTAATTCAAATTATAACATGTGTCTCTCGCTAACACTGGAACAAGGTTATTATGGGACACACTACACAGCACGCTTGTCACAGTGTGCTCACTGAAGTGTGACAGTTTCAACTATGTATTCCTCATTCTCGCCTGGTGAATTTGTGTATGAAAATCCTCTGATTAATCAAAGGCTCTATGAAACGCGCCTGAGCCACCTGAGAGCACAGGTTATAAGAAAGGACACACTGTAGCACCCTGATACTCCAGTTTCTGACAACAATCAAGCTTTTTGGCCACCAAGGTTCAAAGCGCCTGGCTGTTCAAAAAGTTATCATGGTGTGTTTAGTATAGCGTGTCTATATTGCAGATCATGATGATGCTTTATTCATGTAGTTCACACTTATTTTACCCCATAAGAGCCCACATTTGTCAAATGGAGAGAAAATAAATGTCCAAATGGGCCGTGAAGTTAGTTTTTCTCAGTCGCTTTGGTGCTTTTTTCAGATCAGAATGAAAATTCTCATAACTATTAGTTCAACCTCCACAACATTTAGTCATTTGTGCACATCATAGTAGCAATTTCTCCTTCCTCTGAACAAATTGCAAATGCTTTTGGACATGTATCAGTTGCTTTCATACAATTCTCTGCTGTTTTTTAACATTATCATTTGCTTATGTCATGTCAGTCAAAATGAAGTATACTTATGGATACTGAATAGTCGTTCCCAATAAAACTAATAGTCTTCATTTCATTGCTTGAGTCATTACATACAAAATTGGTGAACTAGTTATCAAATTCTGTCACAATGCTGTTGAATTACAGTAAAAATGTACGTATTCAGTGTCTTGTACTCACTTACTCCCCTAACTACAGCAATGTGTAACTTTACTGTAGTTTTCAAATGGCTGTACAAGTACTCTATAGTGCTGTCTTGAGCATGTTCAGGTAGTGTCACCGAGTTCTGACCTTTTTTTTGCATTGGAAAACACTGAGAGAACTGTCATAATGAAAACATGACAAAGCCATTTGACTATCTTGTTCATAAACGATGGTGTCAAGACTTCTCATTTTGATGACACTGACAGTTTCATTGACATGAATACCTGCTTTTGAGGAATGGACTATCCATTTTGAGCAAGTGACGTGCTTTTGCAGGTCATCCACTAGGTTTTGCAGTTTGCACTAATTGTTTTGAGAAATGCACTAACTGCTGTGCAAATGTTAATAGTGATGTGAGAATAGCACCAAAGCGACTGAGAAAAACTGTAAGTGCTGACTAGGCAACTGTGTTTGAGGAGCGGAACTGAGTGTACAGTTGTACTGAGTCTGTGGTGTATGAGGAGCTGAACTGAGTGTAGATGTACTGAGTCTGTGGTGTATATAACTGTGCTGTGTGGGACTTAAGGCTACTGCATGCTAGTCCAGTTCCTTAACCACTATACTACCACCACTTCAATAGATATAGCTCTCATAATAAACAATAATATCACACTGTGATATCATTTTGAGTCTCGGTACATTGTTCACAACTGCTCACATGATTAAGTATTTCCAATACTTCCCAGCTAATGATTTGCATACACCACAGCTGATAGCTACGCATAGCCTTATTGTCTGTATAGCCTCTCAAGAACAGTTTTGAGATATGCAAAATAGGTGGTTGATTGATACTGTAAATTGAGCGAGCTGAACAACATGTCACACACATCACAAAAGAAGGTCAGAACAGCTAACTTTTTCACTGACAGG
Organism: Alosa pseudoharengus; assembly: GCF_046254945.1. Taxonomy (NCBI): domain Eukaryota; kingdom Metazoa; phylum Chordata; class Actinopteri; order Clupeiformes; family Clupeidae; genus Alosa; species Alosa pseudoharengus. The sequence goes on along the minus strand of NW_027468620.1, from coordinate 30,970,359 downwards.
AAAGTTCAGTCACAGTTTGTGATATAAGCTAAACACATGAATATAAATGTTTAGAACATTCTTATTCCTGAATAATGCATTGGAATAATTTACAACAACAGTAAGTGCTCCCTGTCAGTAACTCAAGCTGATGTGAAGGGAAGATCTGACATAGTAAAGTGTGAGGAGGTGTTACTCAGAAATTGCAGGTGGTGTGTATTTGGCCTCATCAGGAAAATGGCTTTTTGTAGACACATTCACCAGGAGACAACTACAGGTGAGCTCACACTGTTTTCTTTTTTAATTTTAAGCAAATGGTGACACATTTGCAATTGAAAGCCTTGTACTCTCTATTAAGGGAGACAATCTCAGGACTAGTACAACTACACATATGATGCAGCAGTTTAAACTAACTGAGCTGAGGCAACTAACTGAGTTGCCTGATGATTAAATAGAATGATGAAAGGTGTTGAGCAAAAGTTTGTGGATAAAAGTGTCATTAATATCCAGAATTCTTGTCACTTAATTTCTCTAGGGACAAAGAGAACAAGTTCCATCTGAAATGGAGGAAGCTTACAACCAGACATCAGTGTACCTTACGCCTACACATACCTACTTACCAACGTCTGGCTTTGAAAACAATGTTACATATTTTGAAGATAATAACTCTCAGTCTACACATTTGGAGGACAACTTGGATTTGGCAATTCACTCTCTGAGTTTCTCAGCTGCGCTCTTTGGACTTTGCTTTGTTGTCTATGGATTATACTCTCTGGTCAAAACTGGTCTTTTTTCTCAAGTGTTTGTTATAAACCTGTTCATTTCTGATCTGATTCAAACTTTTGCCAATTTGATTGAAATTTCTAAAGAATTTGTGATTTCATCAGATTTAATAACCATCACTATCCATGACTTCTGGGATTACATGAGGTTAATCTTCTTCATTGGTGTGATGGCTAATGTTTGCTTTATGGTGTTTATATCTGCTGAGAGATATGGAATGATTGCTCATCCTGTTTGGTATAGAAGCATCCACACGATCAGGACATCAGTCATTGTGTCAGTCACTGTTTGGGTCATATTGCCCATCATTGTGATCATCACTGGGCTTTATACTTTACATGTTGTGTTATCTGAACTCTTGGTTATGCTTCTCCCGTATCCCTGGATGATATTCTTTTTCGTGGGGACATGGAGGGCTCTCTCCAGGAATACATCAGTACCTCGTCATGAGCAGAGACGGATTATGAGAACCCTGGCTCTTGTTCTTAGCATTTACACAGTCTTATTTCTACCTTATGTGATGGTGGAGATTGACATTTACTACCCATTTGTAAACAACAGAACCTCATGGATTTACCTTGTGGAGTTTGCTTACTTTCTCATAGCACTGAATCCATTATTTGATTTTATCCTTTATTTATTTATGAGGAGGGATGCTAAAGATATCTTTAGGTCCCTATTCTGTTTTTGTAAGAGACATGAAGACGACAGAGTTACAGAAACGGTCACAGAGGCCCAAGTCTAAACGTCTCCAATCTATTTGTTATTTAAAAAAAAAAAATCACTCAAAGAAAATGAACTACTGTACCATGAATGCACAATTGTATGGTCTGATGATTAATGAATAGCTGTTGCAACATGCTCTCTGAATAATGTCTGTTACACTCAGTGGACCATTGTATTCTTGTTATGTTCTATTTGTTTTTGTCAACGTCCTATGGGAACCCTGGCTCTTGTTCTTTTGTGTTCACCACTTCTCTCTCTTCCTCTCCCTTACTCACTCATTCAGTCTCTTTCTCTCTCACTCATTCACTTACTCAGATCACACACTCTCTCTCTCTCTCTCTCTCCATAAATGAGTGATGAAGTCAGTTATGTTAATTTGTTTTGTTTTTATGTTCAAAGTTTGCTCCAGTGACTTAAGTACATATTCTAAAAGCATGTTCTAAATTAACTTTCATTTTAACAATGCTAACAAACGTATAATGCTTTCTATGAAGCCAGAGCCAATATATATACTATACACTCCTGAATCCTATGGGTAAGGCCTATATCTCTTTACAGGTTTATTCAGGCAACTATTGTGGATACTTGCATGATGCAAAGAAAATAGCAGCAGTGGCTACATCATATAGTGTAGAGAAGCTTCATCACATATACAATATCAAACTGCCAAATGGCAAACTAGTCAACATGGTGTAATGTTAACTGTTGTTTAATGTTTTAAAGGATATAAGTATAGTATAAGTATATATACTTTTTTGATCCTGTGAGGGAAATTTGGTCTCTGCATTTATCCCAATCTGTGAATTAGTGAAACACACACAGCACACAGTGTACACACAGTGAGGTGAAGCACACACTAATCCCGGCACAGTGAGCTGCCTGCATCAACAGCGGCGCTCGGGGAGCAGTGAGGGGTTAGGTGCCTTGCTCAAGGGCACTTCAGTCATGCCTACTGGTCGGGGTTCGAACCGGCAACCCTCCGGTAACAGGTCCGAAGTGCCAACCAGTAGGCCACGGCTGCCCCACAGGTAAGTTCATTGTCTTTAAAGATTCAGTTTGTCTGGCGGTTTGGCACTGCGTGTAGACCTTCTTAACACCGGCAAGCCATTCTGCTCAGCTGGTTCGCTGCTGTCTGTAGCAGGCGATGTTTCAGCTGATGTGGTGTCGGCTGAATCTTCCATAGCTGTTTCATCCGCTTCATGTCGTTGTTCTGGTAGTCTCTCTTGTGTTTTCAGTAAACTCCTTCGATTCCTTCTCAGGATTTGGCCATCCTCTGTTCTGACATTGTAGGACCTTGGACTTACTTCCTCCAGAACAGTGGCCCTCCTTGTCCAGGTGTTGGAATATTGGATTCTCACTGCATCATGTCTTGCCAGTGGCCCTTGTTTGCTTTTTGTCTCCTTTGTAGAAGCTGCTGTTTCAGTTTCACTTTGATCTGATTTGAGTTCTGCAGCGTATGGGATCGTTGTGCGTAGCCTACTGTCCAGGAAAAATCTCCTTTTCCCAAGTAACAAGAACCACGACAACACGTAAGCTTTTCAACCGGCAGATCAGAGGAGAGAGTGTTCATGGAGCAGGGATTCCCCTCTCAGAGGAGAGAGTGTTCATGGAGCAGGGATTCCCCTCTCAGAGGAGAGAGTGTTCATGGAGCAGGGATTCCCCTCTCTCCAAACAATCTCTGATCAGAGGAGCGAGTGTTCACGGAGCAGGGATTCCCCTCTCAGAGGAGAGAGTGTTCACTGAGCAGGGATTCCCCTCTCAGAGGAGAGAGTGTTCATGGAGCAGGGATTCCCCTCTCTCCAAACAATCTCTGATCAGAGGAGCGAGTGTTCACGGAGCAGAGATTCCCCTCTCTCCAAACTGTCTCCGAACCAGAGCAAGCCCTTTATATATTTTTTTTTTCTTTTTAATATTTTTTTGGGCTTTTTATGCCTTTAATTTGATAGGACAGTGGAGAATGACAGGAAGTGAGTGGGAGAGAGAGTCGGGGTGGGATCCGGAAAGGACCAGGGGGCGGGAATCGAACCCAGGTCACCGGCGTACGGTGCAGGTGCCCCAGCCAGTTGCGCCACAGCTGGGGCCGAGCAAGCCCTTTTTATTACAATAGCTCAGAATAGCAAAAGTCATCAGTCATCAGTTTCATAACTTGCATTTTATTTACAAATGCACATCTATATTTGTAAAAATCAATATAGAAGTTACAAATATTATTTTTTTTTTATTTGTGGATGTCAAAACACACATGCAAATAAAAAAATATTTGTGGATCCCCCTCTGCGCTTATAGAAATATTATTGAGACAAATTTAGCTCCGCTTAACCCTATATCTAAAATGCTTTTCAGAGATACTTCTCCCAAGCCAATTTCTCGCAGTTCTCTAAGTAGATCTTGTCTTTGGCAGTTATACTTTCTACAAGAAATCAAAACATGTTGTACCGTCTCAAGTTCCTGACATGAACACAAGCCGCTCTGGTGTTTTCCTAAAATAAAGTACTGTTCAAAAACATGTGACCAATCCTCATTCTAGAAGTAATAACCTGTCCCTTACGTCTAAATCCTCCTCTTTTACAAACATTAACTGAATCAGTTACCCTACGAGATATTGACAGTAGATGTCTCCCTTTGTTTTCTTGCACCCAGAGCTGTTGCCATTTTAAAACTGTTTCCTGTCACACAATACTTTTACCCTGCGCCTTGGATAGATTTATGTTGGCATCAATGGTTTCCTTATGTGCAAACCCGTCGTCATTGTCAGCGGCCTGTTATATAGCAATGGTCTGTATTATACCCCCCCCCCCTTCCTTTATGGGTGATTTTCCTTTATGGTTGAGGCCCTTACAATGACAAAAACACCTTAGGCTACTTTATAAAGAGCCGTAGTGTACGCCTAGAGCTACGAAGAGAAATCAAGTAGAACCATTTTTTTTTCATAACTCGCCAAGAGTCCAAGGAAATGGAATATCCACATCATTTTATCCAAAACTAGCTGTTTGCGTCACATTTTCGAAGTTTTTAGACTGAATTACAACAGAAACAGCAAACAATATTTCACTTCCAGCCGTTTTCCACGCGAGGCTTCTGACTGTTATGAAACGAACATAACACGAGTTATGAAAAAAAATTGGTTAGACAATGTGACCGATGTGGATAAAGAGAAGAATGCGGAGGTAGGAACACTCAGCGCTGTTCTTTTCAGTGTCTGCAGTATCACCGAGTACAGCTGTTACAAGAGGGTCTGGCGTCCCTTTGTTATGATGCACTTCCTGCGACGGTCACTCGTCTCTAAATGACTTAACTCCTTCTCTGGGAGGCTGAGATAGACAGCCGGAAACCATAGACAGAAACCCTCTGTCTCTGCATGCCATTTTGACAGTAGCCTATAGCCTATCTTTAAGCATAATTGTGAAGTAGTTTGTTGAGCGGTGAAGGCAGTCACCAGGAAAGATGGTTCCAGTATGAAGAATGCTATTTATTTTTAAGCTGCCGGCGACGGGTGAACAGACAAGACAGACTGGTACATTTAACATTCAATGAAGTTCGCCGTTAGCAAAATCCTTAATATCATCAATAAGGTCGTAATTACAATGAGTCAACAAACCTCTCACAACAGAGACCCAGAATAGACTGAATTCCCCATTACTTGGGGTGTGACTTTCGAAACCGATGTCTCGAATCAGTGTCGAGGCTTCGAAGCACAAGTGTTTCGAAACACTGCTTCGAAACGTGGTTCAAAACAGCCATGTCATGTGACCACTGCTTCGAAACATCGTTCAAAATCCCCATGTCATGTGACCAAAGTTAAGTGAAACTTCGGTGCATTTCACCGGTGTCGGCAGGCGTGCCCGCGCATTCAATTAACAGTGTAGACTATTCTTAAGCAATAACCATGGTGGTGTAGTGGTTAGTGAGGGCGTTTTTTGCACGGTAGGCCTAGCCCAGGCTGCTCAAATGTGGTTCGATCCCCGTTTGATTTAAAGGTATTGTTTCAGATCATATCTGTTTATGTTTTTTTTACTTCATCATTAACCACACAGTTTCAACTAAACTCTCAGAATGGTCAAAAATCGAGAGTTTTTATAAGAAGAAAGTGATCAAGAGAACACTAGCGGCAGCAATAAGAATCTCTTTATGGTCACTTCATGTGGTCTCCCATCCAGTAATTGACCAAGGGCATGACTGCTTAGCTTTTGACAAAGACTGAACACAGGTAACACAGCAAGCCACAAACTTTAAAGACTACATCTACAATACGAAGCATTTGACAGATTTGTTTCACCCTAAACAGCTCTGAGGTGTCGGAATTGTTTCGAAGCTTCGGAACAATACGGCACAATTGCTTCGAACGTTTCAGTGTTTCATAAAGCCTTGCTTTGCCCATCCCTACCCATTACCTGGACACAGGTAATAGAGTGAATAACTCCTCCCCTCAGGAGTAAACTAGCATTCATAAATCAATGAAGTGAAGGAAATACATTTCAGTAACAAAACCATGTATAATACAAACTTCCATGTTGAACACGCTAATATGCCCACATTTAAATATCACAGCATTACAGCTAAAACAATGATACAAAACAACAAGGTAGCAAAACACCCCTCCTGGATGTGGTACAGTCCACTTGTTGGCACTCCTGCGGGAATAAAGAAGCCACAGTCAATGCACTCTGTTTTGGCAGACGTCGGTAATGCAGCAGGTAAGCTCCGCGATTATGAAGTTCTCCAATGTGAATGAATGGATGAGTGTGTGGAAAGCCAGGCTCACGGCATGGCGCGCATCATGCCAATATACACCCGCAATCGCTGACAATGTCAATTAAGAGTTGCATCGCTTCATAGTTGCCACGCTAGAATACCAACCGCGTCCCAGTTGCAAAGCATTCATACCCGATTCCTTAACATTATTTCACATAGTCATTATGAAGAGTAGAAGTAAAACAGTCCACTATTTTAATGTAGCGCGCAAAATGTTCATAAGCACTCAATAGCGCTCAAAATGTTCATAAGCACTCAATAGCGCTCTTTATAGTGACGGGGTGCATATCGCTCCGTCACATGCATAATTGCCTAAAAGCATAATGACCTCTGTGTATGAAAAGTGCTATAAAAATAAAGTTGAGTTTGACTTGATCTGACTTTTAGTTGGGTTTTCTTGTTTTTCAAAGGGTTTACATGTTATTTTAGGTGGAGTATATTTTCTTCTCCCAACAGGGCTAAAAGTCCTAGTTCTCAAACTATTTCCTGCCTCTGTAAAAGTCAGGCTACTGTTCTGCCCTCATTCACCTGCATTGGCGGGGTTGCTCTCTCCCTCCATCTGGTCACTGTATGTTTTTGCTGTGGTATCGTCCCTTTTATTTGATTTATTTATTTATTAAGGAGCCTTTATCAGTAGCACTCTTTAGTAGCAATATTTATGTGTGAGAGGATTTATTTCACACACAGCTCAACGTTCTTTGCACAATTATTTGGTAGCCTGTTTTGCTGCTCTTATTTCTTCATTGTATGTGCCTTCTTATTTTTATTTTTTATATTGTTTACTTGAATGTTATGTTTGTCTGTGGACCTAATCGGTAAAATATGTCTTGTCTCCACCGTGCGATAGTAGGAAACGTAATTTCGATCTCTTTGTATGTCTTGACAAGTCAATAAATTGACAATAAAGCAGACTTTGACTTTGACTTTTGACTTTGAGCCTGTGCGAGGCTTTGCAATATCATTGTATACTAACAACTCTTACAGGCGATTTTCTACTCTGATAAAGTGGGTTTTGCCCATTAACCTCAAATAGTCATTAACTAGTTAACTAGTCATTAACCTATTCCTAAATATGGTAAGTTACAACTTGCAACATCTCAAAACATGCTTCATTTTAAAACAGGATTATATTGTAGCCTATATCTGATTATTCTAAACCAGGGGTGGCCAAACTTTTTGGCTCAGCACCTGACATCCAATCAAAAAATAGTGTTCGTTGTATCCGGGTAAAATTCCAAAATAGACATCCCCTCCCTGCAACCACGTGCTTGTGCGCTTATGTGGGGTTACACGTTTAAGATTTAGTACTTCATAAATGTCTTTTTAAATCAAATTGTTGACCTTTACCGTTTCGTGGCTTCTGCTGAGAAACTAGTTCGCCACACACACTGAATTTGAATTAAAGCATTCTTCAAAACGCTGATCAACTCATCTACTTTCACTTTCAATTAAATCCAATACTGAACAGATAGGCTACTTGCGGAGTGATATTCTGAAAGATGTGAAGCACAAAACCCATCGTCATCGCCCCCCCCCCCCAAATGACAAAAACACCTTGTGTACGCCTGGAGCTAGAGCTACGAAGAGAAATCAAGTAGAGCCACCACAGACAGAAACTCCTACCGTTATCAACATGGCGTAAGTTCTATGATCTTAGCTTTGAATTTAGTAGGCTACATTTAGTTCAATTATCTTAATGCAACAGTGAGCAAGAATGCATATGTTTCAAGTATTTTATACGCACCTGGTTTTGGTATAATCTTTAAATATATTTTGATAGCATGAAGGACAGATTAACAGAACTGTTAGCCCACAGGCAATCTGAACATGTAAGAAAACATTTCACATTATGAAATCACAAATCATATCAAATTACATGGTCACAAATTTCTCAGTCACTTTGGTGCATTTCTCGAATCATTAACATTTGCACAACAGTTATGAATTTCTCAAAACAATTAGTGCACATGCATCTCACAGTTGATTACCTGCAAAAACATGTATCTTGCTCAAAAGGCATTGTTTATGTCTAAAAAGCAAGTATGTTTACCAATGAAACTGTCAGTGGGATCAAAAAGTCCTGATGCCATTGTTTATGTCAAACTGTTTTGTCTTGGTGTTAATATGACAGTTACTCTGTACGTTTTTTTCTAATGAGCAATGTGCAAGGCGGTACTTATTTCAAAACTACAAAATGACACATTATTATGTGTGGATGGGGTTGATTGCAAGACAGTGAATATACTTCAAAGTTCAATGTGTTCTAACATCAATGCGAAATGAACATTTTGGACCATACAGTAGACCTAGGCCTCTGCTTTGGTGTGATCTCTATTCCACAGAATCGAAAGTTAATGTTATGGAACAGTGCACTTCCTCTCGATAGGGGCGCTACAACCTCCACTCATACTGAGCCATATAGCTCTGCACTTAACTCATAATCTTCATTCTAACATTTACATGTAAGCATTACAACTTCAAAATATATGGTCATGCGACACCGGTTGAAAGCTTGGCCTCTCGTGATTCAATTGATTTAAAGCAGTTACAACTGTAATAAAGTTGCTGTGACACTGAAAAGAACAGCGCAAAGTGTGCCTACCTCCGCATTGTTCCCTTTATCCACATCGGTCACATTGTCTAACCATTTTTTTTTTCATAACTCGCCAAGATGGAATATCCACATCATTTTTATCCATAACTAGCTGTTTGCGTCACAATTGTGAAGTTTCTAGACTACTTTAGGCTAATTTACTATGTGCCATATGCAGCACAGCAAATCAAAGTTAATCCATCAGGCTACTTTACATTTTGCATATGTTCCGTTGTATCTAAACCAACCAAAGCTTGACATTGTACAGTAAAACCATTGACTTGTTTTAAAAAAAATTAATGGGAAAAATGAAATCCCTTATTAATTAAGAGACAGGTCCTCCTCGCATATTATTGTTATTAGAATATTATTTCTGCTGAAAAAAAACTGCTGGTTTCATCTCAAGCATGCACGTATTATGAACGCATTTACAGATGCGTGTTTTTTTTTCTATGTAGCCAGTCACCGACATTCAAAAAACAGAATAGGCTAGGCCTATGCGGTTTCAGTGTTTAACAGTGGCGGTGCAAATCTCCTTTACTTTATAGTCCGCGACTCACATTAGGCATACCTGGGCCCACTTCCCCGAAAGCATCTTAAGCCTAAGAGCGTCGTAAAGTCCCTCTTACGAACGTCTTAAGATTTGCCGACTGTTTCCCGAAACCATCGTAGCTTAAGAGCATCGTGAAGATCTACGAGTGCTCCAGAGTACTCGTTACCGGCTAAGAGCGTCTTAACAGTACTTCTCACTGAGGTCACCAACAGGACATACAGAGGAATTACAACTTAGAATACATAATCCAATTTACGTTCCCATTCTTTATTGTGTTTACCTGTGATGAATCAGATTTTAGCGTGCAAAATAGCCTACATTTAATGGTCATAATAATGTGATGAAAAGTGGACAAAAATGCAATCAAGTTATGAAACGAGACGTTGCCAGAATAGTTTGACATTATCTTTGCTAAGTGAATATTTTATTAGGCCTGAGGTAAAAAGCAGAGAAAGCAACATGTGGTTTAGTCTGTAGCCTACTGCATCAAAATCTAAGCCTAAACATGTCCTCTCTTTCTTACTCGACTTCTTTCTTATCTTCAAACGTGTTCTTAAGTGGCACCGCGAAAAATTATTGCATGGTGCAATCTAATCTTAAAATAATTACAATTATTTATGTCTCTGTGTGGTATATAACCTACTTGGGATGCTTACATGCAGATGTCAAAGTGTTTCTATTTTCGTATTGATGTGAATTAATGTGTAGATCCGAAGCTTAAACGGTAGGCCTATAGCTGTGACATGCAGTCACCTGACATCACCGTCAAATCAGAGGATATTTCAGAACTATTAACGTGGACAGTCGGAAAAACCAAACGAACGATCGTAAGATGAATCGTAGAAAACCCTCTTAAGAGCGTGTCTCCGTCGTTATCAGGGAAGTGGGCCCTGGCCATCACCGCGAGTGCATACAAAATGTTTTGCAATTTACCTTCGTTACTACCAGCAGTTGTTGTTTTTTTTTACTGCGTCGATTCACGATTAAGTGCGCAACTAATGTAACAGCGGTGTCTTCGCGGAGACATCCTCTCTCCAGTTTCATTTTGGCTGTTGTTGCGAGCGAGCTTAGGCCTATAGACTACGATATGGGAAATACTTTGGGATTCCCAAACTGTGGTACGCGTACCACCGGTTGTACGCGAGCTGCCACTAGGGGGTACACGAGATGAAAAGGGCAATGTCGGAAATGTGCTAAAAAATACTAATTAATTAATAATCGAATTAGTTCATAAATAATAAATAATTTCTAATCGGGTTATAATGATATGGAAACGTGAAATTAAAGGAAATCATTTGTAAACTCTATAGCAGGCTATGTTTTCGTAAAAAAAATAAGCTACCCACAATGCAGCGGGCAGCCAGAATGATGGAGGTGGAGCGCAGGGGGGTAAAAAAAAAAGGACGAGACAGAAAAGACAGCGAGAAGAAAACGAAAGTAGCCTATGATGAGGCATATGAGGCCTCGGCTTCAAGTGGATTGGGAGACAGACTGCCCAAAGCCACAGTGCGTGGTTTGCAGTGAGGTGCTATCTAACCAGTCTAATGTTGTTCTCCACACTGTTTTTTTTTTTAGCGTGAGAGCTCATAGACAAGTTGCACATTTTGATTTTGCTATTTGTTATCATATAGCGTGGCTAATTAAACATGATGCCTATTCCAGGCATCATGTTTAATTAACCACGCTATATGCGTCAATAGAATGTGTTACTTTTCGGATGGTGGGGGTACGCGAGCCGAGTCAGGATGTAGCAGGTGGTCCGCGGGAAAAAAAGTTTGGGAACCGCTGTATACGATCAGCTTAAGAAATAAATGGGTTTTCCTTGGCCTGTGCTACACCTTTCCACCAAGTTGTGCGAAAATTTTAGTTTTTGCGATGTTTAGTTGAAACTGTGTGGTTAATGATGAGGTAAAAAAACATTTAAACGGATATGATCTGAAACAATACCTTACAAATCAAACAGGGATCGAACCACATTTGAGCAGCCTGGGCTACCAGGCAAAAACACCCTCACTAACCACTACACTATCATGGTTATTGCTTCCAGTAAGACAAGCCTACTCTGTTAATTGAATGCGCGGGCACGCCTGTATGGAAAAATATTAGACTCAAATGTTTTTTACGTGTGTATCACATTTTGAAACTGTAGAAATTATTTTGTAATTGTAAAAATTATCTGTACAAGTAATTGTCAATATTACAAATATGCCCTACACTTACAAATCTATTCTACGGGTGCGGATCAGTTTTACAGCTACAAATCATCCTACAGTTAAAAATATGTTACCATTGCAAATATATTCTACAATTATAAATCAATATTCTACGCACAAAAAGCTGTCCTACAGTTACAAATCTTTTCTGTAGGTGCACAGATTTTTGCACCACCTTAGGGATGAGAAGCGTCTCATATGTATTGTGTGTGTGTGTGTGTGTGTATCAGGATTTGAAACTGTAAAACCGATTTGTGATTTAACAAAAAAATAACATGAACGATTTTAAGTATTACTCATATGTCCTTCACTTACAAATATATTCCACAGATACTAAATCTTCCACAGTTGCTGTCTTTCAATTACGAAGCTATTCTGCCATTACAAGTCTCTGCCGCTCGCATAAGTACATTTTCTGCAAATACAAATACTTTTGAGACAGTTCTATCACTTCCTGTTGAAAGGCCAATGGTGATGCTCAGGTTTGGCTAGCCAATCAGGAATCTAAGAGAATCAGAGTGTTAGCTTTCATTAGAGACCAAGATTATGTTTCTAGACAAAGGGGTTCTCAAGTTATAAGCCTTTGAAACTCAGTATGCAGTCTTGGTAACCAAAGTCCCCTTTCTCCAAATGAACCTAAGAAAATCGCACATAGAAAAAAATATATATAAAATCCATTTATGAGTCTTTTGACTTCTTTTTCTGTAGTAAGCTGAGACATGTGACTCTGGTCTTGTGTTGTCTGTATCTCTGTTTACAGCAGTACGTTTTAGTCAGTTTACAGACATTTGACTTGGACGGAAAAAAAAAAAACTCCCTTCTAGCCTCTGTAACTCAGTGTCAGTAAGGCCTAGAATGACCCTGGCACTTGTAAAAAAAACTTGAGAGTGCTTTCCAATGATATCAAACACACCCCTGAGTGTAAAAGTATATGGCAGCTGTACCACTTTTAATTTGGGTGTGCCGTTTAGACCAAAAAATGAGGAATTTCAGCCATCCCATAAGAGGTTAATGTCTTGCACATATCTTATGCTTTTGGAGGCCTACAGTACGTGATCACATTTATAAGGTGAGGGCCAATATATACTGGAGGTTTGTTGAAAGCTCTAAACTATTGAAAGAAGCTGTTTGGAGAGTACAACACATACTCTTTCAACACACTATACACAACACACTTTCAAAGCCATCATGGAGTAAGTATTGTATGACACTATCTTATCAGAACCAATGAAGTAAACATAAGCCTTTAATTAAAATAAATACAACTACTAATCCATTGTAGTGAGAAATTCTAGAGTGCATGTATTTTAACATTTGTTTTGATCATAGCTACCCAAGGCCTTTTGATTAAGCCAACCCAAATCGCATGCATGCGTGACCTTTGTCATGCCACATGATGGGGGCGATAAATCATTGTTGACGAGTTTTTCTCTTAACGCAATCATTGAAGAGTACTACTTGCTTTAACATAATGCTGGCACCTCACGAGACAAGGAACGACTGGAGAAAGGGCTCACGTGAGGCGACGGAAGTGGGATCACTAGAAATGTATTTAAGCAAGTTTGTATTTTGTCTTGGAGTTGGCACGGTTGTGATGCTGGGATGGCCTACGTTCTGTATCAACTCCCGGATTCGTTAAGAAACCTTGGGTTTTTTTGTCTTTGTCACTGCTCGGTTAGGATTGTCTCCACTTTGTTATGTAGTTGGCTATTTTTTACACTACATTATAATCCATGTATTATATAGGGCTGATATTATAAATGGCTGATATAATACCTTTCTCTCCCTCCCTCTCTCTATCTCTCTCTCTAGCTCATCTAAGCCTCGGTGGGAATGGATCCGCGACCTTATTCCAGATGAATGCACAATGAATATGGCAAGACGCCTAAGTATGTCTGGGTCGATCAAGTTCGCAGATGAGACATTTGAGGAGCTTCTCAGTAAGAGGGACGCCCTCGAACCTACGTTTCTACAGCGGTTATACTATACATATGCAAAGCACCTTTATTTTGGAAAAAAAATGCCTGTGGAATCCAGTGAATACCACAAAAAGGTTGTAGAGATCCAAGTAGACTCTTTTGAGAGGCGGGACAGCATTAGAATTCTCCAGTCAATTTCTAGTCGTCACAGATCAAGATGGTGAAATCCGAGACTTTCTGTCACACCAATTGACTGAATTAATTTTGTGCTGTTTGTCTTGTCATAGACAGCTGCAATGGTGTAATATTCATATACACATGTTCATATTCATGCTGAATATGATGATTGCTTGGTCTAACCATAACAGCCATCAAAGATCTGAAGAATTCCAACCTTCTGAACTGATAATGTACAGTTTGTATTGTGAATTCATCACCTGATGAAGGTCTCAGACCGAAACATTGTATTCTTTATTCTAATAAATAATTGCATGAGGAATGGAAAGTGCGCGGGATCTCTTTTAAACTACTGATCTATGACCTTTGGTCATCTCCGACGAACCTATCCCCAAAAAGAGGTGTGCAAAACCTTTGCCACTTTGAACAGAAATAGACATTCTCTAACATCTCTGACCTCGCTTGCTCTGGCTGACTTGAGCCTGTGCATGTAGGGTCTATATGTTTGGTCAATGTTTTCTTTCTTTCTTGTTTTTTTTTTTATTCCAATTTCGGGTCTGTCAGTCACAGTGAAAACTGGGGGCTGCCACCGGAAACTGGGGACATCTGGTCACCCTAATGTGAAGGACAGATATAAATACGCTGAAATAAGCCAGTTATCATGCTAACAAGTTTTAATCAGTGTGAAATAGTATTTTTCAATGTTGTTATTTTGCTTGGGTTTGCTTTTAACCTTCTAACACTGTTCCGGTCAAAAATGACCACAAATATGACAGAACTTTGAAAAAAGAGGACAGATACAATGAAAGAATGAGTTTTGACAGATACAATGATAGAACTTTGAAAGCAGAGGACAGATACAATGAAAGAACTTGAAGTTTGGAGAAATGGAAAGCAGAGGACAGATACAATGAAAGAATGAGTTTTGACAGATACAATGATAGAACTTTGAAAGCAGAGGACAGATACAATGAAAGAACTTGAAGTTTGGAGAAACGGAAAGCAGAGGACAGATACAATGAAAGAACTTTGAAAGCAGAAGACAGATACAATGAAAGAACTTGAAGTTTGGAGAAATGGAAAGCAGAGGACAGATACAATGAAAGAATTTGAAGTTTGGAGACCTGGAAAGCAGAGTACATATACAATGACAGAACTTTGAAATCAGAGGACAGATATAATGAAAGAACTTGAAGTTTGGAGGAATGGAAAGCAGAGGACAGATACAATGAAACAATGAGTTTGGAGAAACATTTGTGCTCAGGTGTCTATGATCTGTTGATCCAGCACTGACTAGGGACGCCATAATTCAGTATCCTAATGGCTTGTGGATGGAAACTGTCACAATGTCTTATGTAACGACCATGAATTCCATGACAACTCATGCTTATTTGCTTGGCCCCCTCATTGCCGCTTGCGGCTATTTATAACTGAATTTATGAACATTCCAGGAAACATTCCAGACACAATGATGACCTCATAAGAGGGAGTCCAGAAAAGTTGGTCAATTAAAACACATGGGATAAGGGATCACACAGTAGGTTTTTTTACACTGATGAGGCCAAAAACATGACTTCATTCCAGTATGAGCATAGGTGCCAACTCTCACGCATTGGCCGTGAGACACACGCATTTCATTAGTTTCACACACTCACACGCCACACCCCCGATTTCTCACGCTGAAGTGTCAACCCGGTCGGTCAGATGCCTGAAAAATGAGTTTAGCCTATCTATAGATCTACCTGTTGAGCCACGGTTATGCTTTCAGAGACGGTGAGAGGGTTCAAGAGCACCCCCTGTCTGTGGAATTTTCTAAATTTTCTCTCATTTGCGATGCTACTTCAGAAGCCATCCCAGGCGCATTCCCCCCGCTGAGTATTTTTCACGCTGTGTCAACCTGGTAGGTCAAATACCTGGCAGATGAGGTTCAACTAAACTAAACCTATACATATGATATCTCACATCATATGAACGTGCGGAATCTAAGCTTTCCAATGATATTAGCGCCAAGTTGCTGTGATAAATGGTTCGTGAGAAAATTAACATTGAACCGACGTGCAATTTAGGCTAATCATATTTGCACACAGTGCACACCCATTACTCTCGGTTTAATATTTCACTAACCCTTCACACAACACGTGGCAAACCCAATATCACAATAAACAGCAAACCGTACCGAATACGAGGATATAAAGCATGCCTCTGTGCAATAAATGGTTCCTGAGTAATCCGGTTTTGAAATTGCAACACATTTCTACATAGTATTCTAAAGTAAACTATTTGTCAGTAGGCCTACATACATTTTTGTAAATTGCTCAGCCATAGATTATCCCACTATCATGGTTCTTATATTGTCAGGTTCCAGCCAATCCCATTACAGATAAATAAATATATTTATATTGGCATGCTTCCTAGTAACATTAATGCAAAAATATGAAGAAAATCAAATAACGAGACACAAATATTGATATAAAGCCTGACATAAGCCATATGCAAACATTTACATCATGCAGATATGGGTACATCCTGAAAAAGGAATAGCATGTAGGCTATAGGCTATGGCCATTACAATGACCAATATATTATCTTAAATAAACTAGCTGAATAACACAGGTGACCACTTCTGCATAATTTCATGGAGTGCTGAAATGTACACACATTTTTGAACATTTCTGAACTGTGAAATGTAGCATATGTTTTTGTGGTTGTGAACTTATTGCAATATCACCATAACTATTCCACCTGTGTGTGCAGTTATAATTCTGAAGTGCAAAATAGCTTAGGCTACAGCACAAATATTAAAATAAACAAGTCTGACCTCTGAATTTATTTTGAAAGTGCACCTGATTGATGCATTTAAAAGTTAATATACAAACATTTCTTAAATTCTTACAAAACACCCACCCACTTTTTAAAATTGTTAGTTTGGACCCCCCTACTTTTGCCATGCGAAATACCAGTGCTGTTTTCAGCATCTGTTTAGTGCTTCATTGTCATTTTCATTGGATTCTCCCATTTGCACGTAAATCGCTCATAAACTTTTTTTTTGTTACACGCATTCTCCCATTCCGCTTCTGTCACACACACAGTGACAAGCGCCAAATCCCCCGCAGTGTTGAAGAGATCAGTCATCCCCCTCACTTTTGATAAGGTAAAAAGCCTTATAGGTACGCCAAATAAATAACTAGATGTACCGCAGAGCGGTACAAAATATGACCGCCGCCCAGTCCAGCACATTTTTTCCACAAAAAGAAATCACGCTGAAAGGCCTATATGATTCTAACTGTCTCACTAAATTGCATTATCCACACTCAATTCTCACTGATATCTGCTAGACAACAAGTACCAAAACATGATTAGTTCATAGATTTCACATGTAAAATTAATTTTATACAACCCCACCTCCATCTTGCCTGTTCATAATTCTGAGAAATTCTTGAATTGTGTGCATGTGTGCATGTACATGTTTATGTTATGCGTGTGTGTGTGTGTGTGTGTGTGTGTGTGCGTGCTTGTGTGTGTGCCTGCGTATGTACCTGTGCATGCAAGCGTACATATGTCTACTGTGTGAGTATGTGTCATACGTATGATTACGGTGAATGTATGTGTGTGTCTGGAGGCAAACATACAGAAAAAAATGGTCATCCTAGGCCCTACAGTTCTCAAGATATTCACAGAGAACTGT
Organism: Alosa pseudoharengus; assembly: GCF_046254945.1. Lineage (NCBI taxonomy): Eukaryota > Metazoa > Chordata > Actinopteri > Clupeiformes > Clupeidae > Alosa > Alosa pseudoharengus. Next base: position 30,952,979 of record NW_027468620.1, on the reverse strand, counting down.
GTCTGCCCTACCCCCCTTTCGGGGGGTCCAGTCCAGCGGGGGGACTACAGATCAAAACGAAAAATTACAGTTCCATGCTATCCATGTGGGGGTACATGCCCACCAAGTTTTGTGTACCCCGGTCTTTCAGTGTCCCGGGAATCCTTGTTGGTGTACGTCACTAAATGTACACATAAATTATTTTATTGTAAGGCCCCCCATGAACGAAAGTACACAAAACTTGGCATGCATTCGGAGGGTGTCATAATGATCCTACACTTTTAATTTCGTGCAGTTTTGACCTTGTCAGCCAGAGATATTGTGATGAAAACACCTAATTTTTTGCTTTTTAATTTTTAACTAGGTGGCGCTATACATGAAATAAGTGGTAATGGGATGGGTTGACATGCCCCCTTAAGACCAACATACATAAAAAAGGTGGACCTCCTAGGCCCTACGGTTATCGAGATATTCACAGAAAACTGTCTCCGGCCACCTACAGGCCAGTTGGTGTATAGTAACATAAATTAATTTATTGTGTGGCCCCCCATGAACGGAATTCCACGAAACTTGGCGTGCATACAGAGGGTGTCATAATGATCCTACACTTCCAATTTTGTACAGTTTTGACTTTGTTAGGTCACAGATACCTTCAATTACAACACCTCATTTTTACTTTTTTGTGTTTAACTAGGTGGCGCTATACATGAAATGAGTGGTTATGGAATGGGTTGACATGGCCCCTTGAGATCAACATACAAAAAAAATTGGTCCTCCTAAACCCTACGGTTTTCGAGATATTCACAGAAAACTGTGTCTGCCCTACCCTCCTTTCGGGGGGTCCAGTCCAGCGGGGGGGCTACAGATCAAAACGAAAAACGATGGTTCCATGCTATCCATGTGGGGTTACATGCCCACCAAGTTTCGTGTACCCCGGTCTTTCAGTGTCCCGGGAATCATTGACAGAAATTTGGGCATGCGAAAAAGAAAAATAAATAAATAAATAAAAAAAAAAAAAAAAAAATCTGACTAAACCTATATGACCGCCGCTTCGCTGCGCGGCGGTCATAATAACCTATAGGTTTACGCTAGGCTAGGTAAAACTCCCCATTAACAGCATCACGTCACTAACCACAGCTAAGACTGCACAATCTCTATTCACTCTGTTGGATATCTGAAGCCAGTTTGTCTACTTAGATACTGTAAATCCTCAAATTATGGCCGGGGTCTTAAGACAAAGTACAGGCCTTTAGAGGCAGGATTGTATTCAAGACAGCCCTTTATTTCTTATGCGAGTTTTATTTTGAGACATGTGTTTCTTGGAGCGGCATAATGGTAGGCCTTCAAAAGCATGACATTTTCGGTTTAGTTTGATATTTAATTTACTTTTGGACTGTTTGATTATATTGTTAAATGTTGGGACTGATGAAATCTGGGGAGGTATTTGATGATCACTATTACGTTCCATGTAGTTGAAAGAGTGTCGGGATTTCAAACAAACCATCCGCTTTCATGCGTTCATTGAACGTCCACGGTGCTGTTATGGAAACCTTATTGAATAGCCAAGTAACCTATATATTGAGTTATTTTTAAATTATGCATGATTTACTTTTTATTAATTTCGTAGGCTGGCTTTATTTTGTTACATAGAAGTATCTAAATAACCTGTTAAAATGTACCAGAATTCAGGAAATTGCATCTAGTCCAAAAAAAAATTTCTTGGGGAGGACCCCCATACCCCCCACTGAAATGTCCCACCCACTTTCAGAATGCCTCCGATGCCCATGGTCCTAGTGGTAGATCCCTTTGATACCAATGTTAATTAAACTCTGGGACCCTGGTCCCAGGGATGGATTACTGCACGGGCCTTCCGGGCCCAGGCCCAGGGGCCCAAGGTGTGAGGGGGCCCTGAAGCCCAAGCCTTTGCATGGAATCATTGCCTCAATATCAACACATCAGGATGTAGGCTATGAATCTGATTGAATTTAGTATTGCCCATCCCCAAAATGCACCAGAATACAGGAAATCACATTAAACAAATTAAAAAAAATTCTGGGGGAGTACCCCCAAACCCCCAATCCCAGGCTGGGAGACCTGTCAGGAGGGCGTTGCAGTAGTCGAGTCGTGAGATGACTATTGCCTGAACCAGAAGTTGGGTGGCATCTTGAGTTAAGTAAGTCCTGATTTTCCGTATATTGTAGAGTGCGAAACGGCATGACCGGGCGACTGAGGCAACATGATCTGAGAAGTTTAGTTGGTTGTCGAGAACAACTCCTAGATTTCTTGCAGTCCTGGTAGGTGAAACAGACAGGGAGTCAAATTTGATGTTGATGTCGTGGTGTATGGTAGGTTTAGCTGGGAGGACCAGCAGTTCAGTCTTTGAGAGGTTCAGCTGGAGGTGGTGTGCCTTCATCCATGTAGCTATGTCTGAGAGGCAATCCGAGATCCGTGCTGAAACCAAGGGGTCATCAGTATCAATTAGTGGGGAGCCCTTAATACATCTGGGCCCAGGGGCCCGAAAGTTCATAATCCGTCCATGCCTGGTCCCTACACCTGAGAACCACTGATGTACATTTTTTTTACTGTACGGTATAATGCTGAATGAGCCAAACAAAAATTTCCGCAGCAAAATTTTGGTTGGCCCCACCAAATCTCACTCCAAGGTTTTTTGAAAAGTTGGCAGCCCTGTTAAATACCATAAGGAATGAGCATGTGTAGGCAATGCAACTCCTGTGTCTACTAGTTGCAAACACTGGCGCCTTAATGCAGGGGCTTATCTGGGCTTCAGCCCAGGGGCCTCGACCAATGAGGGGCCTCCTAATAATAATAATGATAATCAATAATATTAAACGGCCGTGTCCGTATTCGCGGCGTCAGTCATAGCCTACTCTGGAGCTAGCCTAATTGAACACATCGCACTGCTCTACAATGACATCCATGCAGAGGCCCCCTTTGTCATCTCTTCTAAAGTGTAACAAAATGTAACAAAACTTAATAAATACCAATGGGTGTGTAGAGGAGCTAGAGGAGAGGCGGAAACTGAATGACAAACTACAAACTCTGGAGATAACGTGGGTTGGATTGAAGCAACGATAAACGAATGACGTGGATTCCTGTAACTGTCCATGAAAACAGAAGGCATAGCAGGTAAATATCGTAGCAAATAGCCTGGCAAATTTCACTTGTCTCACTGGAGTGAACGCAGAACATGGGCTGTTGCGCAAAGAAATGAATTAGTGATCAGCATCTCCCTTCACCAAAAGCTAAGTTTGTGCTAACCCATTCGCACAAATAATAGCCTATGTTATGTTTTCTCCATTGTTAACGTGAGATATGTCTCCATGTAGGGTAGTATAGTGATAATGCATAAGGTAGCCAATGTTCACGTCACATGAGCCAGCTGCTTGTTCTGTAGGCTAAAAGTATTTATGTCCCTCCCAAGCTGCGTTAAAATGGTGTGTTAAGTGGACAGAATTTCAAAAAACCTCCTGGGGAACACCCCGACACGACAAACACATGCACTTTTGAAAAGCTTGAAACGTCCATATGTGTAGCCTAACGCAACTTAGCCAGCCAGTGTTAGTTCAACGCTTGTTTTCGTGCAGTAGGCTAGCCTTTTTGATAAGCGATGTCAGGGGTAGGCTGACGTGATTAAGGAGGGCTTTCTGTTCCTGTTTATGTAAAGGTTTTACATAGGCTCAATAATGATAGGCTACTTCATCATGTTATAGGCTATATTAACCAAAAACGCACGTTAAATAGGCGGGTCAGATCACGGGCTGGGTATCATTTAATCATAATTAATTTTTGCGGTTTGGGGGGTCCTTAAAAACATAAAGCCCAGGGGCCTCAGGTGGTATTAAGGCGCCCCTGGTTGCAAAGAAATCGTTTTGGCTTTGTCTAGCTTTCATTTGGTGATTGCTGATAAAAAAGACACTTTCAACAAGTTGTTAAACGTTTGCCTCTCAGTCTTGCTCTGCTTTTAACCCTCTGACAGCAATTTGAATTGCACTTGAACCGCACAGCATTGTGGGGCGATTTCTAACGTTCATCCCCTGCCTCCCACCCCTGACAAAGTTTTCAAATTCAGTAACTTCAACTATTACTTTTCTGCTTGTGTGAGCTGTCCAAACTCTGCCATCATCATATCCAAGGTAAGAATTACAGTACTTCTGCCTATGCCAATTGAAAACGCGAATTTATTATAAATATATTGGTTTCAAAGTGTAATGTTAACCAAAACCGAACTAAGTCATGTTAGAACTAGCTAGCAATTAGCTAACGTTAGCGAGCTAAGAATCGCTAACGTTGACAGAGTAATGTTAACATTATGTTGGATATCTGGAATGGTAGTTAATATCATATCCAAAAATACATCTGTGTAAGATGTCATTGTGAATGTAGTTTTAGACATTTACATTTAATATGCATGTAGTGTTGATATTTAAATACAAAAGAGGACCAGTAAAACAAATTAATGTAGTAGTGGGTGCGAATGGGGGCAATTATACATTTGGGGAATTGGGGGTATGATACACTTTAGGTTGTGATTGTGAAGTAGTGTTTGGCTTCATGTTCTTCATTTCATAGCCCTTATTTGCCCCTTGTTTGATGTACCTGACTTGTGCATCAGTAGTAGTGCTTCAGTGATGGTCTTTTTGTGTTCTGTGTGTTTTGCAATTTATTAATTTTAGTCTCCCTCTGTTCCCTCTGTTTGCAGGCGTTATGATGTGAGGACTGCTGCCCTGAGAATGCTAAGTGCATCTGTTTAAAAAAAAAAGAGCCCAGAATTAGTTTTTATTTTCATTAGGTGAATCTGGTCATGTTTGCAATCATCTGTTTGCAGTAAAGATGGGGAAAACAACAGTCGGGATTGGATTGTGATTTATTGTTAATCTGACTGTAAGGTGTCCAGAAGGTAGGAACCTGTTCCAGTTCATTTTAGTGAAGCTTCATTTGGCTCGGCAGCAGATTTGAAGTGGAAATGTATGTCTTGGTATGCATTTCCAGTTACCATCTGCTGGTGAGAAAGTCAAATAAAGCTATAGGAAAATTAACTGGAACAGCATGCCACCTTCTGAAATGGGACTGTCGTGTATGCATGGTGTATGTGCAGCTTATTGCTATGCATGTTATACTGTTTTTGCTGTTACCTGCTGTGTATTTTAACATTTGGGTTAATGGACTCCTTGAGTGGCTGTGTATTGGACTGACTAGGGACACCTGGAGAGGACTGATGGGGATGTAATAGACTGATTTTGTGCACCTGTGAAGGGGGAGGGGTTCATTCACATTGGTTGATTAACCACTTGCTTTCACCTGGCCTGGTGCTTTATATGAGCTTGCGAGGTGACTGGCAGGAGGGGGCCTTGAGAGGGAGATGCAACAGCAACTGGCACAACGGCAGAGAGCCCACCATCAACGCAAGCTAAGTACCCTGTTAAGGTAAGTTATATTTCTGTAGCACTACTTGCTATGCGTTAGTAAGTTGGTAGACAAAGTGGCTGGTGGTTCATAAATGTTTGTTGTCTGTTGCAGCTCAGGTTTACATCAGCCGAGCAGCAACGCGATCTGGGGGAATGCTGGAAGTGCCAATGAACACCGCCGGATGTAACGTTGACTGTGTCTGCTGAACCACCGAAGTACATTCAGGGAAGGATCCGCCCTGATTTGGACTTGTGGATGACCTGGCGCCGACCTGATTTGGACTTGTGGATGACCTGGCGTGCAGTACCGGCTACATCGGAGCACGTCCTGTGGACTATTCTTTTAAAACTCTGGCCGACAAGCGGACATTCCTTTATGTGTTGTGTCTGTGTTGTCTACGTGACTCGTCAGCCCAGCTGTAAACGCAGAGTGGACAGAAGACGTTGGGTGAGCGGAACTGAATTTAAGGTGTAGTGTAATCTGATCATTGTGTGTGGGTTTAATTATGAATTGCTGTGCGGCTTAATTATGAATTGCTGTGCCCTCTCAGTATTTTGAATGTATATTCACCTAGATAACTTATTTACCTGCATTATTAATCTGTTTCTGCTTGCCAGTTGGGGGTGTTTGTGACGGGACTGCAATGTTTATAGCTGGGCTGCTGTGAGTCCTCTATGTAAATTTTAGTAACTGTGCAATAAAAGAGTAAACTGTTCTTGAGCCTCATGTGTTTGTGAGTCTGGGGGATTACCGTTTACCTGCAGTAGTAAAAGGGCCGTGACAGGACTAAAGTTATGCATAGAAACTGTAAGCAGTACAGTACAAAATCAATGTCTAAAATGAGTCTGAATTTGACGTCGAAAAGACATCCACAAAGATGACGTCAAAAACCGTCCACAAAATGACGTCGAAAAAATGTCCATGAAGACCACATTTGGACTAGAAATAGCTCCTATACGGACGTACTGTGGACGTCATAAATGGACGTTCAATAGACGTCGAAAAAAGACGTCGCCTGGAGTAACAGTCTGCACGTCCAGGTGACTTACATTTGACGTCCAAAAATGACTTAGAAAAGATGTCGTATCAACGTCTCTGCTCAGTGGGTATAGGCCATTATATAGCCTAAACTAAGTAGAATCAGTAAGCAACTCATTAGTCTGTGTTCAGCCAACCATGGGCATATATGCTTTTCTTTAGAGACCTGACTATAAAACCATCAGTGTATATGTGCTACCACACATTTGCTCTTTATATATCTGCTTATCAACTAATGTTAGCTATTGACAGACAATTTGCTTACTGATTCTACTTAACTTGTTGTATATGAAAGCCTATGTGATGGCATATGACACAACTGCCATTTTGAAGCCATGATGCATACTAATAGTGATCCGATCCTACTCACACCCCTAATCAATTTCTCACTGATGATTTGATGGCCATGATTTACCTAAATTTTGTAGCCTATTCGTCTTTACTTTGTCCCTGCCAGTCAGGCTCATGCTTATGAACCACTGGTATGTCATAGAGAACATTTTTGGCCTTATCAGTGTAAAAGAAAATGCAGTTAAAACCCATTCTCCCCTATGCTCAACTTTGCTGGACTCCCTCTTATGAGGTCATCACTGTGTCTGGAATGTTCATAAATTCAGTTATAAAAATAACTGTAAATATTGTTCTATTGTATTTAAAGTTGATTTTTCAAGAAAAATCACTACTCACTACTATCATGCTTCATGTCCCTTCATTTGTCTTTTTTTTTTAACCTGACATATACACTTTAACAGTGAAATATTGTAGTGAGGACTTTTATTTTGAAACAGTTTTTGGCAGAGGAAGCAGTTGAACAGGGTGAGCCCATAGACTGTATATATAGAGTGTGCAAGTGACGCCACTTCCACTTGCCTCCACGGGACCTATCTTTCAAAAAATGTTGAACGCCAGTATATGGCGAAAAAGAAATTATTTTCTGGTCCCGGTTGACTTGTGCCTTGATTTTATATTGGCCTTGCCAATTTTAAAGACAATTTTTCATGTAAAGACATTTGCAGTTTGTTTCGTAACTATTGAATTACAACATTGTGAAAGATCGTAATTCCAACGACTACAAACCCATCAGTCGCGCTAGTGACGTTAGCAGCTAGCTCATTCACAGCCACACTAGATGTACAAGCATACCAGCAACAGGTCTTAATTGGGCTTTCCTTGCCGATGAAAATACGAGTCAGAGGATTAAACACATCAGGTAAGTTGTATTCGTCCATAGACTGTACATTACATACTGTTAAGTGACAGCAGGCAGCAAGATGCAACCGTTAACTAGCATAACAGCTATCAGCTAGCTTCTAATCTTATCGTTTCATTACGTTGGTGACGTACATCGTTCGAGACGAGAGATGTAGTCCACTGAGCAGATTCGTACAAAACCAACATAACTTTTGAAGTCTATCGAACAACAGTACTTTCTTGACGTGAAAAATTATCTTTTAAATTCACACACATCATATGTGAAATTCGTGGCACAATTCAAACTGGACCAAAAAATAATTGTTATCTCTCCATTAACTCCCGTTCATATTTTTTTTAAAGACAGGTCCCTTGTAGCGGAAGTAAAACGGAAGTCACTGGCACACTCTATAGAACTGGACAGTGTGCCGTCTGTTAAGAGTGATGCGAGCGTTAGTCCAGAGCCCCCTGGTGGCTGGCTGCAGTACAATGTGTAACTCCGCCCATCCCCATGTATTTCAATGGCCAAGTAACCAACTTTCCGTGTCACTTTTCTCACCTAAAACTATTTTTGTATCAACAACTTTTTATTCGAAAAAATAGTTTTCAAGATGCTTCAATACACACAATTTTTCTTTTCTCGCTGAAATTATTTTTTTTAATGTTATATTAACAAATCTAAAAAGGGCGTGTTTACACCTATGATTGACAGCTAGCTGGCTGCAGACACGACGCTTTGTCCATTATGTTTTACCGTCTAGGCTGCAGACACTACCACGTCATCGCTCACTTATTTTAACGATACCTGATTTCGACACATAATCTAACCTAAATAAGTGTTGCTGTTATTATCATTAGGCTATATCTTATCACAGTCTGACTAAATACATATTGATAGTCATACATTGTGTAGTTGTTTGTAAGAGACATCGTTGTTAGTTGTGACAGATTCTTTGTGAAAAAAGATATGTGCTGTTCTTTCGTAGATGCTAAGTATATTAGCTCATAGCATGCTACATCATGCTAGCATTAGCCAGTTGATAGGTTATGGTTATGGTTATGGATTTAGCAGACGCCTTTGTCCAAAGCGACATATAAATACAAAACAACATAATAATATTTAAAAATGAACAGGGAACAGATTAAAATGTAGGTCAAATATAGTAAGGAGAATAGTTGTAGTACACAATAATATCAATTCAATCAATAGCCTAATAAAAAAGCAATGTAAAAAAGGGGAAAGGCAATAATAAAACAATAATGTCAATTCAATCAATAATATAAAAACAATAACATGCTAAGACTACATTAAGGAGAATATCAATAATAAACAATAATGTCAAATTAATTAACAGCCCAATTAAAATAAAACAACATTATATAAACCATAACACATAAGCGCTTAAACAACTAAGTATATGTTGAATAGGAATCTTTAGACCCCTCTTAAACGACCCAAAACTACCACAGGAACGGACAGCACTGGGCAGTTCATTCCACCAACATGGAACCACTGAAGAAAAGAGTCTGGAATTAGACCCAGTTTTCATGACTGGTCGACACAACATACGCTCACCAGAAGACCGCAGTGGGCGGTTGGGGATGTAAGGCTTGATTATTGAATTAAAATAACTAGGAGCAGATCTAGTTAGTGTCCTATAGGCCAAAGTGAGAGATTTAAATTTAATTCTGGCTACTATAGGGAGCCAATGGAGAGTAACTAGGAGAGGAGTTACATGTGTCCTCTTTGGCTGATTGAAGACCAGGCGTGCTCCAGCATTTTGAATCAGCTGTAATGATCTTGTTACACAAGCGGGTAAGCCAGCTATAATAGTGAATTACAATAGTCCAGCTTAGAGATGACCATGGTCTGAACAAGAAGTTGTGTGGATAGGTAAAGTAAAAGGGCTCTGCATATTGATCCGAAGTGACGTTAGCCATAGTCACCATCATTTACAGTCCTACTTGTTTCAAATGGTTTAACGTAACCAGTGATTGCCGCCATCATCGTTGCAACTTCATTTGAATACACTTTGTCACTGGAGAAGGCGATGTTAAGTTTCATTAACGTTAACTCTTGCTTAGTTTTGCGAATGGCAATAAACGCCACCTGCTAAGTCGACAACCTCGGTATACCCATTTATGAATCAGCCCGACAAATAACGTTACTTGTGTTTTAGTGAACACATTATTGGACCATAGCTTAACGTGAGAAGGGATTCAAAGTTACAAATGGCCAATTTACTTAGTATGCTCAGAACAGTGGTATCTGAAAATGCGTTAAGGTAGTTACCTGCGATTGCACTGCTGGAGAAGCATTTTGCATTGGTATGATTTGATCAGGTCTTGCCAGTGATGTGTAAATCCTCCCGTAAACGTACATAATTTCAAAATAATACGTCTAAATTGAAAACTGTGACAACTCATTGATAGGCTCTCTCAATATGTCTGTAATCGTATGCCTCTACCTAGGGCTGGGCGATATGGACCAAAACTGATATCCCGATATTTTGGGGCTGATTGGCGATATACGATATCGATACGATATTGATATTTCAAACAGAAAGAGCGAAGTGCTTCATATCACGCAACACAACAATTATGACAACACAGCCAGTTTTAATTATATTAATTTCAGACTGCTCTAACAGAGCTGTGCAAAAAAGTGTAAACAATAACATAGGCCTACAATAGGCATAGGCTACAGTTGCTCTGATAAAGCTGCGCAAATAACAAAAGACCAAAAGTTGACCCTGACTGACAACGCAGGCCTACATTGTACTGCACAATGCAATAGGCTATTTTGGGCACAACAATATTGAAAAAACCTGCAGTTTTGTCACACAATGCAGTTTTTTTACCTGCAAGGGTTTGATAGGGCCTAGATGACAAGCAAATGTAGACTATGATGGCCTAGACATGTTGCTATCAACAACAAAAAAAGTTTAAAAAAATTAGGCTACTTAAACAACGTAACTGAGTCACTCATCAAGAGTGTGATAGACGCTACCGTCGTTTTGTATGCGTTCATTTTTGCATGTTCCGGTTCGTAAGAAAAATCCCTATGCACGATTGAATGGGGTTTCAGGAATCATAAAAAATGATGCCCTAACTGCTCGCGAGTCGCGTGCATATCCTCTTAATAAAATCAGCGTTACCGAGGTGAAGTTAGTTTGATATTTGATATTCGGATATTCGACAGATATTCAAAAAAAAATTTATGCGGCCGGTTTCTCCCCGTGTTTGCAGACAATGTACAAACAGATGACCTGTCTACTTGCTCCCAGCAGACCTTAGGGACCGTCTAAAAAGTACCTTCTGAATTACCTTCATAGTCTTTTTTGTCAATAGCTTTGACATCATGTGACCTAGTGACTCCAAACCAATTCAAAATAGTTATCCTATATGGGACTCATCAGACACACCTCTTTTTATAGTCACTATATGCACACAGTATTTTATATGAATATTTTAAAGAAAATACCTTATTTCCCATAAGGAATGGTCTCCTTTTTTTCAATACCTCCCAAGCCATGTGACCTAGTGACTCCAAACCAATGCAGAATATCTATCCTATATGGGACTCATCAGACACACCTCTTTTTATAGTTACTGTATGCACACTGTATTTTATATGAATATTTTGTTAAAAAAAAATACATTATATCCTATATGAATGGTCCTCTTTTTTCAATACCTCCCAAGTCATGCGACCTAGTGACTCCAAACCAATGCAGAATTGTTATCCTATATGGGACTCATCACACACCTCTTTTTATAGTCACTGTATGCACACTGTATTTTATATTAATATTTTGTAAAAAAAAAACATTATATCCTATATGAATGGTCCTCTTTTTTCAATACCTCCCAAGTCATGCGACCTAGTGACTCCAAACCAATGCAGAATTGTTATCCTATATGGGACTCATCAGACACACCTCTTTTTATAGTCACTGTATGCACACTGTATTTTATATTAATATTTTAAAGAAAATACATTATTTCATATAAGAAACAGTCTCCTTTTTTCAATACCTCCCAGGTCATGTGACCTAGTGACTCCAAAACAATGCAGAATAGTTATCCTATATGGGACTCATCGGACACACCTCTTTTTATGGTCACTGTATGCACACTGTATTTTATATGAATATTTTAAAGAAAATACATTATTTCATATAAGAAACAGTCTCTTTTTTTTCAATACCTCCCAGGTCATGCGACCTAGTGATTTCAAACCAATGCAGAATTGTTATCCTATATGGGACTCATCAGACACACCTCTTTTTATAGTCACTGTATGCACACTGTATTTTATATGAATATTTTAGGTGGAGGGTGGCGCATTAGGCCAAAACACAACATGACAACATCAACATCAGTTGAGGGCTGCAACTTCACTTTTTAAATGACAATATCCTGGCCAGACTACTGTTGTCAGTGATATAAGTATTTGAAATGAACATGATTTCTTAATGTCTAGTGACATATCAGGGCAATTGTATGATTAATTGAAATACAATTTTTACATACGGTTCCTTTAATAAAGACATGTCAAGATGGTGGCCTGCTGGCCATTTCGGTGCCCTAAGTGAGTAGCTTTGAGTGAGTGACATTTAAATGATAACTCAAACACCTAAAGTAAAATAAAAGGCCTATTATTTACGGACCATTACTGTGTATTTTTAAACATTAATTTCTGAAGAAATGCTGTTTTACTTATAAATGGTGCACTGTCACTTTAAGAGCATTGATCTTTACGTTGTCATAATGCCCTTTTGCCAGCTCTTGTTTACAAGCCTTATTTGTTTGAGTTACATTGATAGCACAATATTAACAATAATATGCACAATGTTAAGTTGTTTTAAGCAACCTTCATTGCTTTGGAAATGGAAGTATGCAATGACATGTTGCTTCACATTTCGTTTTGCGAATACAAGTGAATTATGAGCCTGGTATCCACCTAGCTATCTGAATGGAATGCGTTTCAGTCGACTCAGCATATCATGTGCTTCGTGTAGCCTAAATGCTTGGAAAACGAATGATTGAAGACCCACCAATTCTAGTACTACGTGGTGATTGAGAGAACCCAAAAGGTATCAAACTTGCATGTAACATCATGTTAGTGCATTTTGACATTGTAAACGTTATTGACGCAGTTTGCAGTAAAGCTACTATTCATTGGTTACATTTGGGTGCCCCCTCTGTCCTTTGGTGCCCAACGCAAGTGCGTGATGCGCGTGGTGGGAGCGGTGGCACTGCCAGGCTACACAATCTTTTTCTGCATTTCTATCCCTTTATTCTCTTCAATTTAAGTTCACAGCACAAAGCTGACATGCACAGCATAGTTTGTGTTTTATCAAGAATCAAAAAGATTAGCGTGGCACTACTTTAGATGTTTCATTAATTTACTTGTGCTATTTCGCGAGCTGAGAGATCTTTCGGTTTCGCACACAAAGTGCACTAACTATTATGTTCTTCATAGCCTTGTCTCTGACAAGCTGAAAATAATGAGCGTAGGCTTATGTCCATCCCGCAAATAGAGTCCGCCTGCGAGTCTGCTGCAGCCACAGTCATATTCAACCAGTATCAGGAGATAACGTTCTACTATTTTGCGCGGATTTTTTCTCCTCTGTTGTTCTCGCGTGGTGTTTGCGAATATGTATAAAAACAAAACAATCGCTTAATTTTGGGGTAAACTGCATTGTAACGCGCGTTACTGAAGTTAGTACCAAGTAAATATTACCCAATTTTTTTTTTGTAATGCCTTACATTACCGCGTTACCGCAAACAGCAATATATTACAGTAATTACATTACTTTTGTAACGCATTACTCCCAACACTGTTCCTAACCGGGCCGTAGCCTACTAACCTGGCCCTAGCCAGATGAATTTCGCTCCGCCAAGCTCCACTCATCCATCTGGAACCGATCCATTGAAGTGTTGCTTCAGAAGGCTGGACCTAATCAAAAAATGCTTGCATATGATTGAATAAGCCACTTGTCCGTCATCTATTGACGTGCTACTTCAACCACTCTCATCGAAGCCAACCTGTGACGCTGATAACAGTCTCACAGTCGCTTCTACGCTATGTCACATCTATGAAACTCCCGCCCTGCGTCCTGATTGGCTAAACCATAAAGTTGGTTGGAGAAATCACTCTCAATGGAAGAGGTTCCAGATGGATGTGAGTGAAGCTAGGCGGAGCTAAGCGGAACGACATTCATCTGGCTAGGGCCAGGTTAGTAGCCTACGACATGAGTTTAAAAAAAAATGCATGCAAACTAAACTAAATTTAATTCGCAATAATGTCACTTTTTTACATGGCATAGGCCTATATGCAGTTGTTTGATTGCACGCATGTTTGCATTTTGCAAGGTCTATTTTCTTACGTCTGTCTGTCCCGCCTTCAACACTTTTACATATTGCCTTCAGCGCTGCGCAGCCTCAGGTCAGCTCACTTCACTTGATCAGTTCTTGGCGAACTGTAGTGTCACACGAAGTCAACTAAACTGCTAGAATGAGCAACAAAAAAAACAAGCATCTTTAGCAGGTCACTGGTGTACTGGCCAGAGTGTTTGAGTTTCGAGAGCCGCTGCAGAGATTTCTTACAGAAAAAAAGTCACCGTTAGCTGCACATTTTAGTGATGAGGACTGGGTGTCAAAACTCGCTTACCTGTGTGACATATTCGGGTTGCTTAATGACCTCAACCTGTCACTCCAGGGGAGAATGACGACTGTCTTTAAACTGGCAGATAAAGTCGCTGCATTTAAAGCCAAGCTTGATTTGTGGGGACGACGAGTGGACCGTGTATTTGATATGTTCCAAACAGTAGTGGGTTTTGGGAGAGACTGAGGCAGGGCCCTTTCTCTCGCAGCTGGTGCGCGATCACCTTGTTGCGCTTTCAAATGAGTTTGAGCGTTACTTCCCATCCTCCAAAGATCCACGGCAAACCAATGAGTGGGTCCGCAACCCATTTGTCAATATCCCGAATAGTCCTAACTTGTCAGCGCAGGAGGAAGAGCAGTTGATCGAAATTGCTTAAGAGCAGTGATGCCAGTAACGCGTTACTTAGTAACGCGTTAGTCTATTTTTACCACTTTTTTCAGTAACGAGTAATCTAACGCGCTACTATTTACAAACCAGTAATCAGATTAAAGTTACTTATCTAAATTACTGTGCGTTACTATTTTTGTCATGTTCCTTAATAAAAAGATATATTCTTTGCTTTCTTCTTGTCTTGGGTATTAATGTCATGTAGAGGCTATGCTCACGTTTTCAGCATGAGGACAATTCACGACACAGCGACACAAACGTAAACAACAATGGAGGGAGAGAGAGAGATGCACATTTCATCAGTCATTACTTTGAGTTTGTGTCAGTTAAACATGACAACATTAAGGTACATTGTACATTCTGTGCTGGCGACAAAGTGCTGTCTAGCTAGACCTCCCAAGTCTCCCGAAGTTTTGGGAGTCTTCCACATATTGATAGCGGCTTCCTGACGCCCGCAAATTACATAAAATCTCCCGGAACCTAGAGCGAACAAGAGCACGCAAGCCAGACCGGACTTCAAATCAAAGATTCTAGAATCTTTGCCTTAAATCGCGTGTGCATAGCTTAATGCGCACACAACGGAGAGGGAGAGAGAGAGGAGGGGTGCGTTTGTGCCTGAAGCGCATCCAAGACAGAGAGCATCCTGGTCTGTTTTGCTAAATCAACCAATCCGTTTTCAGTGTAAGTGCTTATATCTCTTTTCTCCCAGACATAATTAATCCGTTCAGTGTATCTAGGAACAGAAGCGTCATGGCAGCGTCAGTGCCCCTCAAAAAGGAAGATTTAAGACCCATTTCACATCAGACTACACAAAAGTGTACCCAATTGTCTCAAAAGATTAAAACATAATGATAATCTTGCACACTGCACTGTTTGTAACAGCATCTTTAGCATTGCTCATGGCGGGTTAAATGATTGCAAAAGACTTGTTGAGGTGAGTTTAACAAGTGTAATTTCATTTGCATATTATTCAGGCCTATAGGCTACAAGATGGCTAGTTGCCAAGGCTACATGAAAAAAAATCAACATATTTTACTATAACAGTTTCTATCAATAGGCCTTCCTTATTTGGTGTACTTAGACATTATTGAACAAACATCTGAATTTCAGTATCTAAGTAGGTTAGGTTGGGATGTCTGCTATACATTGCTGTTAAAATGCACTTCCTATATTGAGTATTGACAAAACCGTTATCATTTTTATTGGGGGTGTTGTCGGCAGCTGCTGAAAGTAACTAATAAAGTAACTTGTAATCTAACTTAGTTACTTTTAAAATCAAGTAATCAGTAAAGTAACTAAGTTACTTTTTAAAGGAGTAATCAGTAATCAGTAATCAGATTACTTTTTCAAGGTAACTGTGGCAACACTGCTTAAGAGTGTGTATAAGGAAACCTCTCTGGCGGGTTTTTGGATCAAAACCAAAGCAGAATATCCCGAGATAGCCGTAAAAGCGCTGAAAACGTTTCCCACCACGTATCTACCGGTATGCGAGGCCGGGTTTTCGGCAATGACTGCAACTAAGACCAAATTGCGCAATCGACTGGACATTTCAAACACACTGAGGGTGTCACTGTCTTCCATCACCCCCAGATGGAAGCTTCTTGTTGCAGGGAAACAAGCAGGGCTCCCACTGATTATATTCGTAATGTACGTTTAGTTCCCATGTTTTGTTCCCATATTTTGTTAAGCATGTTAACACTTATAGATGTAGCTTCAAGTTGTTCAATATTCATAGTTCATATTGTTCAATTTTCACTTCTTTTCACAAGAGATCGTTACCTTCACTGTTCATACATAACTGGAGCTAGTTCTTGTCAAGTAATGCATGCACAACACATATGGAACATGGAACCCCTGAACTCCCAACCCAACCCCCCCCCCCAAACAAACACAAACACACATATGCATGCACGCACACACACAAACACACACACACACACACACACACACACACACACACACACAATACCTTCCCATCCACATACACAGAAACCTGTAAAACCTGCATGTCAAACAATTTGTGAAACACTCAAACCCCATACCAAATCTGCAAAAGCATACACTAATTCTCAGCCATTCTCAGCCTTTCACACAGTTATCAATTTCAACAACCACCACACACAACTCTCTACCTAACACAAAAATCTAACAGGAGGTTACTTGATTTATTTTCTTAAACACAACCTATCAAAGTGCCACACTTATTCACCCTTGCCTCACTCACTCTTCACATGTGCACACTTGTGTGTAAGCAGTTGTAAATTACTGCTAACTGTAACACGTTTTATTTGGAATATAGATTGTTGCATACCATAGTTTTCTGTGTAGGCTTGGTTGAATGCAATGTAAAATAACAAGTAAGCCTTGAACCCAACAAAAGTACTTACCAGATGATGTCCAGAAATGTGTAGTGAGGTATGTCAAGCTTTAAATTGCTGATAAGACCAAACAGCTACTACAAGCTTTAAGCACACTCTGTACTTTGAAAACTTCTGTAAATTCAACCTCATTGTTGTCAAGCTCTGAAACACATAGGCCTGAACACTTATCTCGACGTGTTGTTTGTGTGTATGTGAATTTTGATCCAATTAGAGCGCTTTGCTATGTTGCCCACCCAAAATTTATTTAAGCCCACCCAATTGTAGTAGGCTAGAACCGGCCCTGCAATTCACCAATGCCATTTCGCAGACGCTTCTTACATAATATGTCAATAATATGGCAAGGGCCATTGTCCCAGGAGCAACTCAGGGTTAAGTGCTTTGCTCAAAGGCACAACAGCAGAATTGAATTGAATGGGAATTGAACCCACAACTTTTCTGGATACTGCAGGCTCGCCCAGCTTCTTACTGTACTGTCTTGTCTGATGGGTATCTTTGGTCCGAATACCAGCTTGAACAGCTTGAAAGCCACTTATACTGTTTTTTTTTTTTTTTTGCTGTTTTATTCTAGGCTGTCTTTCTAAGAACTGGCTAGGGACAACAGATGGAAATTAGCACTTGCAAGCTAACTCCGGTTTATTTACAGCTTCTCTTTTAATTAATGAACATTGTCCTAATAAATAAACAAATCACTATGCTACTACCGTACCAAAAGATAGCTCTCATAATAAAAAATAATATCACACCATGATATTTATTTTTTTGAGTCTCGGAGTCTCCTCAGATGTTGGAGTATTTTTTATATTTCCCAGGTAATGATTTGCATACCACAGCTGATGGGTACACATACCGCCTTATCCTCTTAGCCTGCTTCTCATGAACATTTTTGATATGCAAAATTGTTGGTTTATTGATATCGGAGCAAATTTGGTTTATTATGAGGATTTTTCCTCATTTTTTCAATTAAGGCATTAGGATCAATTTCCAAAAGATGATTTTTTATTCCTCTTTTTAGTCAACTTTAGCATGTGTTCCAAAACTTATGCACACCACTGTACATTAGTGCATATAAAAGTGCATTCTTGTGCTTCCTCTCTTATATTCATCGTTGTGCATTTTGATTTATTACTATTGAAGTGACTGCAGACATGAAAGATATAATAGAATATAAAGAAATAATACTGTATGCATGTAATATATGTAGGCTATATTGCACAGGTTTATGGGCAGGTTATGGAATATAAAAAGTAAATATATTGTGCAGTTGTGGGTGTTAGCAGTGCAAGGGGATTGATGAAACAGCGCAGGAGTAAGTGTAAACAGGTAAACAGTGCAGGAGTAAGTGTAAACAGGTAAACAGTGCAACAATGCAGTGCAGTCAGTCATCACACACATAAGAGGCTGCCATACCTTCCTCACCAGATCAATACCAGTTTGCATACAGGAAGGACAGGTCAACAGAGGATGCCATACTGTAGCTATTGTGTTACACACTCCGCTAGAGCACCTAGAGCACAGGAACACATATGCAAAGCTTCTTTGTTGATTTCAGCTCAGCATTCAACACAATCTTGCCAAACAAACTCTGTAGCAAACTACATGGACTTGGACTCAGCACCACATTATGCAACTGGATACTGGACTTTCTAACAAACCGCACACAATACGTAAGAGTAGGCAAGCACACATCGTCCATCCTGACCATTAACAGCGCTCCCCAGGGGTGTGTGCTTAGCCCACTTCTCTACACACTTTTCACACACGACCCTCCCCATCCACCTACAGTACGTAATAAAATTAATCACCGGGAATAATGAGACTGCATGCGAGAGGTCCAACTGCTGGCTGCATGGTGCAGCAGCAACAACCTGGCCCTCAACACACAAAAAAGAGGTAATTGTGGATTTCCACAAGACCAGACAGCTGAGCCACTCTCCACTCCTCATTGGGAATGAGGTGGTGGAGAGGTCCTAGAGACTCATGGTCACTGTCCCAGAGACTCATGGTCAACTTTTACCACTGTGCAGTGGAGAGTGTGTTGACCTACGGGTTACTGGTGTGGTTTGCCGCCTGCACCAGCGTAGAGAAGAATGCCCTACACAGAGTGGTGAGAGCCACAGGGAAGATCATTGGGGTCATCCTCCCAGACATTGCGACTGTGTACACGTCCCGCTGCATGCGCCGAGTGAGGAACATCCTCCAGGACCATCTACACCCAGCACACCACCTCTTCCAACCACTGCCCTCTGGGAGAAGATATATAGGTCCATCAGGGCCAAAACCAGTCAGGCTGCTAAATGAACAGTCTGCCCCCCCCCCACTCCCCATCAGACACCCCACTGTGACATAATGCCTCTGTCCATACACCCCCAATAACTGTGACCTGGACTTTGCATTGCTGCAAAAAGACTCCAACAACCTGACCTCTATTAGATGCATCTATTTATTGCACTAAGCACTTTAATAGATATAGGTTTTGAGGTTTTCTATGGGGTATTTATGAGTTAATTATGTTTATCACTCGGAGAGAAGAAATACTCTTTTCTGATTGGCTGGCGGGGTGGCTTTTAATTCTGAGTAACGGAACACCTATGAAGTAGATCTGGTAAAAAAAGTTTAATCGCCGTTCCATATCAATGCTTATGAATGGTAACTATAACAAGATAGTAGGACGATGGTTGAGCCTGCTAACGCTGTTATAGGGCCAACGAAAGTTGTACAACAAGCTGAACTAGTGAGCTTCTTTTTAAACAGAACCGCGTGTTTCCTTTGCTTTACAGTGGCAACCAGGTGATAAGCGGGATAACGGCCTTCGAGGTGTGTCCAGTTATACGGAATTAATGGACTCGAGCAACTCCGCTGCGCGTCGGGGAGTTCTTTCCCCCTCGCCCTCGTCCATTAATTCCGTATAACAGGACACCTCGGCGGCCGTTATCCCTTACATAAAGTAATGGGTGATTCATGGGGATTTAAATGTTAAATGATATAGGGTAAATGGGTGGACAACTAAAAGCTATATGCCTGTCTGTGTTTTGCTCTAACAACATTTCGTTGTTATCCTGTAACAATGATAAAAATAAACTGAACTGAACTGAAACCTTCTGTAAATTCGCCCTTATTGTTGTCAAGCTCTGAAACACATAGGCCTGAACACCCATCTCAACGTGTTGTTTGTGTGTATGTCAATTTTGATCCAATTAGAGCGCTTTGCTATGTTGCCCACCCAAAATTTCTTCCAGCCCACTCAACTGTAGTAGGCTAGAACCGGCCCTGCAATTCACCAATGGCATTTCGCAGACGCTTTTATCCAAAGAGACTTACATAATATGTCATTTATATTACAAGGGCCATTGTCCCAGGAGCAACTCAGGGTTAAGTGCTTTGCTCAAGGGCACAACAGCAGAAGCTGGGAATTGAACCCACAACTTTTCTGGATACTGCAGGCTCGCCCAGCTTCTTAACCACTTTTCTAAGTACCAAGAGTTAGCTCTCATAATAGAAAATAATATCACACCATGATATTTATTTTTTTGAGTCTCAGTATGTTGTTCAAAACTCCTCAGATGTTTTAATATTTCCCAGGTAATGATTTGCATATACCACAGCCAGTGATGGGTACACATACAGCCTTATCGTCTTCTCATTGATATGCAAAGGGGCGCCTGCAGGAATGAATGCTATGGTATGCACACCAACCTACTGACCCCCCCCCCCCCCAACAACAAAACTTTCAACGCCTTGATATCTGTCCGTTTCCCGGTTCATGCATTGGTCAGCTAAAAAGTAGCCTACATAGCACTAACAACATCCACATATCTTTACAACAACACCTAAAAACGACCTTTACATTTGGACATATACAGTCCTATAAAGGCTAAAGTTACCTTTAGTTTTATTCTAGCGTACCGTTCACGACACGTAGTCCTATGGCTTTAAACAGCTGTAATGCTAGCCTAACGTTTTGACAAGCACGCACACCAAATTTGCCTACCTTAATCTTTCGGCTTGCCCATCTGAAATAACTTCTCTATCTTTGCTGCCTGCCTGCCTCCATCTTTTCTGTTTTCGTTGTTTAAAAAAACGTGTTATATCCATGATGAGTCTTGAGTTAGTGAATTAACATTGTGTGCTGATAACCAGCAACTATAGATAGTAAAAGAAAACAACAAGTATAGCCTACAAATTCTGTAATTGTTGCGTGCGTGCGTGCGTATTCTCTCTACTGCTCAAACAAAAGTCATATAGTCATATACAGTATATACATAAGTTATATAGTCATAAAGTCATATAGTTCTGCATTTGTTGATTTTGATAATGTGTTTACAAACTTGTGAATAGTGAATTGTAAATAGCATACTGTCATACAGTTAATGGGATACTGTGCAGAGTTGGGAAGTTATGGTAGGCCAATTTGGTGTGAATACACACACATAAGGGAAATTCTCTCTCGTTGTTGAGTAACCTGATGGTACGCACAGTGTGTACGGCCGTACATCTGCAGGCACGCCTTATGCAAAACAGGTGGTTTATTGAAATCTGATATAATTGAGTGAGCTGAACAACAGATCACGCACATCACTAAAGAAGGTCGGAACGATTCAAATTTTCACTAACAATTTTCACTGACAACAAACTGTACATTTGTATTCCTGAATAATTAATTGGATTCATTTACAACAACAGTAATTGCTCTGTGTCAGTAACTCAAGCTGATGTGAAGGGAAGATCCGACAAATCAGTTAAGTGTGAGGCGGTGTTCTATCAGAAATTGCAGGTGTTGTGTATTTGGCTATTTTCCCAGAAAAGGGCTTTTCATAGACACATTCAACAGAAGAGAGTCACGAAAGCTGCAGGTGAGCTTACATTTTTTTTTATTTTAAGTAAATAATAATTGTAATTGAAAGCATTGCACTCTCTATTAAGGGAGACACTCTCAGGACTACAACTACACATATGATGCAACAGTTTAAACCAACTGAGCTGCAACTATTGACTATTGACATGGCAACTATTGATATATCCTGATAATTGAACAGAATGGTAAAAGTTGTTTGTCGATAAAAGTGTCATTAATGTTCAGAACTTTTGTCACTTGATCTTTCTAGGGCCAAAGAGTACAAGTTCCATCTGAAATGGAGGAATCTTACAACCAGACATCAGCATACATTACACCGAAACATACCTACATACCAACACATACCCACATGTCTGACTTGGAAAACAATACTACATATTACTTCAATCGGTTGGCACATTTGGCGAACATGTCCTTCATAATTGACTGTCTAACTTTCTCAGCTGCGTTCCTTGGACTATGCTTTGTTGTTTATGGATTATACTCTCTTGTCAAAACTGGTCTTTTTTATCAAGTGTTTGTTATAAACCTGTTCATTTCTGATCTGATTCAAACTTCTGCCAGATTGATTTACATTCCTACAGAATTTCTGATTTCACGGGATTTAATACCTATCACTGACTATACATTCTGGAATAGCATGCGGTTAATCTACTTAATTGGTATTATGGTTAATGTTTGCTTTATGGTGTTTATATCTGCTCAGAGATATGTAATGATTGCCCATCCTGTTTGGTATAGAAACATCCACACGATCAGGACATCAGTCATTGTGTCTGTCACTGTTTGGGTCATATCGTCCATCATTGGGATCATCACTTGGCTCTATACTTCTGAATTTTCCCTATTGCTAATTTTGGTTTTGCTTTTCCCGTATCCCTTTGTGATGTTCTTTCTCGTGGGGACATGGAGGGCTCTCTCCAGGAATACATCAGTACCTCGTCATGAGCAGAGACGGATTATGGGAACCCTGGCTCTTGTTCTTGGCATTTACATAGTCTTATCCCTACCTTATGTGATCGTGGTGATTGACATTTACTACACATTTGTAAGCAATATGGCCTCATGGATTTACCTTGTGGAGTTTGCTTATGTTCTCATAACACTGAACCCCCTATTTGATTTTCTCCTTTATTTGTTTATGAGGAGGGATGCTAAAGATATCTTGAGGGCTCTGTTCTTCTGTTTTCGTAAGAGACATGAAGACAACAGTGTTACAGAAACTGTCACAGAAGCTCCAGTCTAAACTGGTTCAATCTATTTGTTTTCAAATCTGATTTGGCTCGTCACACCACGTTACTTTCTTAATTGTAAAAAGAAAAAAAGAAAAGGAAACAGAAAAACATCTATCTTGCACATATGTGGTAGTTTCCCACTTTTAAGGGATGTAATGTATGAGGCGTGATGCTGTAAGACATTTCCCACCTTTCATTCCTGATACAGTGGAAAAATAAGAGATTAACTGACAAAAGGGGGGAAACCTTTGAAATTTGCCTTTGTTTCTGTGTGTGTTTATAGTGAGAAGTCACTTTTTTCAGTTGTCATTTGGTTCATGGCCCCTTGTTGTCCTGTTGTGTCTTCTCACCCTCTCTTCAGATCCAGTTTAGGACAGGCCTAAACTCCAGTTCAAGTTTAAAATGTATTACATTATTTGATTGATTGATTGATTGATTGACTGTGTTCTTGGTACTGATTGATATTTGGTCATTTCTGGCATTACAATAAATTGTTATGTTAACTGTTAATCTGTAACACTGAGACACTGTTTCTGAGATTACTGGTTAATAATTAAATGCCTAGTTTACCTGTGGCTACCCTTTGTAATATAATTGGAGTCAAGATTATTTAACGGATAATGTGGTGTCCGCCGGTCATTATCGGAAAATAAGTCCCGACAGGGCGAACAGGGTCCTCGCAATTTCTGATAATGACCGGTGGACAATCTATTGTCCAGCTCATTATATGGCTACATACAAGACAAGACAAAAACTTCACACAATGGGCTTTAAAATTATTTTGTTACCGTTTTGTGGCTTCCGCTGAGGAAACAAATTCCATAATTTTTCTATCATCTATCATGTAGTATTGTTGACTATACTATGGTTTCAGGTCTATGTACATTTAATCAATTACAGATAGTAGAAGCTCTGGATTTCTCTCTAAGAATATATCAGTGTAAAGGTTCAGGTTGTTGATGCGCACACCAACACATGTCTGTATGATCACACACACACACACACACACACACACACACACACACACTCACTCACTCACTCACACTGTCACACACACACACACGCACACACACACACACACACACTCACTCCCTCATTCTATCACTTCAGACATTCTATTTTTATAACTACTATTATTTAATACTATTTTTATTTACTTCTCTGCACTGTAGCTTAAAAGTTATTATCTTGCTGTAAGTGGCTTTAGATAAAAGCGTCTGCAAAATTAATAAATGTAAATTTATTGATGCAATGCATAGGAGCTGAAACCAGGATTTTACTCTGTTATACAACTACAATGAGATGTAATAAAGTAATCTTGAATCATAACAAATCTAGAGTGTGTATGTATAAGTTTGTGTTTCTGTAATAACAATCACAAGTGTTTGTAGTTTGGACCGATGGTTCAGTGACTTTTGCTAATGTGAACGCAGTCTACCGAACCCAGGTGCGGACTCGGGTCCGCTAGAAAACGGGGGTCAGGGGTACGGTTCGATAAAACTCCGGTGCAGTTTGAATGCTACTTGTTTCAAAACCAGGAAATAAACTGTTTTTGTGACGTTGCCAAGCGATATTGGTAAAAAGAAGCAAGTGTTTATAACATGGACCCAGGTCCGCAAACAAAAATTACATTACATTTAGGGCTGTCAATCGATTAAAAAAATTTATCAAATTAATTACATACCCAGCCGGCACACGACCGACCTTCAACGTTGAAATATAGGGGAAATAACGTCAGTTGTTGCGTCAATGTTGAAACAATGTTGAAACCATGTTTAATGCTAAATGGTTGTAAAAGGGTATGTAGACAAACATTGAAACAACGTTGGTTGTAAAAAGGTCAAGAAAATCAATGTTGAATTATAGGTGAAATAATGTCAGTTGTTGTGTCAATGTTGAAACACTGTTTTAATGCTAATTATAAAATGTTGACAAATGGTTGTAAAATAAGAAATCAAGGAAATCAGCACCAATGTTGAAATGGCGGATGTTGAAATAATGTTGCGATATCAACGTTGATTCAATTTGCAAATCCAACACATAATTCACCCGTTGATTCACCCGTTATAAGGTTTTTTAACGTTTATTCACCGTTGAATTAATGTTGAAATGCCAGCAGGGATACTCTGTGATTAATTAATCTAAATTAATCGCATATATAATTTTTGCTGTGAAAGTATTTTAAATATTTAAACTCAAATGAATCATTGAATAATCAGCATTAGTGACATTAAAGTTCAAAAACTCTTTTATTATTATTTTCACTGTTCAAATAATGGCCATAATAATCTATGATATGACCTAATATGCTGAGGAAATAAATTCAAAAGTGCTTCGGGAATACGTTTTTTCAGGCCACAGATATAACCTAGGGGACACAATGAAAACAAATGAACATGCGCGACTTAAAAGTAAATGTTCCAATCAATGACCTAGGCAGCACATTTTCTTCTCTCCTTCATTTTTCAGTCTAATGGTTACTGAATCGATTAATCTACGTTATTTTTTTTAATCAGTTATTTTTTCTCAAATTAATTCATCAAAATGAATCAGTTATTTTGACAGCCCTAATTACATTACATTACATTTGGCTGGCGCATTTTTAGCCAAAGCGACTAACAACATGGTGAAAAGTTTAAGTTTTAAAGCAATTCTCTCAACAATTTTAGGACAATTTAAAAACGGTTCCATGTGCTGTAGCTATATCTGAGAGGCAATCCGAGATCCGTGCTGAAACCAAAGGGTCATCAGGTGGGAAGGACAGATAGAGCTGTGTGTCGTCTGCATAGCAGTGGTATGAGAAGCCATGCGAACGGATAATCTGTCCTAATGAGGTGGTGTAGATAGCAAATGTAAAGTGAACAGAGACCAGCTGGGTCAGGGCTAGGGGGGAGAAATCACACTCGGCTACGGTCCAGTTACTGTAAACGGACCCAATGTGAGTTCACCCTTAGAATGAAAGAAAGATGACAGCCAATCAGAATCCACCAAATTTTAGCCATCACATTCATTCACACAAGGAGAGACTTCCATTGTTGTTGGTCCGTGTGGAAGCTTTTATCGTCATAGTTATAGTTATCATTATAGTTACAGTATATAGGCTACATCCTGATGTGAACAGCCCTTAAGGGCCTAGAATAATCCCACAGAAGGGTGCATGTGTACAAAATCATGCATAGATAGATAGATAGATAGAGACAGATAGATACTTTATTGATCCCCTAGGGGAAATTCAAGGTCCCAGACACCACACACAACAACATAAACAGGATGATAAAAAAAACAAATCCACATGACTAAAATAAACAGTAAAAGATAAGGTGCTCAACGAGGTGTGGTAGTGCAAATAAGTCCAACAGTGCAACAGTGCAGGGCTAAAGTTTAGCGAATAGCAATAAATATGGACAATATAAGTGACCAGCAATAAATATGGACAATATAAGAGACCAGCATTAAATATGAAAAATGTAAGCATAGTAATATAACAGTTATAGTATACTTATATGGACAATATAGAGACATAGTAAACATAGTAATATAAGAATTATAGCAGCAGTGCAAGGATTTGAAGTAATAGAGTATTAGCCATTGATCAAGTATGATGATTTTGTAAACTTCTCAGATCATGTTGCCTCAGTCGCCCGGTCATGCCGTTTCGCACTCTACAATATACGGAAAATCAGGACTTACTTAACTCAAGATGCCACCCAACTTCTGGTTCAGGCAATAGTCATCTCACGACTCGACTACTGCAACGCCCTCCTGACAGGTCTCCCAGCCTGCGCAGTGAAACCACTTCAGATGATCCAGAATGCAGCGGCGCGCCTGGTCTACAACCAACCCAAGAGGGCACATGTTACCCCGCTACTCATCCAGCTACATTGGCTACATATGGCGGCCCGCATCAAATTCAAGGCTCTAACGCTTGCCTACAAAGTAGTCTCCGGTTCTGCTCCCACCTACTTGAATGCCTTCATACAGACATACGCTACCTCCAGACCGCTGCACTCCTCAGACGAACGACGTCTAGCTCTACCTCCGGTACGCTCAGGCCAATCCAAACTTTTCTCGTCTGTTGTTCCTCGTTGGTGGAACACACTGCCAGTTCCTACAAGGGCAGGGACATCCCTCTCCATTTTCAAAAAACTCCTTGAAAAGGAGGTTTGAGAGGGAGGTGTAGGTGGCTGGCTTGATACCAGTGGAGGTGTCGGTGAGAACAGTTCAGTCCAGTCACTTGTAATTCCACAATCCTTTTTATTGATGCTACATCCAGTATGGTTATGGTTGTGTGTGTATGACTGTCTGGATAGGAGCAGGTATGTGTGTGTGTGTGTGTGTGTGTGTGTGGTCTCTAAGAGGGAAAGGGATATGGGATACAATTAGCTCCATAATGCCACAATACAAGGCCACAATTCAATTAAACAACAAACATTTACACTAGAACATAGAATGCAGTAAATAATCAAATGAATTAAATTAACAACATTCATTGAAGAAAAACATGACTTACATAGTTCAAAAAACGCACACAAGGCAGGACACGACATTCGCAGCAGCAACGAACAAGGATTCCTCCATGTGGCTTGAACAAAGGAAGGGCTGTGGGCACAGGTGTTGCCTAATAAAGTCTGTGGCTGATTGGGCTAATTGGTTGGAGCTGCAGTGGACTGAATGGGGAAATGAGTGTCAAAGGAGAAGAGGGCGTGGCAATAGCTCTGCAAATGCAGCACAGAGCTGAAACTTCCAAACAGCCGCCCCCAAATTTGGATTGCAAATTTGCTAGTACAGTAGGTCATGGGGGTTCAGGTAGGGCAGGGAGAGGGATGAGGCGGGCAACGGGTCTTGTGTACTGTTTGTCCCCCACCTGGACATCTGCAACCCTACAACGGCCGTCCTTGCCGGGATGGAGGGAAGTCACTCTACCTACTGGCCAAAGGGATCGGGGGAGCTGAGGGTCAAGAATGAGAACAACAGTGTTAGGTTGAAGGTCAGGATTATCAGTGCGCCACTTTTGTCTAGACTGGAGAGAGGGAAGATAATTTTTAACGAAGTGGGCCCAAAAATGATCTGAGAGGATTTGACTATGACGCCATTGGCTACGGCTGCGCAGCTCAGAGTCAGGATACGTTACCAAGGGGAGGGAGGAGTCATGCCGCCCCATAAGCAATAGATTAGGAGTCACCGGATCAGGATCAGCAACATCAGAGGAGACATAACCTAGGGGCTTTGAATTGAGGATACCTTCAATTTCAATCATGACGGTGCGTAGCACCTCTTCCGCGACAGCTTGGGCCCCTAGGGTGGTCTGCAGGGCAATCTTGATTGAGCGTATTTCACGCTCCCACGTCCCGCCAAAGTGGGGCGCGTGTGGGGGGTTGAACTTGAAGGAGATCTTCTGCTTGGCCAGGATTGCCTGGAGGTCAGGGGTCAGGGATTGGTAGGCCTCCTGTAGCTCTCTGGTGCCACCGATGAAGTTGGTACCTCTATCTGAAAGCAACTCAAAAGGTTTGCCCCTGCGAGCTATAAAGCGCCTCAGTGCCATCAAAAAGGAATCTGTATTCATGTGACTGAGTAAATCTAGATGTACACACCTAGTGGTTAAGCATTTGAAAATAATTCCCCACCTTTTCTCTACTCGTCTGCCAATCTTTACAGTGTAGGGCCCGAAACAATCTGTACCGGTGGAATAGAAGGGAGGTTCACAGAGGCGTAGGCGAGCAAGGGGGAGATCAGCCATTTGGGGAATAAGGGGTTTGGCACGGGACTGCTGGCACTTAGCACACCTGTGCTGATGTTTCTTGACAGCCTCACGACCCCTCAGGATCCAGAACCGTCTCCTTAGCTCAGCAAAAAGTCTCTCCGGACCAGGATGGTGTAAATGGTCATCACAATCTTTAATTATAAGCTTTGTGATTGGATGGGCAGGGTCCAGCACAACTGGATGCATGGCATCAGGAGGCAGGTCATTGCTTTGCCGTAACCTTCCACCTACTCGGATGAGACCTGATACTGGATCTAGTTCAGGAGCAAGGGAGAGAAGACGGCTGGAATTTGAAAGGGGTTTCTGGGTCTGAAGGCATGCCAGATCATTCCCAAAGGAATCCAACTGGGCCTGTCTTAGGATGGAGATCTCTGCATCGAGGAAGGTTTCTGCTGATGGTGTTGCAGGAGTCTCTGCCGCCCCATGACAGGAGGCAGCGGTAGAGTCAAGGAGATCCTGAAAGGTAGTGAACTGGGTAGGATCTGGAATGGAGTGGTTTGGGCCAAGAAATCAGTCTTCGGACTGATCGATGATGGGACTAATTGGCCACAGGTCAGGGGGTTGCAGGAGGAAGGCAGGTCCTTGGTTCCACCTGCAGGGCTTAGCTAAATCAGACAGCTGCTTCCCTCTAGTTAGATCGTCTGCTGGGTTGTTCTGGGAATCCACATAGCGCCATTCCTGGCCTTTGGCGAGCTCCTGGATTTCAGCCACCCTGGTTCCAACAAAGACCTTATAGCGGCATGATTCTGAGAGAAGCCAATAGAGGACGGTGGTAGAGTCACTCCATAAAGTAACCTGTCTGATGTTGAGGGTGAGCTCTGTTTGGAGGAGGTTGAGTAGCTGAGCTCCAATGAGGGCTGCACACAATTCAAGTCGAGGAATGGATAGCTGGTTTTTGGGTGCAACGCGGGACCTCGCCATTAGGAAGGACACATTCACCTGTGGACTATCTTCTGTGCGCATGTAGGCGACTGCACCATAAGACTGCTCTGATGCATCACAGAAAATGTGCAGGTCTTGAGTGGCTGAGGAGGGCTCTACTGTCTGAGGGGTGAGACAACGGGGCAGTACTATGGTGGAAAGATTAGAGAGTTCTCCTTCCCAGGAAAGCCAGGCTTCTAGGATGTTGTGGGGAAGGTTGGGGTCATCCCATTCTCTTGCCTTTGCCCACAGGTGCTGTACAATGATCTTGGCTCTTGTTGTATAGGGGAGGATATAGCCAAGGGGATCGTACTGGCTCGCAAGAACTCTGTAGACGTGACGCATGGTTGGGGTAGTAGCTTAAATGGCTCTATGTCTATATTTCAGGGTGTCTGTATGGCAATTCCAGTGAAGGCCTAGAGTAGACTCCATGGGATCAAGGGAAGGATGGTGTGACAGCCAGAGCTCTGCCTGGTCTGACCTGGCATCTGGAGGGAGGTCACAGATGACCTTGGGGTCATTACTGGCCCATTGCCTAATCTCAAAGCCACCAGAGGAGAGGGTTGTGCGCAGGCTGTGAAGGAGGTCCTTAGCTTCCTCTGGTGTGGGAAGACTTTGAAGGCAGTTATCCACATAGAAACATTGGTGTATGGAATGGGTAATGTGCTCATCTGCCTGTGCATCCTTGGCGATCCTCTGGAGGGTGTAAATGGCACAGCATGGACTGGAGGTTGTGCCAAATGGGATGACTTGCCATTCATGCACAGTTGGAGGGGATCTACTGTCCAGGTCACGCCAGAGGAAGCGAAGGAGGGGTTTATCTCTGGACAGCAGGCGCACCTGGTGGAACATGGACTTAACGTCTCCGCTGATGGCAATCTTGTGCTGCCTGAGAACACCAAGGAGGGAAGGCCCAAGGGTTGGACCAGGGAGCAGCTGTGAATTCAGGCATTGATTCTGATAGGAGAAGGAACAGTCAAATACAATGCGGTCTTTTCCATTATGATGCACAATATGGTGAGGTATGTACCAAGACTCGGGAGCATCAGCTACTTCAGATGAGGATAACTTCTTGACATACCCAGCATCAACTAACTTCTGGATCTCTCTGGTATAGGTCTCCGCCTGTGGGGGGTTCTGGAGGAGTCGTCTCTCACAGCTGCGAAGACGGGACATAACAGCTTCCTTGGGGGCTTTCAGAGAGGGCCAGGGATCTGCTCGTAGGAGAGGTGTGGCATACCGTAGGACGCCATCGACCTGAATTCGGATGGTTTGAGCCTCCAGCTGTTGAATTGCCTCTTGGTCCTGTTTAGAGCGGACAACCATTTTCGTGTTCCTCAGAGGTAATGTGTCCAGCTGCCACAGTTTTTGCACATTGTGGAGGATGTCATCGGGTGGGCATTTAAAAGAGGTATAATGACACTTGGTGGAGGGAGAGCTAACAATATCTCTAGCAGGACCCTGGAGCGTCCAGCCGAGACGGGTTTTGATTGCTGCAGGGGCTCCAGGAGGGCCTAACCTTACAGGCTGGGTTGGAGTGATGAGGTGAGTATGATCAGCTCCTATGAGTAGCAGAGGGCTTACATTATCATGTTGTTTCAGGGGAATCTGCCGGAGATGAGCATAGCGCCGCTGGAGGGATTTCACAGGGTGAGAATGTTCGGACAAGGAAAGCTGGTCAGCAGTGAATGCATGCCTGATGGCATAGGATTTCTCTGGATGGGCCTTTGGAATGAGGGTGAAGGACACGTCGGCACCGTTAAGAGTCTGGATATCCTGTCTCACAGTCCTCAGCGTCAGGCTCTCAGGCTCTCCTTCCAACTGAAGTTTCTGGGCAGCAGGATACAGCAGGATCGTACGTTCGGACCCATCATCCAATATGGCATACGTGTCTAAGGACTTGTTTCCATTGCGCAGGGTCACATCAACCACCTTCAGCAGCAATTTATTGCAATCGCTAGGATGGTCTAGGTAGAAATTCTGCACTTGCCTCTGGTTGATGTTGCATAGGACCTGCAGATGTTTCCCATTGCACTGGTTGCAGCGTCCCTTCAGATCACACTGGGTTGCAAAGTGGTCTCGTGCACATCGCCAGCAGCGTTTCTGCTCTTTGATCCAGCTAGTTCTCTGATCTTTTGTGAGGTGGAGGAAGTCCTCACATTTACTGACATGATGTTCAGGGGAATTACAGTAAGCACACACTCGACAGCGTTCGGATGAGGCGTTGGGGGGAAGCGGACTGGCTTTAGTAGGAGCAATCTGGACTTTAGGGGAGTTCACTTGAGAGGAAGTCTTACTACCATGGAGTATGGCTGTAGCTCTGAAGGGGTGAGAGGGTGGTTGCTTTGGCCGGACAGGCTGAAGGGTTCTCTCCCTTCTGGGCTGGCAGCGGGCTTCATGTCGCAGCCAGGAGGAGAAATCTAGGAGGTTATAGGAAAGGGGACCTGGTCTGCTCAAACTCATGCTTCTCTTAAACTGGCAGAATTGCTCACTAGGTAGTTTCTCTAATAGCCTCTCAACATGTGAGCCACAAGTAAGCTCCGAGAGGCCTTCATGGCCCATGGACTGGAGGAGACCCACTAAGGCCTGTACTCTAAGGGAAAACTGATCTAGACCTCTACCATCACCTATCCGGATAGCAGGCATCTCCATTATAGCCCGGAGCTCTCTCAGAGCAAGCTGTCTGGGTTGACCATAACGCTCATCTAGGGCCCGAATAGCTTGAGTGTAGGGATCTTGGGCATGGACATAAGCTAATGCAAGTCGCCTCGCCTGATCTACCTTTAAGTGATCCAGTAAGATGTGGTATTTATACTGCTCAGACTCTCCTGGGTCTAACAGGTTAGATAGGGCCATCTTTAACATCATATACTGGCTTTCATCCTCACTAGTAAGATAAGGAAATGAGGGACCTTCTACCTTTCTATATGACTGCAATCGGCCTGAAGGAGGAGCTAAATGGCCTGGAGGGGCCACAGAAGTAAGGTGGTGAGGCTGCACATCGCGGGACTGGTACACTGACTGAGCAGAGCGGGCCATTGCTGCAGGGACAGTTTGAGGTGGCAACGTGTAGGCTGGGAGCAAGGGGTTATGTGAGACTGAGACTTGAGAGGTGGCAGGAAACTGACTATGGTCAAGAGGATTCGTAGGCTGCCAGGACTGAGCTAGGGGCTGAATGGAAGAGGCACGGCTTACAGGAGGGGGAAAAGAAAGCTGCTGCTGAGGTGGGGGAGGAAAGGGCCTATGGTCACTTGTGGTAGCCTGAGGTGGCATTGCAGCAGGCTGGGCTGGTGATGCTACTAACTGAGGGCCAAGGTTATCAGGGCAAGGGAATGGCAGTGAACGAGATCGTGAGGACTGGCCACTAAGCATACAGTGCTGGATTAGTCTACCTTGATTTCTTACTTCTACGAGTAACTGCTGTAAGAGCTCAGTTTGAGGGTCAGGAATCAAGGCTGAGGCTCTTCCAGAAGAGACAGATGAGGGAGGGTTTGGAGAGTCTGCCTGAGTCCCTCTCTGTCGCTGGCTCCGGCTCTTGCGGTGGTTCCAGCTCTTCCTCTTCATCATACTCGTTGGGTAGTTGAGGTGGCTCTTCCTCCTCCTCATCCTCATGCTGTGGTTGATACTGAGGTCCAACACCAAAGATGTATGCGGAGTAAAGAGGTTGTGGCTCTGGTGCTTCAGCAGGATGTTGTGGTCGCTGACTATATTGCAGGATAAAGTCATCGTACCGGGCAGGAAGCTGGGCTTGGCGGCGTGGACGATCAGGCTGAAGTAGCGAGGGCAAGGAGTGACTGGACATCTCCACTGGTCATCAGTAGGCATCCGGCTCGAAGGACCATGAAAAGGAGGTTTGAGAGGGAGGTGTAGGTGGCTGGCTTGATACCAGTGGAGGTGTCGGTGAGAACAGTTCAGTCCAGTCACTTGTAATTCCACAATCCTTTTTATTGATGCTACATCCAGTATGGTTATGGTTGTGTGTGTATGACTGTCTGGATAGGAGCAGGTATGTGTGTGTGTGTGTGTGTGTGGTCTCTAAGAGGGAAAGGGATATGGGATACAATTAGCTCCATAATGCCACAATACAAGGCCACAATTCAATTAAACAACAAACATTTACACTAGAACATAGAATGCAGTAAATAATCAAATGAATTAAATTAACAACATTCATTGAAGAAAAACATGACTTACATAGTTCAAAAAACGCACACAAGGCAGGACACGACATTCGCAGCAGCAACGAACAAGGATTCCTCCATGTGGCTTGAACAAAGGAAGGGCTGTGGGCACAGGTGTTGCCTAATAAAGTCTGTGGCTGATTGGGCTAATTGGTTGGAGCTGCAGTGGACTGAATGGGGAAATGAGTGTCAAAGGAGAAGAGGGCGTGGCAATAGCTCTGCAAATGCAGCACAGAGCTGAAACTTCCAAACCCAGCTCTTTAGAGAACATCTCCTCTCATAGCAACACTTACAACAAGTCTTGCTGATCCTAGCACTCACCAGCCGTCTTAAACGGACACGTAACTGTTAAAAACAGCACTCACTGATGCACTTATTCTTACTGTACTTATTCTTATGTTTTTTAAATTGTCCTAATATTGTTGAGAATTGCTCTAAAACTTAAAGGGGAACTTGGCAACTATTTCAACGTAATAAACCCGTTTAGAAATCATTTGGATGGTTAAATGACCTGTTCCGGTGAAAATGGTGACTTTTCCCGCTGCCCCTAGCGTCCCCAGGCGGAAAACCAACCTTGCAACATTGAGACTACCGTCCCGGTAGTTTTAAATCGTGTTTCTTACCTTGTAACATCCACATTGTCTGCCGAACTTATGCTAACCGTTTTGCTAGCTTGTAAACAAATCCATGTGCTTTATCATTACATTTTTATCTACCTTTTTCCACAGTTTGAAATAGCATAATGCACAATTTCTCCAGCAGAGGGGGAAATCCTGCCAAGTTTCCCTTTAAACTGTTTACCATGTTGTTAGTCGCTTTGGTTAAAAATGCGTCAGCCAAATGTAATGTAATGTAATGTAATGTAATGTTAGACCACAGGCTAGACTGGGGGATGGAGGGAGGGGTTGTACATACGGGCTAATATAGCCAGTAGACAGTGTAAGCACGCAGTAACACAGTGGGCCAGTGGACAATCAGTACAGTCAGAGGTCATGGAAGTGTAGAGGCAGATAGACTATGCAGAGAAGTATATCTCTCCTCTTTCCTTTAGTGAAGCATTGAATAGTTGTATGGCCCTGGGGACAAATGACTTCTTCAGTCTGTCAGTTGTGCATGGCTGTGAGCATAGTCTCCAACTGGTCAAGCTCTTTTGCTTTATGATAGTCAGAGAGCTAGACAGGGTGATTTGTTGAGAAATAAAGACCTGTTTACCACCATCTCAAAGTATACAGGCCAAAAGTGGGGTGTAGTAGGCCTAAGACAGGACAAGACAGTAAACAAGGTTTATGTATTATTGTTATTATACGTTTGCATATTTTTGTTAGACATATTGCT
The DNA here is from genome assembly GCF_046254945.1 of Alosa pseudoharengus. Taxonomy (NCBI): domain Eukaryota; kingdom Metazoa; phylum Chordata; class Actinopteri; order Clupeiformes; family Clupeidae; genus Alosa; species Alosa pseudoharengus. The sequence continues at coordinate 30,917,618 of NW_027468620.1, read as the reverse complement.
TGCAAAGACTAGGCTATCTATGGTCAAGCCCCCAAAAAGCATCTCCACTGTAGCATAAATTGGTGACATTAATCACAGTGGAACCTACACAAGAGCCCACCACCACACAGCTATATCTTATGCCCCCTGAAGGCAGACTCTGAATGCCATTATCCAGCCAGTTTGTTCAGCTATACACTGCAAAAAATAAAATCTAACCAAGTGTTATTCATCTTATATTCACCCATAGGAATAGAGTGGAATGCGACACGACAAAATGACGTGTAGTACTAGTGGATCACTACCGTAAAAGAAAGGCCCTGGGCGTTCTTCCAAACAGGCTCAATACCATTCGCGCATGCACACACACATTAGCTGTCTATCATGATACAGTCTCACAGCAGGCTAATATGCCAGTGAAATTATCACATTTAAAATAGTCAGTCAGATTTTACAAAAATGATCATTACTGATTAATGATTATTATTTTACCTCTACCCTTAATTCATATAATGTGGCAGCCGTGGCCTAACCTGACTCTCGCCAGATTAATTTTGTTCCGCCTAGCTCCACTCATCCATCTGGGATCGATCCATTGGAGTGGTGCTTCAGAAGGCTGGGCCTTATCAAAAAATCCTTGCATATGATTGGATAAGCCACTTGTCTACTTCAACCACTCACATCGAAGCCAACCCGTGAGGCTGAGAACAGTCTCACAGTCGCTTCTACGCTACGTCACATCTATGAAACTCCCGTCCTGCGTCCTGATTGGCTCTACCATACAATCTGGTGCCGAAATCACTCTCAACGGAAAGTCAGGTTAGCCTTGCCTACTGGTTAGTGCTTCGGACTTGTAACCGGAGGGTTGCCGGTTCGAACCCTGACCAGTAGGCACAGCTGAAGTGCCCTTGAGGAAAGTACCTAACCTCTCACTGCTCCCTGAGCACCGCTGTTGTTGCAGGCAGCTCACTGCGCCGGGAATAGTGTGTGTTTCACTAATTCACGGATTGGGATAAGTGCAGACAAAATTTCCCTCACGGGATCAAAAGAGTATATATACTTATACTTACCACTTATATGTGACTTATACTTACTTATAAGTCTGTCATTCATACAGTCTGTCATTCATCTTGATTCATATAATAGCTTACTGTCTATGCAGCCTGGCAGCCTACTAAAATAATGTTATCTCTGTATCTCTGTGACTGCAGTTGCATAGAACCATCAATTGCATCAGTTAGCACTGCTGTGTGTCAGCCAACCAAAACAATCTATCGATCTTACCACAAGGGCACCAACAGAGCTATTCCTTGCAAATAGCCTACGTGGTAGCCTAGTTGTGGTTGCAAATGTAGCAAAGCCAGCAGAAGTTGATCAGACAAAGAGAAGGAGAGGTGAGAAAGTTTCTGTCTGTCAGGTCACATGTATGCTTGACAGATTATGACTACCTTTTCAACACTTTTGCATTTAATGACTTTGCACTAATTGTTTTGAGAAATGCACAAACTGTTGTGCAAACGTTAATGGTGAAAATGTGCTTCACAAAATAAGTTTAACACTTTTGCATTTAATGACTCAAACGATAAAATCTGTTTTATGGGAAAGCACTATTCAGCATGGAACCAGTACATTTTCACCAACATGACATTAACAATTGAAAATGTAAAAAAACAGCTGACATCTGCACAAAATCAATTGCATGGATGTAAAGCATTTGCTGTTTGTTCAATATTGGTTGAAATTGCTTTTATGATGTGAGTTTGAACGAACAGTTTTGAGAATTTAAATTCTGATCTGAGAAATGTGCCAAAGTGACTGACACACAAATGATAAGATGATGTGGAGCTGTTTCCTCATCTCTACGATAACAAGAGGGGGATGTAATCAGTGTTGTTGTGCCAATGTGGCTGTGCAAGAACATTTCTCCATATCAGGCTAGTTTTCTACAGATCTTGTTGATCAGAAAGAGCGTGTCCATCAGCAAAGTAAGAACCTTTACCGCACATTTACTTGGTAAACAGAGGGAGCTGAGCATCCACCATTGTCAGAGCTGAGTCAACGACTAGAATTTTCACTGACAAGAATGTTCAGTCACAGTGTGTGATATAGGCTACATATTACTGCAATATCATATCTACACGTCTAGTAGGCCTACATTTTTATTCCTGGATAATTAATTAGAATAATTTCCGAAAACGTTAAGTGCTCTGTGTCAGTAACTCAAGCTGATGTAAAGGGTAGATCTGACAAGTTGGTAAAGTGTGACGATTAGGAAATTGCAGGTGTATTTTGTTGCCTGAAGGCATTGCAACTGGTGTGAGGCTATTCCCGGAAAAGGCCTTTTCATATAGGCTAGACACATTCACCACGACGAAGTCAGAAAAACTACAGGTGAGCTCACAATGTTTTCTTTTTTCATTTAAGCAAATAGTGACACATTTGTAATGGAACGCATTGTAGCCTAGGCTACTGTCTATTAAAGGAGAAATCCGGCGAGTTTTCACTAGATTTCCGTTTCTAGAGGTCACTGCCTACTGTCGATTCGAAACAAAACGAAACCAATCGATTTTTCCTAGCTCGAGTTGCTACAACCAGCACCTAATGCAGCCAGGCAGCTACAGCACTACGCTCTGTGGGGATGACCGTGAGCCCCCATGTGCCCGCAGAGTGTAGCGCTCGCTGTAGCTACCTTGCTGGCCTCGACAAACGAAGATCTATGTGAAAACTCGCTGGATTTCTATGGCGTCAGTTAGCTGCCTTAATTATGCGAGCGAGTAAATAATGAAATCGAGCGCAGATGCAGGAATCGAGAGCGTAAATACAGAAACTGAGGGGTGAAAAATAATGTCGTGGTGAATAAAACTGTTGTAACTGTAACAATTATGATTAGCACAGAAATGACGTTCGCATCGGGCCGCTCACCGGCTGTCTTCTGCTCGCTCTCGCTTTCAAATGTTCCCAATGCGAACGTCATTTCTGTGCTCTCAATCATTACAGTTGTGATAACACTTTTTTCACCTCTCAGTTTCTGTATTTACGCTCTCGATTCCTAAATCTGCGCTCGATTTCATTATTTATGCGGTCGTATAAGGCAGCTATTAAACTGCCATAGATTGCTCCTTTAAGGGAGACACGTCAGTAGCCCACAACCACAGCCGGAAAATAAGTATTGAACACGTCATTATTTAACATTATTTGATTAAACAGAATGGCAAAAGTTTTTGAGAGTAAAGCTTTGTGGATAAATGTGTCATTAATGCCCAGAATTTCACTTGATCTCTCTAGGGACAAAGAGTAGCCTACAAGCTCCATCTGAAATGGAGGAACCTTACAACCAGACATCAGCGTACATTACGCCTACTCATACCTACTTACCAACACATACTCACATGTCTGACTTTGAAAACAATGTTACATATTACAATGACACTCTACAGACACATTTTGAGGACATCTACTCGATAATAACTGACTGTCTGAGTTTCTTAGCTGCACTCCTTGGACTATGTTTTGTTGTCTATGGATTATATGCTCTGGTTAAAACTGGTCATTATTCTCTGCATGTGTTTGTTATAAACCTGTTAATTTCTGATCTGATTCAAATTTCTGCTAAATTGATTCAAGACTTTCTGGTTTTATCGGATTTGATATCAGACGATCACTCCTTTAATTATAGTCTGGGATTAATCTACTGTGTTGGTGTTATGGCTAATGTTTGCTTTATGGTGTTTATATCTGCTGAGAGATATGTAATGATTGCTTATCCTGTTTGGTATAGAAACATCCATACGATCAGGACACCAGTTTGTGTGTCTGTCACTGTTTGGGTCATATTTTCCATCACTACAATCATCAGTTGGTGGTTCAATGGCTATATTGAACTATTTGTACTCTTGGTTGTGCTTCTCCCGTATCCCTTTGTGATGTTCTTTTTCGTGGGGACATGGAGGGCTCTCTCCAGGAATACATCAGTACCTCGTCATGAGCAGAGACGGATTATGGGAACCCTGGCTCTTGTTCTTAGCATTTATACAGTCTTATTTCTACCCTTTGTATTGGTGCTGATTCAGTCATTCCACCCAATTGTAAACCATATTACTTTGTGGATTTACCTTGTGGATTTGGCCCTCATTCTCATGGCACTGAACCCCCTATTTGATTTTCTCCTTTATTTATTGATGAGGAAGGATGCTAAAGATATATTGAGAGCTCTGTTCTTCTGTTTTCGTAAGAGACATGAAGACAAAAGAGCTACAGAAACTTTGATGGAAGCCCAAGTCTAGTTATTTACACGGGAATGTGTTTTTTATGGAAGCATACAGAATTTGAGGGGGGAAAAATCATCTGTTTTTTTCTGAATTATCTAGTTTAGTGTCTTGTTAACAGCCTTTGTTTCAAACTCCTTGCTTTTGTGGACAGAATGCGTTTAACCCGCTCACTCACGGAATGCATGGGCAAATGTTCTGCCATGCACGTCACACTTTGTGTAATGTAGCTTATGTATGTATTTCCTTTAGTAGTACAGTGAAGATCAAACAACTTTGGCGGATGGAATTCCTTCTGTAATTTTTGACTCACAGGATGTATTGGACTAAAGACCTTGTGGCTACATCATACTCAATGAACATTCAAGGAGGATATTACGTGGACATTAATAGCTTTTGTAACACCAAATTTGTTCTCTACACTGAATCATGTTTATTACAATGGATGCCCCATAATGGGCCTTTTTTTTGGGGGGGGGGGTTGTGCATGGAGGGCCCTCTCTTGGCATAATTCAACAAACCTCCGTAATTCCTGTAAATCCTTCCATCGAGGCCATCCAGGGCTTGCGTCAGGCGCGCAGCATCATCAAATACTGTTCTCACCCCAACCACAGACCCCACTCCTCTCCGCACATGAACCAGCAGGTTCAGAGGAAGCTTCTTCCCTGCACCCGTCACCCTACTGAACTATAGCTCTGCACCCCAGTGAACCAAGCAAATAAGCCCAAAACCACTCCAAACCCCCCCCCCCGATGCCTCCTTGCCTGAGCCACGACCATGGATAAGGGATTAAGCCGGGATATCTTGGTTATCCTGGCTCAATTTATCCGTGATCCAGTTGCACAAACGCGGGATAGGGGGCAGCAGGATATGTTATGGTATAAGTTACCATGGCGATTTATTCTGTGGAGCTAGCCTGCTCCAGACAGGGGCGGAGCTACGTGGTGGCCAGGGGGGGCCACGGCCACCACTGGTGAAAGCTTGGCCACCCTGCTGGCCCCCCCAGCTCCGTTCAGTGAAAAGTAAAAAAAAAAAATTGCTGCCGTTTTCGACGGCACTTTGCCAACACTTTGCAAAGCAGGGACTGAACCAATTACTGCACTCTATCTACGACCATTGGCCCAGTCAGGAAGTGTAGCCCACGGTTGTGATCAAATCGTGAGTATGCAGCAGCAGCGGGACAATTCAAGTCATCTGTTAAAAACACTTAGTAGACTAGCCTAGCCTACTACTATTCTGCTTTTGTGCAACGGACCCCTGCTCAGTAACTTATCCCGGATGTCTTAATTCTGCTTTTGTGCAATAGGCCCCAGGCACCCTTGTGTCATTGTTTACCAACAAAAGTGAAAATACTTTGTCATGTTGTCAATATAACACTGTGCTCTAGGAATGGTGCCTGGGGTCCGTTGCACAAAAGCAGAATTAAGACATCCGGGATAAGTTACTGAGCTGCGCTCAATGAATCCAAAACAAGAGCGTACAGGCTTAATTGGTTGCACAAAGACCAAGCCAGGATGAGCAGACACGGATTCATCAAGCCAGGTGAAACCTATCCTGGATAAGTGCGCGCTCACGGCTCCCTCAAATAGACCCCGCCACCGATCACAGATTCACTGATTTACCATGGCAACTAGCGGCTTCATTGCTTCTTCTACGGTGTGAAGAAGGTAGCGATAGCCTTTTCACAACAGCAACAAACAGCAACACCTCTGTTTAGGAGAATATTGCAACTAGTTCCGCGACCACCACGTGCGAAATGGTTAGGCACTCCCATGATGTCACATTGTCGCATGACAGGTCGGGAATGGCAAGTATGTAAAAGTTAATTAATGATCACAAACGTTTAAATAATGACAATGGGTCTAGGTATATGTGATAACAATGTGTAGTGGGCAGTGGAATAATTATTGGTTTCTGTTTGTGGTGACTGCTGACTGAGATAAGGGATGAGATTAAATAGATCCTGGAACTTAGCCTGGTCTGGAGCAGGCTAGCTCCAAAGAATAAATCGCCATGGTAACTTATACCATAACATATCCTGCTGCCCCCTATCCCGCTTTTGTGCAACTGGATCACGGATAAATTGAGCCAGGATAACCAAGATATCCCGGCTTAATCCCTTATCCTAGTTTTGTGCAATAGGCCCCTGGTCTAAGCATGGCTAAAATGTGTTGCCTTATTGAAATGAGACTGGTTACTCCATGGCTGATGTGAGTACAAAGTTAAACATGTTGAAGATTGTTTGCAGGAGATTGGACTGTTTTCATATTTATCCATATTTTTATATATGACACAGGGAGGACAGAAGTTAGAAATGTAAACCTAGGAATATCCCTTGGGAGAACTTGAAAATTGAAAGCTTTGAGATGCATCTCTGAACTACTGTTAATAATTGGTTGATAATTGACCCAGTGCTTCACACATCCCCTTAAGTGAGAGGGAAGGGAGAAGGGAGAGTTAAGAGTCATAGCGATTTGTCAACTAATGACCAAAAGGGTAGAACATGCAATAGAAGTGTAATGGAATTGTATAAAATGGGCTATACGGATTATGACAATTGCACTTTTGCATGTAAACATTAATGCAAAACACTTGATGGTGTTTTGGGGTGAGACTAGTCAACAAAGAGTCAATATAATACATGTAATGATCAACATGACATGTAATGTAAAAAAAAAACAGAAAACAATTGATCATAATGGGAAATGTCGATGTGATTCAAAGCATTTGCAATTTGTTTTACAAAAAAACAGATTGCTTTTGTGATTTGTAGCTTAACATGTAGATTATGTGGAGGCCGAACATATCAATTCTGGTCTGAGAAATGTACCAAAGCAACAGACAATAACTTTCATATCCCAGGATGAAATATGAACTGCTGTTACTCAGCACAACTGTAGTATCATCAGTACAACAGCAGAGGGCGATAATGTACTACCGATTTTTTTTTCTAATTGCTGAGCTGCTATTTTTTGCATCTTGCATCTACTGGCTATGTTTTGCAAAACGTTACACACTATAGCCACACACTAGCCTTTGGTGGGGTTACAATATGTCATAAATGTAGGAGGATATGTTCCTAAACATGAGTGGGATGGTCTGACATAGGATGTGTTGGTGTGCGTATTTTATGTGTGTGTGTGTGTGTGTGTGTGTGTGTGTGTGTGTGTGTGTGTGTGTGTGTGTGCGTGCATGTGTGTGTGTGCATGTGCTCAAATCTAGAGCCAGGAGTTTGTTTATCCTTCAGTGCGCCATATGCATATTATTATTCCTTGCCCCAGCCTCACATCCCTACACCTTTACCCCATTGAGGAGTTTAGAAACAGATATGTGATATTTTAATGCATAATTTATGATTGAATTAGGTTGATTTAATTTATTTTCACAAAATCAACCAATTTCAGTTTCATTGATATTACTTGGAATACACAATAAAAAGGCAATCTTTTTCAATATTTGTAAAGGTTGGTATGTTAACTGCTGTTGTGTGTAATACACAGCTGTATTTTTGTATGGATTAAAATGTTTGTTTTTAAAATATCTTTATTTTGTGTTTAGGGTTTACTGTTTTTTGTCTGGGGGTGTCCCTTGTGTGTGCTAGCTAATTTATTTATCCATCCCAAGCCGCAGTCATCTGTTCCACCTGCACTGTGTTAGCAGACACAGAAACCAGCCTGCAGTCTACACAGGCATAGAGTAGCCTAAAGGACCATTCACACCAGGAACAATAATGATAAAAGCAAACAGCTTGTTGTTCAAGCTGATATGAATGACAACATCCACACATAAACTATAACAATAACAACAATTAATAACAATGTCATTGGGAATCACTTTCAGTGCAATTTTTAGAAAAATTAAAAGCTGACAGCCAATCAGAATCCACCAAATTTTAGCCATCACATTCATGCACATTAGGAGAGACTTCCTTTGTTGTTGGTCAGTGTGGATGCTTTTATCGTTATACTTATAGTTACCGTTTGTTATAGTTATAGTTATTGTTATCGTTATAGTTATCACTATAGTTATAGTTATCACTATAGTTATCGTTATAGCTATCGCTATAGTTATAGTTATTGCTATAGTTATAGTTATCGCTAGTTATCGTTTTCGTTTCTGTTAACACATAAACATTTACATACACACATAAAGACACACACACAGCTAGCCACACCCTTGTGAGACCTACAAGATTACCCTTTGTTGACCTATCGTCCTCAGTGTTTCCTGTTGAGATGGATTATTCAATGCTTATTATATTAATCTTTCTTGCCACATACACACGAACAACTACACACGCACACACAGAAACACACACAAGCCTGAAATGTCAATATGTTAATTTTAGTGCCATTATTGTGGAAGCTGTCATGTTGATTTAATCAGTCAGACAGAGCAGTCTTGCTTTCCCAGCACAGACTATTTTGTCTATTATATCTGTTCTATGATATATCTGTTTTATGATTTATGTGTTCTATGATTTATGTGTTCTGTGATGTGTGCTGTGCTTTACCTGACTTAGCATCAGAAAGTTAGGCAAGCCATACATTTGTATCAATTAATATTTTATTATTGCATCATGCTTATATATAAAATAAAAATAACTGAACATAGCAAACATAAATATTGTAACACTGACACTACGAAATAAAGAAGGTTAAAATAAAAGTCATTTAAAAAATAAGACAGCATATGAAAACAGCATTGCTGTGTTTTGGGTCTAACATTTACAATCTTCACCCTGTAAATAAAAACAAAAATGAAAATAAAAAATAAAAACAATAAAAATAATAAAAACAAAAACAACAAAAACAATCACGTCGGGGAGTATCCCAGAGTGGTGGCTTTGGTAAAAACAAACATGTCATGTGATCACCCAGAAGACGACAAACATGTCATGTGAAGACTACAGCTGCTTGACAGCTTCCTTCTAGTAACACAGGTCGAGCAAGGCAGCGGCGTGAATCGTGACTAAATCATTACCATGACAACACTCTCTTGTGTCAAAACAACACAACAAAAAGATCGTATTCTACTACTGTGCATTTCAATTAACTACTTCAGTGCATAATAATAAAAAAACAAACACAAAACCTCTGGACATATTCTGACATAGTTGAGGAATTATTTAAAAAAAACAACAACATATAAAACAGCATTTTCGAGGGCTAAATTGCAAGGAGAGTGCATCTCCCTTCTTCTGCATCTTTGTTGTATTGTACAGCGTACATTATTTAGTGTTTGATCCCTAACAGAAACATAGGGAGGGACATAGTCTGAAGTCGCACGTGGAGACCGCAGAGAGACGAATTAAAAGTTTATTTGCAAAAGCAGATAAGCAATTTAATGCATTTTCCTGAATGATTTCTTTTTATTAATTGTGAATTTGAACATCAATCAAACAGCAATTGGGTTGTTTTGAGTGGATTTATTTAGAATTAAATCAAAACAACCAACTGCAGTTTTGATTGATACTACATGGAATGCACAATAAAAAAAAAGTAATGTTTTCAAAAAATAAAACGAGATATCTGTTTTTGCAAATTAACTCTTCTCATACAAAAGAACAAGTCAGGTTCACCTAGTCAGGCAGTCCGAGAATGTACTATGACCAAGAGGCCTACCCTAGGCCACTATGGCTTTGGCATTACACGGAGCAGTAGGCAGGAGACGAGAGGCAAAAGCGAGAGTGTGTCTAGACAGAAAGGCATTAGAGGTGAATGTCGAAAAAGGAATTGTGCGTCTTCAGGAGAAGGTGAAGGAGAGGTAAGTTTAAGTGCATTCCCTCCACAACTCCAACTGGCTGCTGTCGTCCCCCGCTTGACAGGTGTCCTCCTGGGGACCGTGAAGTTGGATATTCACTTGGTTTCGACTATATGACACAGTGTACAGAGGGTCTACAGTATACACACAGGTGAGGTGCTTATTGTCGTTCCAAACAGTCTGTAATGTCACCTACTACTACAGACTTCTCTTTTTTGCATCGTGCTTGGTAAGTTCTATCAAAAAGCAAATATCCATTTCACAGATTACGTGAAATGGTTAACAATTATCACGTCTATTCGGTAAACACAATCTATATTAGTAGTAAGTTTCCATCAAAAAAATAAAAATGTCTTTTTTTTAATCCAAGCCTCCTAAAATGAGGCCATAATCAAGTCTGCAGAAGATAAAGGAAAACATTTGTCTTCGTTTCTCTCAAAGTAGAGCAATCTGGAGTAGAAAAAAAAATACATTCAAAGAGATAGAAAGGCTATTCATTGTGAGAGCAGTTGCTTAAGGTTCGTGTGAAAACTGGCACCAGAGTTAAAGTGACCCTATGGGTTTGATTATGCTGAAATCTGTAGGAGACTGGCCGAGAGGGACAGTTCTTTCTTGGCACGGGCAGGGGTGAGCGAGGGTGGGGGGGGGTGGGGGGCAAGAGTGGCTCAGGTGTATGGGATGCGATGCCCGTTACACAGTGGAGGAGTCTCCGTTGCATTGGGGCTCAGGCTCCTCTTCTGATTGGCTGGCTGGTTGATTGGCAGATTGCCTGGCCTCTCTAGTATCCCAGCAGGGCAGTGTGGCCATGAACAGGAAGAGGCCGCCCAGAATCACGCAACTCCCGCTGAAGTAGAAGGCCAGGTCGTATGACTGGGTCCAGTCGAAAAACCATCCTGCGGGAGAGAGCAAGGGAAGATATTTAGGGTGGTGTCATAATGTGTGAATTATGACCTATAAGCTCTGACCTCATTTCCCTGGCAGCAACAACAACAACAACAACAAACCCTTTTACAAAAACAAACAAACTTGTGTACATGTGTGTGTTTTAAGCGTACCGACAACGGGGGGCCCCAGCACCACGCCAAACCCTCCAAAGCACATGAGGATGCCATGGGCCTGGCTCAGCCGGTCCAGCCCCACGATCTTGGTGGTAATGTAGGGGGTGAGTGACCAGTTCCCTGAGAAGATGCCCACCATGGCGGACAGCACCTGCAGCCCCACGTAGCTGTGGCATACGGGGATGAGCAGCAGCGCGATGCCAGCGCCCAGCAGCGTGAAGGCGTACAGGTACACGCTGTTGATCCACGGCAGGTCAGCCAGGACGCCCAGGAACAGCTTGCCGGCCCCGGTGGTGATGGCGACGATGGAGACCAGCGGGATGTCGCTGACGCTGTCGATGAGGCCCTCGCTGATGGCCACGTCCTCCATGAAGAGCACGGGCGGGAAGGCGCCCAGCGCGAACAGGAACATGGCCACGCAGAGCGTGGTGAAGACGCGGTCGTGCAGGATCTCCGCCGTCTCGTGCATGTACTTCCCGTAGGGGCGCAGCTTGCGCTTGACGACGCGCGCCACGGCCGCGCACGACAGGATCCCGCCGATGCCGCCGCGCGACCGCTCCGCCTCGGCCTCGTAGTCCAGCACCACCTTGGTGTCCATGGCCATGAGGAGCTCCTTGGTGACTTCGACGGCGGCGCTCTTCTCGGCCGAGCCGGGCGTGGTCTGAAGGTCGCCGTTGGCGAGGGCGGCCTTCTCGGAGGGGGGCATGATGAGCGTGGTGGGCTTCTCGTAGAGCGGCGGCTCCTCCTCGTGCTGTTTTAGCGCTGCCCGCTGCTTCAGGTAGTAGCCCGGCAGGTACAGCGGCCTCATGGGACCCGCGCACGCCATCAGGTTCAGCGAGAGGGCGCCGATGATGAGCAGGCAGCCGTCCAGGCCGTAGTGGGCGATCAGCTCGTTCTGCAGCGTGGCGTACAGGAAGCCGCCCACGCTCGTGCCTGAGGTGAGCGGGAACAGGAGGGAGAGAGGAGGGGTTAAAACACAAGCACCAAAGGATTGGACAGGAAACTGGCAGTGTGTTTGGAACATCTACTCAGGCTACGTTTACACTCGGCCGGCTATTTTCATAAACGGACATTTTACCCTCTCCGTTTTCAAAAATAACATCTGTCAGTTTTCAGAAACGTTTTCCTTTACACTAACCCGGGTATATGCCTTCAAGAGCATGCCAAACCTGTACGTGGCAGTGTAACGAAAGCTCAAGCCCATGTTAGCCAATCAGAATCTCGAAAATATCAACAACAGCAACAAATCACTTCCTCTTTCTCTTTTGAACTGACTAAAAATCTCTGCCTCTTCACAAAAATCTCCGTTTGTACCTCTTTAGACGCAAACGAACAAACAGAGTTTTCCCAAAAAAATGATCAGCCCGGAGTCTTTAAAAACTCCGTTTGTAGGGGGATAAAACCTCCGTTTGCGTCTAAATGACAGGGTCAAACGCAGAAAAACATCACCGGTTGCATTGTTTTTGTTGTCGTCTAAACAGGGCCTCATTCACACCATAGTCGGTGCACTATATATAAACTGTGGTACTATATAATGCGTAACTATAATATAGATATAGTCACTCTAGTGTACTTTGTAGTAAATGAGTGGATGATCCACACGCAGGACTCATTAGGACAAGGACAAAGAGCTTAACAAATTGTGTGCAGTTTTTCCAGTTCAAATTGTGTGTCAATGTGTGACCTCATTGAGTGTTTGGTCGAGGAAGAGTTAAAACATCCTTTGGTGGCAGTGGCACTGCACGCGCATGTCCATGTGAGTGTGTCACTATGGTGTTCATCATCGGACGAAAATACAAAGACGCCTCGTCAGGCATTTACCAAGATCCAGTGTATTCTAGCTGTGCAAAAGTACACTAGAAGAACACACACAAACACACACACAAATGTTTTTTTTTGTGTACCTGTGGTGACAATGCCCAGAGCAAGACCACGTCTCTTGTCAAAATATTGACAGGTGATGGTAAGGGAAGCAGCGTAGACGAGGCCAGCACCCAGACCTGTAAAACAAAACAGAACAGACTCACCTTACGACCTTCAGCCATGCCCTGTCATATTACATGTGTGTGTGTTACAATTGCTGCTTTAGACGTGTCTGTGTGTGTGTGTTTGTGTGTGTGTGTGTGTGTGTATATGTTTGTGTGTTTGTGTGTGTGTACAGTATGTGTGTGTGTGTGTGTGTTTGTTTGTTGTGCAGGGAGGGGGGAGGATATACTCAGGTCAGACTTAGCTGCATCAGAACAGATCACTTGTTGGTGTTATATCTGATTCCTAAATTATTTCTGACCTTCACACTCATCTGTTGCTTTGGCAGCCAGAATACAAAAAACAGGAACGAGGACGTGGAAGCTAATCTAAGGAGGACAGGTGCACGTGAACACACACACACACACACACACACACACACACACACACACACACACACACACACACTGGAAGCTAATCTAAGGAGGCCAGGTGCATGTGCTGTCTTTATAAGGCGTTAATATTATCAGTCTACACTTTAAATACACTTTAAATGGCCCGTGTTCAGTGCCACCACCCCCACCCCCACCCCCACCTTCACACTGTTGCAGAGAGGACAAGCCTGCCTATCCGGTTTCCTTCTGTGCGTGTGTGTGTGTGTGTGTGTGATGACCAGCTCTGCAGTAAGAGTCAACTGGGCACACCCAGAAACATAAGAATGCTGAGTGGACGCACAAGTTACTGCAGCACCCATTACAATAACACACGTCACACACACAGACACACAGACACACACACAGACACACACATACACACACACACGCACCTCTCCAAACATCTAAATCTGAACACGGAACAGATGTAAAAGATCTATATCTAAACAGTGTGTTTTGTGTGTGTGTGTGGTCATTTTGGTACACTCATGCTAACATGACGGGTCTGAAATGCTGAAGGTCAACTGATCCTTCTCTATTTCAGGAGCAGGAATAAGCAGACCAAGAGAAGTTTGTTGCCGCCCCCCCCCCCCCCCCCCACACACACTTCAGCCTACATGTGACTAAGCAGCTTTGTTTAGTGCGGGAGGAGACGTCTGAGGAATAACATTCCTCAGATTCCTGTTCACACTGCCCAGGCTAGACATGTCCGTTCGGCGCCTATCTCCTCAATAATAACACAGACATCATCCTCTCTC
>NW_027468620.1:30823396-30898396 GCF_046254945.1 Alosa pseudoharengus | reverse complement strand
CTGTAAGGAGAGAAAGAAGCTGACCCTGTGGCCCATATGGCCCAGATCTAGCCCAAATCTGGCCCGAGTGCATACTACCTGTGGTGACTAAAGAACTGACCAGCTGTGAAGATGTCACTTCAGGTCATTATGCATCAGAGAGCCGATTGAAGCAACACATTAAAATTCAGTATTCAGTATGTGATTAACCAACTGAATTCCATCATAAATTAATGATAGTTTTATACAAGTCCAGTGTGTCCAAACTGTGATGACATCAAGGAATAAAGCACAAAATACAAACCTTGAATTATTGAACGCTGAAGCTGTAGTAGCATACAGATGCAAGCAAACAGGAAAACAGGCAAACAACAATCCAATCACTCACTCACTCACTCACTCACTCAGTAACTCTCTCTCTCTCACACACACACACACACACACACACACAGATTTCCTACTCACTTGTGAGCAGTGCGACTCCTGACACCATGGAACCGACCCAGGCGGTCATCCCTTTCCCCTCCTGGTAGGTGCTCAGCCACTCAGGGTACAACACCCCAACCGACTGCGGCGAGCCAAAGGCCAGGAACTGCGCCATGAAGGTGCTGGCCACAATCACCCATCCCCAACCTCCATCCAGGGCCTTCTCTGCTGTAACGCCACCCATACTTCTTACACCGAGTTGGTCGTGAGGAGGGGATCTGAAGGGAGAGAGGGAGAGAGAAAGAGAGAAGTGAAGGATTTAACAACGGTAACATTTTGTATAAAACACACCTGAAAGTGAAGAAGCTCCGCATGGTTCCAAACGGAGAAACGGAGAGGTGAAGATGTCACATTATAATTGTGTAATCTTCTTAAAAATGCATTCTTAGACACTTACAAAAAATCGGGACAACGGAAGAGGTTAAGATGGAAAAGTGAGGGATGTTAAAAGAGTTGTTGTCCGTCCCTCGCGATTGTGCGTGCCTGGCAGAGCAGGCAGGTTTCACGCCTTCAGGCTCTTTGGAGATGTCTCGCGCTTTCCATCGCGGGCTGCCTGGTTTTGAATGCTGCCGTGAAGACCACACCTCGAAGGAGGAGGAGAGCTGTCGTCTCGTGGGATCAAACTACCTTCATCCGTCGCCCTTTATAGAGTATGCGCTCTCGCGGCGCTTTTGTTTTGTTTTGGGACAGCGGGGTGCGCTTTGAGCAACTACCGATGTTTCCAATTGGAGAGACATGAATAATGTCTACCCATGGAAAGAGGCGCTCCTGCTACAGTTGCCTCAGCATCCGTGGGATCATACGCTGGCTGCAGAAGTCTTGTCAGACTGATGCATAAAGCACAGCGCTGGCAAGACAACAGCGATGCAAACAAGTCTGGACCAAGACTTTACACAGTCACCAATTAAACTCTTATAACAACTTTAAAATCGGTGTCCTTGAAATGATTATCTTGATTACATGCATTATCACTTCGCTTAGTCGTTTCACTAGCTACAAAAGCATAAAGAAAATAATGTAAATAATGAACGTGCTATTGCACTTACCTCAAAATGATCTGTAGGCACCTGTGCAGATAAATGCGTGCATCGAATGCAATGAGTTGCCATTAACGTTATCCGGCCACACTGACGGAGGAATGAAAACTAGCAAACATAAATATCATTGCTCGGCATTACATCGAGTCGCCGGGTGTTCCTGCTATTATTAGGATGTCGTGCTGTCTTCGGGATGCTTTGAACCCTCGCATCCGCTCAGCGCAGAAGCGCCGGTAGGAATATAAACCGGTTCAAAGCTGTTTTCACTGGTCCGGGTGGTGCGCAACTCACACACACCAAGGGAAGTGCCCATCCTGCTGACACGCGCACACACAGCATAACCGCGCGGCTAGTCGACTGTGGAAACTATGTGCAGATAGACGTAACGGGGAAATAGTTTACCTCTGGTCGGGCTACCCTGTGCCTTTGCCAGTTCTGAAGGGTTTTGAGGTAAGTCGTGAGGGAAATATATGCATATTGTGTGCGAATAAACACTCACCATTTACAAAATTATATTAAAATTTGGGATACTGAAGTGATCCCCAACATGCATGCCTATTGCGCCTTAAGTCTTGTTAACGAAGTTAATTTTCACATGAACAAGGTGACATCTAGTAAATTGCATGTTGGGGAAATTGTAGCACAAATTAAATGCAGCATCTGGGAAAATAGATACTTAGTTTTCATTATGATAGGAACTTGACAGATACATTGTTAATGCGAAAACTGCTCCTGCCTGAACCGGTTCTTCGATAATAACAACCGGGAGATGTATTAGGCCAGCTCCGCTACATGGGTGCTGGGAACGGGGAACGGGCAACGGGAGTGTCGGCAGAGCGAGGTCACATGAACTCCCCTCTTGGAGGATTATGTTACACCCACAGTCATGACGCACAGTAATGAGACCTACAAAAACATATACCACTAGGCAAGATCTCATCGGCTTTGCAGGGTTAATATAATGAACTCAGTTAACCCTAAAATGTGACTTTTTTGTATTTGTTAGGTTAAATATTTCCATTGATGAAAAAGTAGGAGGTAGCTTCCTTGTATGTTCCAAATAAATGAAGTAAACAATTCATAAACAGTGAGCTACATATAGCTGCATTTCGATCTATAAATACCATTTATAACGCATATGAGGGTTGTCCTCTACAGTTTAACATCAAACCTGAAATAGCAAACAGGACACATTGGGAGACAGAATTAAACAACTGGTTGATTACGACCCAAACTTACCCTTATCCGCTTACCCCCACATCCTTGTCTAGTTCATCTCATTCTGTCAGTGTAATTCAAATGTTCCAGCAAACATTTACACACACACACACACACAGTCCATACACACATATATTCTATTGAAAGACACCAATTTGTAAAATTAATTTAATGTAATTGTTTATATGTTTGTCTTCATTGATGTCCTATACAGTAGCCTATAGCATATTTGAGGTGCAACACATTTATTCAAGCATGAAGCCACTACACCTTTACAAAGATATATACATATATTTCTTGATATAAATATATTTCTTGATACATTTGCACTGTTTTGGCTTTAAAAAAAAAATTCTTATTAACCTGTGCATAATAGACAGTAGTTTCCTTTTCTGTGTAGTCTCCTTTACCACACTTGCTTATGTAATAAAACATCATGTCCCATACATCCGTTAGTTCTCAACATATTGTTGCAACAACTAGCTTTAACAGCCACATAGTGAATTTGTATGGCAACACCCACACCCACACACAGAGACACACACACACAGATTATAAGTCTTGTAGAACATTCTGCATGTGAACACATTCAAGGCCTGGTGGGCCAGGTCTTTTTTTATAATTTGACTCATACTTGAACCAATATTTATGGATCAAATGTATGATCTGTAGCAGCTGGGATAGCCTACTAGATATGATATCAGCCCATCCACTCTGTCAGTGTTCACTATAATAAGAACCGTACAACCTTTTAATATCACTATAGCTGATAAGAATAGTGATGTCCACATATTGCTCACTATAACAATAGTAGAATGACATCATTGAGCTTGGGCATCGCTTGCAAAACGATTTTATGAACGACAGATTTGCTTGTCTCTGAATTCCTCTTCGGAGAATTGTAGTTCCTGCTGAACAAGGCGTTAAGAAAACTGGGAATTTTGCAAAGGAGCATAGAAGGCCAGAGAGAGAGAGAGAGAAAGAGAGAGAGAGAGAGAGAGAGAGGAGAGATCAGAGGAGAGAGAACGGAGAGAGAGAGAGAGAGAGGAGCAAGAGAGAGAGAGAGGAGCGAGAGATCAGAGGACAGAGAGAGAGAGATCAGAGAAGAGAAAGAGTGACTGAGATCAGAGGACCCAGAGGAGAGAGAGAGAAATGAGCCAAACCTAATGGAGGAGAGAATGAACACAAATGATCTGAGGGAAAAAATGGAGTGGAGACCGACAGAGTGAAAGAGAGCAAAAGAGAGGGAGAGAGAGAAAGACAGAGAGAGAGTGAATGAGAAAGAGAGAGAGAGAGAGAAAGAGAGTGAGAGAGAGAGAGTAGGGGTAAGCTACTTTGATGTCCGTGCTGTCCTGCTTCTTGACGTCGGGCCCTTTGTCAGGAGGTCACAGAGGCTAATGCCAGGAGCTGCGTAGAGAAGCGACAGAGCAGGTCTCAGCCGGACAGACCCGCTGTCCCCAGGCCCTGGGACACTCTTTCCCACACTCGCACTAAGAACACTGCTCAGACCACGGGTTTGTCCCCACTAATCCTCTCAGAAGAGGAGGTGTGTGTGTGTGTCTGTGTTTGTGTGTGTGTGTGGAGAGAGGGTTGGGTGGCGTGGTGTGATGGGATCATATTCGGTTAGAAGATTTTTTGGTCATGAAGTTGAGCTTGGTGTTGTGCTGTCGGACACTTGGGTGGTGGCATCCAAAAGGCCATGCTGTACCTGCACACAGAGGAAGTGAGGAAAGCCCACCGCACACGGCGGGCGATGCGACAGTCAAACGCGAAGGTGGAATTCTGTAATCGCATTACTACACACACTGCTGCCGACGCAATCACCCATCGATTCCGTGGCCAGACAGCTTCTATTATGACGTATCAAAATCGCCCTGAAAAATAGAAAAGGGTCGAGCGACGGCCGCCCCGTCGTTCCACTTGCTGTGTGCGTTCACACCGTTCACTTCAATAGATTCTATTCCATTTTGCCGGTCACCTGCCATAAATCGCCGTCGCGTCGCCAGCCTTGTGCGTAGGCCTAAAGTAGTAAGTGAGAGCTGTGCAAATGTTCTATCTTCTCAGAGAGCTGTGTGTAAATGTTCTATGTTCTCAGGGAGCTGTGTAAATGTTCTATGTTGAGAGCTGTGTGTAAATGTTCTATGTTCTCAGAGAGCTGTGTGCAAATGTTCTATGTTCTCAGAGAGCTGTGAAAAAAGATTCTATGTTCTCAGAGAGTTGTGTAAATGTTCTATGTTCTCAGAGAGCTGTGTGCAAATGTTCTATGTTCTCAGAGAGCTGTGTGTAAATGCTCTATGTTCTCAGAGAGCTGTGTAAATGTTCTATGAGACAGGCAAATCTATACATTTATCTACAGATTTTATGGAGTGGATCTCTCAGCAAAACAAAACAGGCTAGTTCAGTTTTGGGAAATGAGCTTATTTGCCATCTACCCCAGAGTTCGGTAAAATAATACACCTTCTCCAGTCTGACACTATTAGCCTAGCTTAGCATAATTAACTGGAAGTGGGTAGTACCCGTTGGCCTAAATCTAGCCTGTATAGCTAAAAGGGAGCTAAAGGCTAATTGGTCTGAGTTGATGTGTTCCTTTAAGTGTCAGTGCATACCCTCACTTAGCAGAACATTTCAATTCATCAGCTGTGAACACGTTTCCTTTGAACATTTGTCACATTTGAATATTTTGTCCAAATTGTTTGACTGAAATGGTAACCCTAAGTCCAGTATTCAGGATTGTTTGACAAGAACTACTTACTTAGACCATTTGCGTGCATTCACAGACGTTCAAAGTGAATCACAGACAACACAGTGTGTCTGTAGGTAGCAGACCCCAGCAAACTCAGGACCCCTGTTAATCCAGTTCTCTCCATTGTGTTCACATGCCGAATTGGGCAAGAAGCATTTTCCCTTAATAAACAGAACTAAAGTAACACTATATGATTTCTATAGTAGTTCCACGGCAGTGGATAATACTTCTATGATGTTCTGCAATACCAATATCCTTGCCTTCTGTAGTGTTGCTATAGTAGGCCTACAATCGTATAGCACTTCTATATGTAACCGAGGTCGTAATTCGTCCGCCGCTCACGGCCCTCGAACCCGCCACCTCGACACACACCGGCATGGGAGTCGAACGCTCTAACCACTGAGCTAAAAGCCCAGGCTTCCAACTCAGCGGTTAGAAGCGTTCTTAAGGTTAGGGGTGTGAGGATTTACACGGGCAACTAGCACGCTAGCTCAGTTTGCCTCCGTACATATAGAATGTCCCAAAAAAACTATAAGATTCTTATAATTCCAATTTATCTCTATATACCTATGATTACTATAATATTGTGCCCCAAATTACTGCAAGATTCCTATAGATCTGTTTTTGTTAGGGTTTGTGTCATTTATGCTGTCAGTGCAAGTGTCCAGCATTCCAGTTTCAGAGCCATGACAGCATGAGTAAAGGGTCGTTTACACCAGGAATGATAACTGTAAAGATAACTATAATATAAGCATCCACACTGACCAGTGATAAGGAAAGTCTCTCCTCGTATTGGTGAATGTGAGTGATGTATATCATTTGATGGATTCGGATTGGCTGTCAGCTTTATATCGTTCTCTAAATCGCTCTGAAAGTGATCCCCAACAATGTCATTCTCCATGTTGTTATCGTTGTAGTTTATGTGTGGACGTCGTCATTCATATTAGCAAGGATACTTTTTTTGTCGCTGACGTTATAGTTATCATTCATGGAGTGAGCGGTCCTTAATCCACACATACTGTTGCCTTCCGCTCTCTAATGAAGTCTTTTATCCAGCAGCTCTATGTACATTAGCATTAGCTGTGTGCATACTCTTTTACTTGCTTTTATCCAGTACCTCTGTTTACTGCTTGCTTGCTCTTCTGTGTAAATGGCTGCTTCTTTGTTTTCAAGGTGCTGCCACATGCTATCGTACACAAGCACAATAACGGACTGTGCTATGAAGTTGACAACGATGAGAAGAACTGATAGTAAACAAACCTGAGAAACCTCCCCAGTATACACACGTACACACACACACACACACACACAGCGTAGTATCTTAGATAGCAAGGAGGTTTTAGGCAGGGAGGCACCAGAGCAGAGCTGACTCAGCTTCCTTCGAAGATCTCACCCTGGAGTAGCATTGGGGTTAGTGTGTGTGCGTGTGTGTGTGTGTGTGTGTGTGTGTGTGTAAAAGGTGATGATTCACAAAGCACTCAGTGGTGGTAATAAAAAACTCCCGCCTCCTTCACCGGAAAACACAGACGGCCCTTTTCCCAGCAGTGCTGGGAAGCCTAAGCTCACGACTTCACAAGAGGATGTGCGTGTATGGTTGGGTTAACCTTGTCGCCACAGAAATCGCGCCATTACCATGGAGAGAGAGAGAGAGATAGAGAGAGACAGAGAGAGAGAGAGAGAATATACAGGAGGGAGGAGACCAGCTGTTAGATAAGAGGGTTGAGATGCTTGAGTTTGTGAAGAGAGAGAAGTGTCGGAGCAGCTTCACCACTCTGTTAGCCCTCTGCCTGGGAGGGGGGGGGGGGGGGGGTGTCAGAGTTCACGAGAACTTCACAGCGTTCCGTTTCAGACGGCTGCTTGGATTGGTTCAAGTTGCGCTATGCAACAACAACAAACACAGCTTGAGGACACCATAACAGAGAACATGTGGTTTGCAAACCCAAACTGCTAACAGTGAAGCCTATGGTAGTGAGGGGGGAAAATAAACTACGATATTGTTTGATGGCCTCCCACCACCTACCCTAAAACATAAAGATGAACCTGTCCTCCTAGAAGCCCAGCAAGGTGGACGTCTAAATGTCGGTTCCAGGCTCAGATTCCTTTCCTTTCCTCTGTAATTGCCCCAAGACGTTTTACACACTTTCATTTGTACATGTCACACACACACACACACACACACACACAAAGTTTATGTGAACTTTATAGAGTGCAGGAATCACACCACCCTTCTCCTCCTCCACACATAAGCACACACACACACACACACAAAGAAAGTTTATCAGTGTAATCGCTTTATGGAGTACAGGAATCACATCACCCTCCTCCCACACACACACACACACACACACACACACACACACACAGAGCGTAACTGGATGGAACCAGTCTGAGGCGGGTTTGACTTGGTCGGGGCGGATGGCAACTTCTGCACCAGGGCCGAGCTCAGACGTGGAGCTTAGAATGAAATATTTCTCAGACCTGATTAACGTCAGGTTGAGGGTTCTGAAACATAAACGGTGACCAACTAGAGTGGAAAAGAAGTGGGAACAAAAAAGAAAGAAAGGAAAGAAGGAAAGAAAGAAAGAAAGAAAGGAAAACAAAAGAAAAAATGCTCTCGCTTTTCCGAGGCTTTCGGCGCGAATGAGGTGATGGGGGTTAAGGTCCCACCTCCTGTAAAGCTGTGTGCGTTTAGGAACGCCGGGGCGCTTAGGAGCAAAGGGCTATGTTGCTGGGTACCACGGGGAGCTGGCCCAGAGAAGCTAGCCCAGGGACAGGGAGAGTTATGCCGGACACATTCATGTCAGTTTTGAATACAGATTAATGACTGACAGATGAATGTCAGAGATGCAGACCTAGGATAGTTTCGGCACCCCTTATCAAAATGTCTGTTATTATGAATTATTAAATATATAATAATTATGTTTAGTGGAAAATGGCCTAATCTCTAAAAGGAACAAAGCTTGAGATGAAAAAATATTTTACATGTTATTAACAGGTGCATGTATTAATGCATGTTTTGTAACATTTTTGGAGTAAAAAAAAGTAAATAGACAGTTAAAAATGGGAAGTGATTTAGCTGAAAAAGTGCCGATACAAATGTGCTAGCTTCAGTTTTATGCCTTTTAAAGGTCATCTTTTATTAGCTTAGATGTTCTCATTAACAAAGACTTTGATAAGGGTGCTCAATGTTTTTTTGAGATAATGTAATGCCGTGTACCTCCAGTCAGTGCAACTCCAACTGCATAGATTCTCAGATGACCCTGCAGTGGTGGGGTGTGTCCCTGGTGAGGAGACTGAGAATTGGGAGAGACCTGGTGAACTACTTTGTGGAGCACTCTTTGTGGGACAACCACACTGCAAAAAATGATATTTTATCAAGTGTTAGAATCTTATAATAAGATACAAAATCTAGTTAGTATTGTTTTTAGTAAAAAGATACTTACTTTAAGCTTCTTAAATTAAGATTTTGATCTCGGCAGATCTTACAAGAAAGCTCATAGTAAGTATCTTTATACTAAAAACAATACTAACTAGATTTTTTTATCTTAATATAAGATTATAACACTTAGTAATATATAATGTTTTGCAGTGCACCTCCTTTTAAACATGGCCAACACAAAGGAGATGGTTGTGGATTTTAGGAGGGCCCGGGCCGGGAAATAGTTTCCTAGTTGTTTACGCTCCAAAATTGACTCTGAGGGAAGTGCAGTGGGTGCTCGAGCTTTGACAACAAACCGGACTGGAGGAGTATATTGAGGATGAGGCTTTAGGCCGACACTGAGGGTTAACTATTGTATTGTAATGTTCATATTGTGTAAGTCTCTTGGGA
Organism: Alosa pseudoharengus; assembly: GCF_046254945.1. NCBI lineage: Eukaryota > Metazoa > Chordata > Actinopteri > Clupeiformes > Clupeidae > Alosa > Alosa pseudoharengus. Next base: position 30,889,104 of record NW_027468620.1, on the reverse strand, counting down.
CAAAAATGTCTGCAAAATACTTTAACTGTAACAATAACTTTATACTGGAGGGGATAGATAGAGCAGACTGTATGTCTTTGAAGAAGCATTTCATGTGTGCAGCAAGATGTCGACCAGCTGGGGTGCGTTTCCCAAAAGCATAGTTGCTAACCTGTTAGCAACTTAGTTACAACCAACAAAGTAGCTAACTTAGTTAGCAACTATGCTTTCGGGAAACGCGCCCCAGACCGTTTTTTGAAGTTCAGTTTTTCTCTGCAGCCAGCTGGGGGGGGCAGCATCAGAGCCAGCAACTCTAAAGAGACTGAACAAGCTCTGTGCAGGGGGCTGCTTTGGATCCCAGCGCCTTGAGCTGGTTGTTGAGAGAATGCAGCACAAACTTCTCAACATAATAGACAACACACTTCACACCCCCTGCCTGTGTGATCTACTGGTCAGACAAAGAGTGTTTTGAGTCAGTGGCTCGTTTGACTCTGCTATTAGAGGGGCCGCTACAGGTCAATCCTACCCACTGAAGTTGCAAAATGACTGATAAAAAAATATATATATATATTTAAAATTATATATATATATATATATATATATATATTTTTACATTGTATTCTCTGCATTATGCATGATATTGTAATACAATGCCTTTTCCAAAAAAAAGCTGTGAGGCTGTGTAAATGTAAATAATAAATATAATGCTATGACTTGCAAATCATGTAAACTTTGTATTCAATTGAGAATAAAGCATAGACAACAGATCAGTTGTTGTAACAGAGAATTCGTTTTTTGGAAAATGTGATCATTTTGAATATGATGCCAGCAACAAAAAAATGAAACAGTGTTATGTTGATCACTGTTGCTTCACCCCTTGTTTCGATAACAGTTGATGTTTGGAAACTGAGGAGACCAGTTGCTGGAGTTTTGAGAATTTTATGTTATCCCAGTCCTGCCTGATATAGGATTTCAGCTTTGCTTCTCAACAATCTGGGGTCTCCTTAATCATGTTTTTCATTCCATGATGCACCCAATGTGAGAGGTCTGGACTGCAGGCAGGCCATTTTAGCACCTGGTCTCTTCATATGGACCCATACTGGTGTATGTGCAGAATGCAGTGGTTTTCCTGAAATATTCAAGGTCTTCTCTAAAATAAATGTCTGGATGGCAGAATACTTTTCTCGAAACCGGTGTACATTCATTGTGCCTTTCCAGATGTGCAAGCTGCCAAAGGCAATAATGCACCCACATACCATCAAAGATGAACTGTACACAAATCACAAGATGGATGGCCCCTCACTTCTTCATGCCGGAGGAGGCAGAGTGCATTATTTTCAAAAATGTCAAATGAATGAATTTATGTCAAATTCTGATTGAGGAAGGACAGAGCCTCAGGGCTCCTACACACAGTTGCGTTCCGTCAACGCATGCCAGTGGGTGTTCCCGACGGTAGCTATGCAAATGACTGAAGGTATAACCGTAATTTGATTGGCTGGTGGCCTCCGTCGATTGGCTTGATTGGCCGGTGCCGTCCATCAGTTCAGCAACAGCTGAACTTCTCAACGCGAGCGACGGGAGCAACGCGACGCAACGGACCCACAATTCAGTTTTGCGGATGACGTAAGCCCATGTAAATTGAACGGGATGCGTCTCCAGCACTGCAACGCACGCAACTGTGTGTATGAGCCGTCAGTCCATTATAAATGAGCCTGGGCCCAGATAAGATGGGTGTATTTCTGAATCTAAAAGTCTAAATGATTTCTTCTTTGAATGGTAGTTTTAGCCAGCATTTGTGGATGGTGCATCAAACTGTGTCTATAGATAATGGTTATCGGAAGTTTTCCTCATCAGTTTTTTTTATTTATATTTTACACAGCATCCCGATTTTTTTGGAAACAGGGTTATAAACACACTCTACAGTCAATTTGCTTTAAATTCAGTTGTCTCATATTTTCTTTGTAAGTTATATTTGTTCTGTGATTTCTGTGAAGTGCTGCTGCAACACTAATTTCCTTTTGGGATCAATGCTGTAAATCTATCCATCCATCTGTCCAGACATCATACACAACCACAGAATCATATGTACATATGTACCAATACGTGGGGCAGCCGTGGCCTGGTTAGCGCTTCGGACTAGTCACCGGAGGGTTGCTGGTACGAATCCCGACCAGTAGGACGGCTGAAGTTCCCTTGAGCAAGGCACCTAACCCCTCACTGCTCCCCGAGCGCCGCTGTAGCAGGCAGCTCACTGCGTCAGGATTAGTGTGTGCCTAACCTCACTGTATGTTCATTGTGTGCAGTGTTTCACTAATTCACGAATTGGGATAAATGCAGACCAAATTTCCCTCACGGGATCAAAAGAGTATATATACTTATATACTATACATCTCCAGTTTCCAGGGTCTCAGTCATATTATACACAACAGAATCATATGCACATTTCTAATTTCCAGGGTCTCCACTGATTGGAGGGTATAAGATGATGTGGAACACTCTGTAGGATTAAGAGGTGTGTTACCAAATGACACATGTACCTTGGTGCACCATACCACTAGTAGTGTTAAACATAGTCACTTTGTAATAACTCAGCATCTCTAATTCTGTACAAGGCGGGCACACTACCTCAACATACACACAGACAACCACAGATAAACTCGGATACACATACTTGTTATTGTTATTTATTTGTGACCGTCAGCCTGGCTTACTGGAATAGAACTAGCTGTGCATGAACTTACATTCATACCCAAGCCCCCCCCACCCCCTACAGGGTGAGAGCTGGCACTATGCCTGGCACCAAGAGGCGCCAGCGATCGGATATCAGCACCTGTGAATACTGCATACACAGAGTGGAAACCTAACACATACCACAAACAGATATAAACACACACACAGACACAAGCTTATGGTGCCAAGTCCACAGCAGTCAGTCACGTTTGTGACGATTAGATCACAGAAAACAGAAAGGAAACAACATGTAACAAAATATTTGTCCGTGTAGCGGAGTACTTTAATGGCACATTCACACTAGACCGTTTGGTCCGGACGCAAGCTCGTCTGGATCGATGGTTCGGTGATTTCTGCTAATGTGAACGCAGTCTACCGAAACCGGGTCCGCTAGAAAACAGTGGTCTGGGGTAGGCCTACGGTTCGGTAGAACTCCGGTGCATTTCGAATGCCATCTGTTCAAAAACCAGGAAATAAACTGACGTTTTTGCAATGTTGCCAAGCGATATTGGTCAAAAGAAGCTAGTGACATAACGTACTCAGGTCTGCAAACAAAAATGTTATGTAAACGGAGACCAGCTGGGTCAGGCCTAGGGGGGCATTCGAGTACAGTCCAATTAAACGGACCCAGTGTGAAAGCAACCTTAGAACCACTATAGGCCATAAATCAGGCTCCTACAGGTTCTGACTATTAACAGCGCTAATGCTGGCTAATGCAGGTTCTGACAGCGCTAATGCTAAGTGAATACTATGTTCATAGAGAGAAATTCCCAATATATTTATTGTAATCTATTTTACTGTGTATACAAAAGCTACTGTTCACATATAAACACGGAATTTATTATGAAACAAGAAGTAAGTACTATTATGTGGAGACATTCAGCCACTGGAAGAGAGAAAAACACACACTCAGGGACAAATGACAAGACACGTTTTAACTTTACACGCTTTTTAATCATATTCAGGTTAATTTCTTGAACAGGACTGTTCCTGTTGAACATGTTCATGTAACACTTAAGAGTAAAATGAGGGCCTTCGCTCTGCGAGCTGATGTTTCGGTCGTCTGTGGTGTGCGATGGAGGGTTTGGGCCGTCTGAAGCAACGACACACACCGGCCCCGCCCGCACACACGGGTTCTGTACCTGAATCTCCTCCTCTGCTAGAACCTCCAACCCCTCTAGAACCGCACATTAACCTCCGTACCACACGCAGAAGGTAGGGTTAGGACACGCCACACACAATGCTTTCAGAACTATCCTCACAAAACACGTCAACCTTCCCCCAACTAAGTTAGCAGGCTCTTAAAAGCCGCCATTACAGAATCAAAGCCACCATTCCAGAATCAAAGCTCTACATGCTCTGTAATAATGACCGTTAAGAGAATTCCGTTAGGAACACGTGCTGTCCTGTTTGTTCTGCTGGTATGGCCTGTTCTGAATAAGAACTCCCATCCAATGGGAGAAGTGCGATTGATGGGGTGATGAGGGAGGCTGGGAGGGAGGGACGCAGGCGCTGGCTGATGCGTTAGGTTTGTACTGAGTGATGGCACACGAGAATGAGAGTAGTGTCTCGCCTTCCAGGTGGGACTACTAACTAGCTGCAGCTGTAGGGGAGAGGGAGAGAGAGAGAAAGACAGAAAGACAGAAAGAAAGAAAGAAAGAAAGAGAGAAAGAGAAAAAGAAAGAATTAAAGAAAAAGAGTGTATGTGTGTGTGTGTGTGTGTGTGTGTGTGTGTGTGTGTGTGTGTGTTTGTGTGTTCCCAGGTAATCCTCCTGAGCACAAGCGCATATCTGACTAGCAGTAAGTTAAGTAAGTCCCGCCCAAAACTCCTATACACAACAACACACAAACAAACAAAATACAAAATACAGAAACTTTTTTGTCCTTTCTTTTTTTGTGTGGTAAATAAAAGAATCCTAATGGAAAGGAACAAACAAAACAAAATAAAACAAACAAACAAACAAACAACACGAGTCCCAGTCTGCCGACTTGCACATACACAAGTCAGCCCGTTTCAGTGCCACGCCAGAAACCAAACTCCTGTTCCTGTCCCCAGCCTTGCTGACGACTCCCCCCTCCCCCCAAATGAGTAACTGCAATATCGCTGCACTAGCCTAGCCCAGCCTAAGTAGCCTAGCTTAGTTTAGCCTAGCCTAGCGTAGCGGAGTCCTGTGCATGCATTAAGGCTGAGAGGGTGCTTGCAGCGGGTGCTGTTGTGTGCTAGCTGGCGGTGCCGTGGGCGACTGGACCATAGGCTGGGGTGGTGGGGGAGGCAGAGGAGGGTGCTGCTGCGCCCCAGAGTGTGTGTTGGGCGACGGAGGGGGGGTGGGGCGCTTGAACTTGTCTGGACTGTTGCTTCTCCGCGGGGAAGGCCTCTGTCAAGAGAGAGAGATGGAGAAAGAGAGAGATAGAGGGAGAGAGAGGAAAAACAGGAAGAAAGCGTGAGTGATTTGAATAAAAAGCAGAAGAGGTGGTTTCCTCCTTTTGTGGAAAAAGGAATGATGACAGAAAAAGGAAATAAAAAAAAATCTGTTAGTCTAACTGCTTTTACCATCAAATTATTATCCTTTTATCCAGGAAAGACTTAATTTAAAAGGAAAACAGATTAGAGATTAAGGATTAATACTTCTTAGATGCTACCTGGTTTTTGTTTGTACTTTTCAGGAGTAAGATTTAAGATTCAAGTTCATTTTAAGATTTCACAATACTATAGAGCAAAATAACATCATAACAGTGGTGCTATTAGACATAACCCTTTCAACTTTTCAGTGTTCTTTAAGCAACCTTATTGACACACACACATGCACACCCCTACACACACAATATGTGTGTATAGATGTGAATATGTATGTATCCATGTGTGGAGTGTGTATTAGAGAGATAGAGAGTGATGCATCAGTGTGTGTGTGTGTGTGTGTGTGTGTGTGAGAGAGAGAGAAAGAGCGATTTGTCAGGGAGTCGGGTGTGCGCGGAAGTTATTGACCCCGAGTAGGAATGTTCTCTAAGCAGTAATCCCACCAGGGAAGAAATGTGGAACCTCCAATGATGTAATCAAAGGCCTGAAAAGATCACAAAAACAATCCTAAGGAGCTCAACCTGTGAAAGACTCCCACTGCCACACAGTAGGTTTTCACTCAGGGACTAAGCCTCAATTACAATTATATTCATAATCTTTAACATAAAATCACTTTTCAACTACTTTTCTCAAAATTAGTGGGAAAAAAAAATCACTTCTCTCAACAGCACACACCATAGAAAGCAATCACACGCCCAGAGTCTCCTTCATTCCTAAACAAGCTATTCACTGGCATGTAATAATATAAAGAGAACTGGGACAATGTGTGACCTGAAATACTTCAAAACAACTCGACAGAGAAAGAATGGCAAAGTCGAGCCAGAGCAGATCAGGTGAAAGAACACAGTCCCAGGACACCCGAGACGACTATATGACGACCTCTGATATGCAGATAAGGCATATTTTATATGGAGGTCTATAATACTTGCCCGGGTAAATAACTTGTGCGATAACTTTGATTCAACCCCCTTATCAAGGATGGGGAGGAAACTGAGTATAGAGAAGTGGTGAACAGCTTTGTGGCACTTTGTGCCATGGTGTGAAAACAACCACCTAATTTTAACTGTTGCCAAGGCGTCATTCCACGTCAATTCAACCAGGGCCCACGCACTTAGGTCTCAAAAAATTCTGAAAAAATTACCAGGTGTACCTATGTTACCCAGGAGACACACGGTAAAATTACTCTTATGTAAGATTAATACTTTCCAAGATACAGCCAGTTTTACAGGGGGAGGGGGGTGTTGATTTTGTTTGGCCTCTTTTTTTTGTCAAAGTTCACAAGCCCACAGCGCAAGAACTAAACCATGTAGGAGGCTCAAATTTTGCATGCTGGTACATAAATAGGAATAGTATGTAGCAAAATCGTCACGTTTGGTCTGGATAATCCTGCATGGTCATAAATGGTAGTGGACTTTAAGAGGGCTAAGAAAATTATGATGTTGCAGAAGCAATTAAGGTATATATGTGTGATACATGTTTATATTATTAATTCCTTCTGTAACACCATAGTTTTCCCTTTGGGGATTGAACGATCGATTGATCGATGTAGTCCAACAGCCTAATTGTAGTAAGATAGATAGATAGATAGATAGATAGATAGATAAAGATAGATACTAAATAGGGTTGGGCACCGAACCACGGTTCTAATATGGCACCGGTGCCGACGCAAACGGTAGAACTCTTTGACTGGGGATGTTTATAAAAGGAAATTTCCTAATGGAGATATGTCCAAGACTTGCTAGATTAGGATTAACAGCCTGGAATCATAAGGTAATCAGAAGGGAGTTATTTTAATAGATAATGTGGGAAGCTGACCTTTAAATGTTTTTTAATAAATAAGTAATGAAATACTAACATACATATCACATAGATGTTTCAAGTGTCAAATGTTCACAAAGCAACAATTTATTTAGCTCTACAATGACATTTCCAGGGTCCCCAATCTAAGTTAAACGTAAAATTCCATGACTTTCCCTGACGAAAAACCTGAATTTCCATGAGCTACTATAGAATGAATCGTACGATATACAAATCGTAAAATACACAATAAGATATCAGAGTAGCCGCATAGCGTTCAAGCATCTTTGACCATTTTTAAATGGGCATTGAATAAGCACAGTTGGGCTAACCACAACCACTCAAGGAAGCAGTAAAGCGAATTACCAGGTAGGGATGTAACGATTACCGGTATAATGGTAAAAATATAAAAATCTTGACGATAACAATTACCGTTTTCATTTCAAATATCATAATTATAAGGCTGCACAATTAATCGAATTTTAAATCACGATCACGATTTTGGCTTCCCACGATCAAATTTGCGTGATCGAGCGATATTTCAAATGCGTGCTCTACCCATAGAACCAACCTGGCAACCCATAGAACGCTCCGCAAAACAAATCAAGCGCTCCTTAGACCTGTCTGACCATGTGCCTGCATGCAGCCTACCAATGTCAGCTGTTCCCTGCACTGCTCAGCCTGATGCACTGCGGACTAGTGACATTATGTTAACTATTAGTAGGCTAGTTAGACTACAATAAACGACGATCAAAAATCCAATGTGTGGCACAGCAGAAGGCCAAGAGCTTGTCCCTCGAAGCGGATCATCCATTGTTCGAAAATATTTCGGATTTCAGGCAAGTTAAGTTAACCAAAAATATAAGCAAGGCAGGGCTCTCAACTCATACCGTGAAACACATCACATGACGTAAACCACACATGCCTTTTTTATCACATTAACTTTTAGTCCTTGTTTGCTTCTACTGATAGCCTATACTGTAATAAGAGTTGAGCTAACGACGGGATCCGTGAATTTTATTCATTTATTTTATAAGCTACATGTGCAACCTGCAATGCATATGCGTTTCAAGGCACAGCCTATTCAAAACGAGTGAACAATAATGAAAATGTAGCCTACACGTCAGTGTTTTACATATCAACGAATGACTAAACCAGGGGTGTCCAAACTGCGGCCAGCCATGCACTTTAATCCGGCCCGCCAAGCATTTATTAGTTTATCATAGGCCGCTCGCTATTTTTTTCCAGCGATAGACGACATTGTGGTTAACTTTAGGCTACTGCAAACTGCTTTACACTCTTCTTAGAGAACGTTTACAATGTCAATGTCAAAACAGCTTGTCACATCGAGATACATAGAACCTCCATTGCAGCAGATCTAACTACGTTATGCTAGTCCATTTAATTGGGGACGCATTTGAGCGTGGGAGAGAGGGCGATGGCAACAGTAGTTCCCATTACTGACCATTTATAAACTGTGAGAGGGCACAGCCATAGGCAAAGCACTAGCCATAGGCTATATTTGAGTGGAGCTGGCAAAGAGTCTTAAAGTGACAGTGCACCATTTATAAATGAATTAAACAGCATCAAATTAACAGTATTTCTTAAGAAATTAATTTTCTACAACAAAATTATTTTGTCATTTAAATAATACAAAACATTATTATTATTATTATTATTATTATTATTATTATTATTATTTGTGTGTGGCCCGCTGGCCAATTTTCAAAACCCAATGTGGCCCTTCAGTCAAAAAGTTTGGACACCCCTGGACTAACGATTACAGTAAACTTATGAACACGAAGCAGAGCTTAAGTGGCTAATGAGGAGCGTTGGGAGGATTCCCGGTGGGCGTTTTCCCAAATATTAACAAAGTAGCACGCACAAAACATTTGTTTGGAAGTTGTTTGGAAGTTTGGAAGTCGCAGTCAAATCTATAATTGCAGTAATTTAGGGGAGTAAATGTGAGGGGAAGAATTTGGGTGAGCCAGATAGCAAGTCCAATATGTTTAGGGAAAAAATATTTTTGTCACTAAAATTAATTAATAATCGTGATAAATAATCGTGATCTTAATATTGATCAAAATAATCGTGATTATCATTATGGTCATAATCGTGCAGCCCTACATAATTATCGCAGTTGATTACCACGGTGTGGAAACCGTGTGTTTAATCCTTCCCAGCTTCATCCGAGCCTGCTTTTGACATACAGTAGGCCTGGTACAATGGAAAAAAAAAATGGTACCCTACTGATTCTGTTGTCTAATTGATGGATTTAACTGCGATACGGATTAGGTTACACCTGATTTTAAAAGGCGGAACATTTTCACCGCAAAACGTGTACTATATCATGAAGCCACTCTGCGTCTTTTTATACCGCGATAATACGAAAACCGTGATAATTTTGGTCACTATAAGCGTGAGGTTAAATTTTCATACCGTTACATCCCTATTACCAGGTATACAGTAAATATATCTGCATTTTGGCAAGTACATTTTAAACATTTTTTCCCAGATCTACTTCATAGGTGTCCCGTTATTCAGAATTAAAAGCCACCCCGCCAGCCAATCAGAAAAGAGTATTTCTTCTCTCCGGGTGATAAACTACTTTGTCCCACAAATGATAAAATTCTGTGACTTTCCATGTCTGGAATAGACTTTATCAAATTTTCATGATATTCCAGAAATTCCATGACCCGTGGGAAATATCACTCATATAACCAAAACGTACAAGAGCAACACTGAATTGAAAATTCAAAAGCCCTGTTGACAGTAACAACGGCGCAAACATTATGTAATCAAAGAATGCATAAAAACTGCTTGAGACATCATTACACGTGCTTCCTTGAGTGGATATAGTTTTATGACGTGCAATCGAAATATTGGCAGGACAATTGCCTGTGATCGAGCCGATAGTCCATAAATAATTTGCAAGACACCTTATTTTCTATCAGTGTGTATGGTGATTCATCTGACCTGACAAGCGGGCCAATGTGTACATCTTGCATAACAGGCAGAGAACTGGGTCTGTATAGGGTGATGATATACAGCACCGGAAATACTGATATATACACCAGATGTGATAAGCAGAAAACAACCTGATGCTGACTAAAGCGATTACCCTCTAGCCCACAACGACCTCAAGGCATTAATGAGTGTCTATTCTATCACTACATCTCCCACCACAGAAATACGTTGTGAGCCACATAAAGGGGAGATAAAGGTCTTTTCAGCGCGCGCTTCCACCACAGTGTCACTCCGTCTCGGCTCTATTGTTGGGTCGCGAGAGAGGATCGGGTGTGGCGGAGTGGGAAACAGGTGTATCTGGGCACAGGTGGGATAGAAAAGTGAGCTCCTGGCCCGGGCGGAAGCCATGGTGACAGGACACAGTGGGAGTGGGATCTGGCTTTTGTAACAACTTTGTTGTGACCTCTGTTACTATGGCAACATGATACATTGCAGCCTTGTTGTCTGTCTGGCAAGAACGTCTAACAGGCTATTCTAACAAGATCCCAGAGAGCGACTGTCTTGTAGCATTAAATGCTCTCTGTCTACACTGACCTTCTATTGAGTCATATTTCAGGGTCGTCCAATAAAAGTTTGCTCAAAACGGCACGTTGCATTGCGCTTCGTGTGCCGTACTGTCAGGACATTCCAATTGAAAACAATGTACTGATTTGATCGCATCGCTTGCAGTTAGGACTTGTGGTTAGATTGAAGAGCATGTGTACATTTTCTTTATTTATTTTTTTTTAGTTCTTTGCTCCTTCAATGTCTTTGTTTCTATTACTATAGGCAAAATAGTGCTATAGACTCCTCTCTAAATGTCATCTTTAAACAACCCAGTTTTTTGTGTACTTTTGTGTGTATGTATATCGTACATGTGTCGTATTTGCAGTGTGTGTGTTTGAGCTAGAAAGAGTCTGTGCTTGTGTGCGTGTTTACCTGGAAGCTGTGGGAGGAGCCGGGATGGACGTGCAGGCCTGTGTGTGTGTGTGTATGCATGCGTGTGTGTGTGTGTGTGTGTGTGTGTGTGTGTGTGTGTGTGTGTGTGTGTGTGTGTATGCGTGTGTATGCGTGCGTGTGTATAAGTGTGTATAAGTGTGTATAAGTGTGTGTGTGTGTGTGTGTGTGTGTGTGTGTGTGTGTGTGTGTGCTTGTGCGTATGCGTGTGTATGTGTGTGTGTATAAGTGTGCATAAGTGTGTGTGCATGTGTGTGCGTGTGTGTGTGTGTGTATGTGCGTGCGTGTGTGTGCGTGTGTGTGTGTGTGTGCGTGTGTGCGTGTGTGTATATGTGTGTGTGTGTGTATGCGTGTGTGTGTGTGTGTATATGTGTGTGTGTGTGTGTATGCGTGTGTGTGTGTGTGTGTGTATATGTGTGTGTGTGTGTATGCGTGTGTGTGTGTGTGTGTATGTGTGTGTGTGTGTGTGTGTGTGTGTGTGTGTGTTTACCTGGATGCCGTGGGAGGAGCCGGGGTGGACGTGCAGGCCCGGGGGTGTGTAGTGGGGGAGGGGGGCTCTGCTCAGGGTGGCTGGAGGAGTGAAGCCCACTGTGTGGCTGGCATACGACAGACCTGTCAGAGGAACAAAGAGATTATTATTATCTATTTTTATTCCACTGCTTGGTTGAATTTCCCATTGTCCTGCGTAATTTAGAATGTGCATTAACATTATGTGATTTGAACACCTTCTGAAGTTTAAATAAACGGTCACGTTGCATCCAAGCCTTAAAATACAGATGTTCAGAACATAGTAACATTTAGTATATGACGGAGGTGGCTTTTAGGTAGTTTGATGGCAGTAGGCTAAGTAAAAGAGCGATGTTTCAACGGTAAGGTTAATCAGAATCCTGGGACATGCCCGCTTGACAACAGGAGAGATGGAACTAACGACTGGCCTTTGGCCATAGCAACCATCCATTTAGAACTAACAACGAGTTTGTCCTGCAAGTTAAGAAATGAGTTGATATCAGTTGGAAAAAGTGGTTCTACAAACAAGACAGTTTTAGCGATTAAAACGCTTAAATTACAACAGGAAATGAACACAAGTGGCAACAGTGGAATAAGCGGGATAACAGACGGCACGGTGGTCTGTTAACAGAAAATAGTGCACTTACAAGGTTTAAGCGGCCATCCGCTGCGCATCGGGCCGTATTACAACCTCGACCGTGCATCATTTTCTGTTAACAGACCACCGTGGAGTCCATTACCCCTTACTTATAATCATCATCATCATCATCACCACCAAAGATGGTGGTAGTGTAGTGGTTAAGGAGCTGGGCTAGCATGTAGAAGCCTAAAAACTTGTGGGTTCAATTCCCGGCTTCCACTGTTGTGCCCTTGAGCAAGGCACTTGACCCCGAGTTGCTCCGGGCACAAATAATATATAATTGTAATATAATTGACATGTGTAAGTCACTTTGGCGTCTGCTAAATGAATAAATGAAATGTAAATACATTATCGCCATCATTATTGCTGTATTATGATCTTTTTCATTACTAATGGTATCAGTAGTAGTACTTGAGGTAGCAGTAGCAGTAGTAGTATGACATGAACTGTATCTAAAGTAGGGCACCAAGACTGCAGACCAAACTCCACCAAGACCAAATGCGGCACATCACAGTATATGTGGAAGTGAAACCAAATTAATCAAGCCTCGTGAGATGGAGTTGCTTCAAAATGAAAGTAGTTCTTCCCTGGCCTCTGCTGCTATACCTTTCTACCACATTTCATGAAAGATGGGCCAGTAGTTTTTATCTGTGATCCTACTCTCAGGCAATAGACAGACAGACAGACAGACCACATTGGAGGTCATAACCTCCTTGGCACACGCAAAAGTCACGTGAGGGATTTTGTGTGCACAGAGAGGATGAGACAGGGGGCGTCCATCAGACAAGCGCCCCGAGGGCAGCGAGGCTCTCTGCTCTGCCCCGCCGCGTCTCACAACTCAAAGCTCCTCTGATGTGAGGGGAAGGCTTAGCGCGGCATAATAAAAAAATTGCCGAGTCACCATCGGGGAGGCGCGTGTGAGCCTGGCAACAGTCTCCGCTGACAAAGCACAGGGGCCCTGGAGCGGTAGCCCGAGTGATGTCACCGCCTCATTTAACCCTCGGTCAACAGTGACTAGGTAAGTGGCGCGCGGCGAGGGTCACCATCACCTGGGCGACGGTTCCAGAAGGGAACAGGAAATGAGCGTAGAGAGAGGAAGGGCACGAGGGATGGGTTATGTGCTGACTGACTTCCTCTCTGCCTGGCTGAGAAGAAGGAGAGAGAGGGAGAGAGAGAGAGACAGAGAGAGAGAGAGAAAGAAAGAGAGACAGACAGACAGAGAGAGAGGGAGAGAGAAACAGACAGACAGAGAGAGAGGTAGAGAAAAAGAAAGAGAGACAGACAGACAGAGAGAGAGAGAGAGAGGGAGACAGACAGAGGAGGGGTGCAGGGCACGGGAACAGGGCCAACATCCTGCCATCTCTCTCTCTCTCTCTCTGTACCCTGTACTGCTCAGCTGGATAGCCATTAAAGACGAAGATAAAAAAAAGACCATCAAAATAACAAAATATATATATAAATATATATCCTGAGAAAATCAGTCTAACAAAGAAAACCTCCAAAGCGAAATTAAAATTAAGCAATCGTCATTTTCAGCTGCCAAAAGGGAAACAAGCACCTTTCTTTAATTTGTCTTCCACCTTTCCCCTGTTTAACTCCCTTTCTCTTTCACACGCACCGCACATTAACTTTACTGCAAGACAGACGGACTAAAAGAAATTGTGTCCCGATACAGACAGAACCAAAGTCAATAGTACTTCTGCTTTATTAATCTACTCTGGTCAGCAACAACGATAAAGCCTTTGAGGCTTCTCACACAGATAAACACACCTACACACCTACACACACATGACGTCTGAAGTTTTCTGTTGACTGAAGACTCAAGGACTCAAGTTCATGGGGTTCCAGACAGAACCACACCCAACAACACAGATAACCGTTTGCTTAACCTTTCAGCAGGAACCAGGGAGAGTGGAGCACAGAACGCCTGGAGCTTGAGTACTGAGACTGGAATAAGAGCCATGGCCAGACGTTTGGCCAGAAACAACCGATGTGTGTCATTTGGCAATAACTTCACAGGGGACAAGACAAATAAGTCAACTCAGAGTTTTGGCCCATGGTTGGTGGAACACTTAAGCCTTGGGTTCACCTGCACAAGGCCCTGTAAAGCAAACAGCGGCTGATCAACTATCTGATGCAGGATCAGTGTGAAGCATTTACATGTATTCATTTGGCAGACGTGTTTATCCAAACGACTTACAGCAATAGAATACCATTTAAAGCAACACCAAAGAATGTTTCCTCTGTTGCACGCGCGCTATTTGTTTATCCAGCACCGGCTTTGCAAATAACAATGTCGACAGACAAGGTAGAATATGTTGCATGATTTTATGAAAGTACGATGTATTGCGACATCAGATGCTAGTCAAATTTGTAGTTTCTTATGTCTCATTCCATTCCGCTACCCGATCTGGCAAACTTACATAGTGCGGTTATAGCCGATAGAGGGCCGCAAAGCGAATGCAGAAGTGCCGTTCACCCTGTTACGAGTTGGTGAACCACTAAAAACAATTTTGGAAACATTATTTTAAGGTACAAAAAACTCTTTGGTGTTGCTTTTAGCAATTAACATTAAAGAGAGTTACAGCTACAGCAATATAACAACATTTAAGCTACAGTGCACAGGAGACTATAGCTAGGACCACTGCATCTGCCAATATTAGTACTAGAGGATAGGAGTGCTTACATATTAAGCACAAGTCCGAGTATGGTAAGCGGAGGAAGAAGAGGAGGTAGAGGAGAGAAGTGGAGAGGAAGAGAGGGAAGTAGAGAGGAAGGAGGAAGAGGGGGAAGAGGAGAGGAAGGAAATAGAGGAGGGAAGAGAGGGAAGTGGAGAGGAAGGAGGAAGATAATGGAAGAGGGGGAAGTACAGAGGAAGGAGGTAGAGGGGGGGAGAGGAAGGAGGTAGAGGGGGGAAGAGGAGAGGAAGGAGGTAGAGGAGGGAAGAGAGAAGTGGAGAGGAAGGAGGAAGAGAATGGAAGAGGGGGAAGTAGAGAGGAAGGAGGTAGAGGGGGGAAGAGGAGAGGAAGGAGGTAGAGGAGGGAAGAGAGAAGTGGAGAGGAAGGAGGTAGAGGGGCGAATTCAGGTAGAGGTAGAGTAGGCATTTGAATTCAAGTAAACTGAACTGAAGTAAAAGAGAAAGCGAGGGGGGGGGGCATGAGCTTGACACCGGAGTCCGCTTCTTTTATCAAACCACCCCTGCAATCAGGACGTCTCCATCTCAAAGGTATGCCTGAATAGAGACCAAATGTTCCCAACCCTTGTACCTGCAACGCTATAAAAAAATAAAAAATAAAAACACTGGCTAAAGGGAGCTTATTAAAGATTATACCACAGCCATAGGAGAGGAGAGAAGAGCTGACCACTAAAAGCTGCCATCGAGGTAACTGCCCTAATCGGCCGGAAGCTTATTGAGGGCACAGTAAGGGTTACCTTATGTTGTTGTCTACGTTTAATACGATAGATAATGTGAGGTCAATATATATTTTTGTAAATAGAGTATATTTTTGTACAGAGCACATTTTTCTATGGAAACAAATGGTTGGGGGTTGACATGGGTAATGGCCTAAATGAAATTTGTTCAAACACATGAAATCAGCAAAAATATATCCTCCAGTGTGCGATGTATACTCGTTTTCGAGGTTTCAACAGTTCTACTGCACATCATCAGCACCTTCAAAATCCCTGTGCACAGCCCTTCATCAGCACCTAACGGGATTTTGAACTTTAATGTGAGGTCAATGTTGTTGTCTGTTTTACACGATGATAATGAAAGGTCAATGTTGTTGTCTACGTTTCACACGATAGATAATGTGAGGCGATTGCATAATGGGTCCAATGATAGTATGTACTGTACAGGTAACCTTTGGTTTTGTGTGTGTGTGTGTGTGTATACAGTGCTTCTCATCACCAGTAAAAGTAGTCGTTTTATAGTTCACAGCAAGTGGACTACACTGAACAGGTCTGATGACTTCCTCAGTGTGGGCGGCAGCTGCAGCAGCTGTCTGGAAGCAGCAGAGCTGGTGAAGAACTGAAGCAGGGACTCAAGGCCACTCGCTCAACTTCACACACACAGCAAGTCTGGTCTTAGTCTGTGTATCTACTGACTCAACGTCCCTCAACACGTGTGTGTGTGTGTGTGTGTGTGTGTGTGTTCATTACATAACTTTTGTGTACATGTATATGAGAGAGTATAAAAGTGTATAGTAAAGTGCAGTAAACTGTATGTGCATGTGAAAGCGAATGCGAGAATGTGAGCATGTGTGAGAGAAAGAGTGTGTGTGTGGTAGAGAGAGAAAGAGTGTGTGAGTGTGTGTTTGAGAAAGTGTGTGTGTGTGTGTGAGAAAGAGACAGAGTGTATGTGTGTGAGAGTGAAAGAGAGAGACGGAGTGTGTGTGTGTGTGTGTGTGGACGTACCGGGGGAGATCGGGCGACTGGAGCTGGGGGAGGGTGTGTAGGGGATGGGGCTGGAGACGGTTCGAGCCCGCAGGCCCTGGGCAGACATCTCGTTAAAATACCTACAGAGAGAGAGAGAGAGAGAGATACACAGGAACAATCATGCCTTGTGTGTGTGTATTTTTGAGTGTATGTAAATAAATGTATATATGTTTATATGTATGTACCTACATGTGTGCGTGTTTGTTTGTGCATGCGTGTTTGTGTATGAGTGCGTGTTTGTTTGTGCATGTGTGTTTGTATATATGTATGTACCTACATATGTGTGCGTGTTTGTTTGTGCCTGTGTGTTTGTATATATGTATGTACCTATATATGTGTGCATGTTTGTTTGTGCATGTGTGTTTGTATATATGTATGTGTCATTAGAGCGTGCTCTGCACCGTTGTCAATTTCCAGAGTTCTCACTCTGAGAGCTGTCAGAAAATTGCAGATAATTTCTCTGTATTTAGTGTGTGTGTGTGTGTGCACACCTGTTGCCATTTATATCTAAGCTGCTCTTACTTGGTCCTACCAGACTCTCGTACATTTCATAATGTACAGAGAGTCTGGCCACTTTCCATTGCCAAGCGTTAACTTCCTTGAATGCGGGTACTCTGTTGAAGTTTAAAACTATTGGATCTGCCCAGAGCCACTCTGGATCTGCCATAACCAATCGCTAAGGTTTGGTCGCGACGTACGCCATGCTCAAACTAGTGCACAACCTCAACGTCATCTTTCTCAACCACCCCCTCTGTTCGCTGATTGGACAGGTAAAATTTGGCCTGAGAAAACCCGCGAATATACCGAAATCCCAGATGATGTACTGAAGGAAAATGAAAATTGAGCGGATGTACGTAGGAGGGTGGAGCCAGGCTAGCTCTTACTACCTGACAGCATAAAAAAGCAAAGCCAAAAACAAGTGTGGAGGGTGTCTGGCTCAAAAACCTTTTTATTGGGTTTTATTGGGACAGCACCCAGCCACAATACAGTAGTAGTACTGCCTATCAAGCTACAATCAAACAGGGGAAACCCGGCACCGCCGTGAGGTAGTTGTGGGATGTAAGAGTGTGTGTGTGTGTGTGTGTGTGAGAAAGAGTGTGCGTACCTCTCATTGTTTGTGTGTGTGTGTGTGCGTACCTCTCGTCGTCCATCTCTAGACTGCTCTCGCTCTCTGATAGCTGTCTGCACAGTGCTTCTCTGCGCTCCATCTCTCTCTGGAGTTTTCTCTGCAGTCTGATGTTCTCCTCCCGCATGTGCCGCTCTTCCTCTATGTACTGGGCACGCTTCTCTGTGTCTGTGAGAGAGAGAGAGAGAGAGAGAGAAAGAAATAGATGGAGATAGAAAGAAAGAGAAAGAAAGAAAGAAAAAAGAAAAAAGAAAGAGAGGGAAAGAGAAAGAGAGAGAAAGAAAGAAAAAAGAGATAGAGCGAGAGAGAGAATGTGAGAAAGAGCAAAAGAAAGAGAGAGAGAGGAAGGAAAAGAGAGAGAAAGAATGAATGGGAGAGAATAGGAGATAAGGATTATTATTGTTAATGTTGCATGGTGTACAGATATCAGAAAAATATCATATTATTTGTATGACGGTGTTTAAGTGCAAGCTGAGTGTCCTATGCGTGTTTGCCGCACTCTACTTCCAAAGGAGTTTCATGTTACAGTGTGTTACAATGTCCTGATATGACTGGTCATTAATCTCAATGATGAGGCTGGTCAGTGGCATCATCACTGCTGGATAGATCTCTGTGATGTGAGTTGCAGCTCACAGTGATATAACTGTTTGGATACTTTTTGGTGACCCATGGTGCCCTCTAGGTCATAGACTGGTATTGCAGTTCTCTCAAACTTGCACATGGTCACATTTCCAGACAGCACTGTTGTGCAACTACCACTGCAAATGGATAGAGAGAGCAGCATTCTGAAGACTCTCTCTCTCCTAGTGACTATGCTGGTTACACAATAATGCATTTACAAACGGAACACCAAAATGTATGACTGTTCACAAGCCATCAGTAACGGGAAGAAAGTCATGATTCTTAGGGGCATTGTCTCCCTCTAGAGGACAAAGCCAACAGATGTGGCATTATTTTTCAAGTCCTTTAAAAAAAAAAGACTAGACCAAATATAAGCCTGACATGCAGGTGTAATCAGAATCCAGACACGCTTTCAGGTGTATGTGCTGGAGGAAGAGATGAGGACTGGACTGAGATAGATCCCCATGACGACGCCCTTTAGAGTCCCACAAGGTACTCACGCTGCATCTCCGTGGTACGTAGGCCTCTCTTGAGTCGCTCCACCTCGCTCTTGAGGAAGCGGATGTGGCGCATCATGTTCTCTGGGGAGTCCACCTCCATGGAGATATCCCGCGGCGACGGAGGTGCCGAGACAGGCTGGTCCAGCTTCTCCTGAAGAATCCTGTCACATCAGAGAGGGAACACGGCAGAGACGGTTGGTTACCTGGCAACCAACAGGCACACCAACTAACTGATGGACTCTTTGACATCACACAATTACTTCTACGTGTCGCCAAGACTTTCAACCACTTCTGTGAACAATTTACAGCTTACAGCCTCAAACTGCAGATAGGCACAGCAGAGTGTGCAGGCTCTGCGGCACAGAATCCAAAGCTAACTTTTGTCCTCTAACTGCCAATGAACCGTCGAAAACATCACGGCCCAGTAATTTGAAAATATGTTTTTCAACTGGCCATTTACACAGGCCAAAGATTGGGGAAGAGCTGCAACTAGGCAGCTGCCCAGTGAAATTGTGCTAGTTTCACACACTGGCGCCATTCTTCAGAACAAGATGATGTCGTCCTCCTCTCCTCTGACCAAAGGCCATGTCATGTGTCATGATGACACTGCACCTTCACAACTCCCTGTTACTGAGGCTTTCAGCCACTTCTGACCAATTTACAGCTAACAGCTGCAAAATCGCAGGTCTCTGCACGGCCTGGTGTAAATCTCTGCTGCTGCTTTCACTCTACCTACAGCATCATATGTCAGGCATGTCATGCTTTCTGGCACGTTTCATGAACCTTATGCAAGACTTACAGAGGTTGCTGTGTGCATCTCTAGAGATATGAAAAGACACAATAACACAAAGTAACAGAACGATCCTGCGCAGGCAACAAGGTGGGAGGCCATGCCAATGCAATGAATAACTCAGATTCTGGAACATGCAGTTTTCACAATTGCACAATGATATTGCACACATCTTCTGCACAGAACCACAGGCACGCACACACACACACACACACACACACACACAAACACACACAAACACACGCACGCACACGCTCACACGCACGCACACGCTCACACACACGCACACAAACACACTCACGCACACAAACACACTCACGCACACAAACACACTCACGCACACAAACACACTCACGCACACAAACACACACACGCACACAAACACACACACGCACACAAACACACACACGCTCACAGACCTCTTCTCTGCCTCTAGCTTGTCCATGCGCTTCCACAGTCTGTTGACCAGAGCTTCCTGCTCCTGCTCCAGCGTGTTCTCCAGATCAATCTTCTCTCTCCGCAGCTACAAACACAAACACAAACACACCACTCAAACAGCTGACTTACACACATGTGCACTCAAACAGTTAACTCACACATGTGCACTCAAACAGCTGACTCACACACATGTGCACTCAAACAGCTGACTCACACACATGTGCACTCAAACAGTTGACTCACACACATGTGCACTCAAACAGTTAACTCACACACAATTTAAACTTATCAACATAAACAACATGACTTGACAACAAAATAGATGGCAACATATGTAACAATCTCATACAACGTCTATTTGTGCCACTAACAATAATCGTGTGTGTGTGCATACTATCTGCCAACATGGTTGTGAACTACAGGATATGATGATAGAAACCATTACCATTTCCAACATGTGTACAAGCTACTACAGGAAGTGACCTCAGGAGCAATTCCCCAATCGAGTGTGAGTAACAGGATATGACAAACAGGATAAAGCATAACACATTCTCACCTGGGAACAATTTATCTTATTCCCACCCTCCTTGAGCAACAGGAAGTGGTTTAACGTGCATTTGTGTGAGGAACAGTAAATGACAAGGAGAGTGTACCTGCTCAAGCGTGAGCTGCTTAGAGATGGTGTCGTTCTCCAGCTTCTTGATCTTCTTCATGAGTTTGTTAACCTGGAACTCCTGCTCCTGTTCTAGGTGCTGCTCCAGCTCAGCTTTCTCATGTTGGAGCTGAGGACAGAACATGCGCACACACGCACATACACACACAGAGAGAGAGAGAGAGAGAGAATACGTAAAAAGAAACAAACACACAGATGTGCACAAACATGAATAAATAGACACTCACAGACAGACACATGTATATTCCTGTGGACTCAGAGAAATATTAATACATATATATATATTCACCAGTAAATAGGGTCTCTTGCTGTTACACAGTGATGCAACTACTACCAAATAAAAATAATGAATAGGAAATCTGTTTACTGTTTACTTCTGAATAAAGCATTGCGACCCAGCAACTTTTACACCCATAAAAGCCAACATCCAGAAATAAGAGAGAAGAGATAGGTCCAACCAACTGTCTGCATGTAAAGCTCCTACTGTGTTGGCAGTTCAGCTCTGTTTGGTCTCTAATGTAAAGTGTTGAGAACAGGTCAAATAATTGGTAGCCAGGCAGGTCTGCAGCTCGTAGAAATGCTCAGATGTAGATTAACAAAGCAAGCAAAGTCCTGATCTTGGGACAGCACAGTAGTAGGCATTACTCCCTACCAACGCATCCACTAGGGTTCAACCCAACTTGATGTTATGTCGGAAAATGTTAACATGGGCTGTTTGTTCCTGCTTTGTGACCAACCTCTCCAAGTGTGTTGTTCAAGAGTCCCATCCCATCTGGGCCAGTTTCAGAGTGAATGCCTTGCCATGGCTAGCTAGTTGCTGATTGGTGCTTCTCTCCCAGGTTGTGATATCCTGGCTAACACCAGACCGATTCACAAATTGACATCAGGGTACTCAGAATGAGTACAGAAGAAATTTGAAAGACAACCGTTTATCCCGCCCATCGGATTGAGAACTGCCAATGGTAAGTTCCCAGACCCAGGCTATCACAGTACTTCTTCCTTTAACAATTTATGTTTGTGACCCAGATCCTAACTGAATTACCTCAATCTGGAAATAACTCATGCTGACTGGCTTGATTCAAATTCACAGAAGAGGGGTTGAACAGGGGTCAAATAACGGCTGGACCGATCGTGGTCTCCGTTTTGAAACTCTACCAGTGCAGTTATTACACTGGCTTCAACAGGGTGGCGGTGGCAATGGCATGGCGTGCAAAAATGCTTGGATTGAGCCAATAGGATCTCCTGCCATCTGCGTGGTCTCTGCTGCCAACATCCATCTGGTATCTCATGTCTGTCTGTCTGGTCAGAATGAGCCTGACACGTTAACCATGTTACACGGACATGATACAATGAGCAATGCTATCTGAGCCCAACTTTCTACAAAATCCCTGACAGGATGATATTTCGACAATGCTTGCATTTGAAAGAAAAAAAGCTATTACCCAGTGTCGGTTGTGTTGAGGACTTTCTTCAAATTCTTCAATTTAGCAGAGTAACTAAAACCTAAATTCTAATTCTAGATTTCATTCTAATTCTAACACGTGTGATGTCAGCCACTTGGTTCTTGGCTGGGGTGAGCAATGGGAAGCATCATTACCACCAGCACCATTCACCTGTAAGCCTGCCTATTGTACCCTGAGCAGGGCAAGTAACAGCTAAGTTTCCCCACTGCAGGGCAGGTGACAGAACCTGGTGGGGCTGCAGACAGGAAGGTCAGCTCACAGCAGATTAAGCCTCAGGGGGACTCTGTGTGTGTGTGTAGGGCTCAGTGGCACGGCATGTTTTAATTGGCTGCCTGGTGGGTTGGAATCACAGATCGCCGAAACACAAACCTCTCTCTCGCTCTCTCTCTCATATGCTACTTTCAGACATAGGTGTAGGTCTGCATGTTCTGCGGATATCAAGCGGTTGGGCCGTATATCTGAACAACGTATCCCGTCCCGACATTTGGAACTCCGAACTTAGGGGGCTCCTGCACTACTTCCCTCCTAGTATTTTGGACGGACGTTGCGTAAATGATCTCTGGTCTGAACGAAGCGAAGAACATGCAGAGATTCTGTTCATGTGCGTGTTCAACCACGTTCAACCTGTTCAACCACACTGAGATTCTGTTCATGTGCGTCGGTGTCCTCCACACCAATGTCCGCATAATGTCCGCACGTAAGCATCATATCTGAATCACCAGCAGGGTTGAACATCCGTTTGACAAAGATCTGCATAAAGTGCAGAGGACATGTCTGAAAACAGTTATAGACAGACCTATTTAAAGCCCTACTTTGGTCTCTTTCTCTCAAATCCAATACTCTCTGCTGGCACTGGCTGCCATGCATAAATGTTGCCAAAGTAAAAAAAAAAAAAACAGCATTGGAACTCAGTGCTCAATATATTAAATAAAAAATCCCTTAAGGCTAGAAATTAATTGGAATATCTAATAAAAAATGACATGTAGCCTAAGACAGTCAGGTGTAACATCCCCCATTCTCCCTCTCTCTCAATCATTCCGCACTGTGTTCTGTCTCCTGTCTCCTTTCTTGCAGTAGCTTCTCTCCTCTCATGGTCAAGGTCTGACTCACTCCACTGTGTTCAGGTGCCAAATGGCTCCCTTCCTGGCACCGCCACACCACACTTGCTACTAGAGAAGCACACGGGTGGGCAGAGTCACACTGCCTGGCTGCAGTAGTTTAACATGATCTGGATGCTAACCCTGTCACATCAGCAAATCGCCACTCCACATAGCAGCTGTTTGGAATGCCCTCAGAGGTTCTAGAACCCTGTGGCTTATTCTGGATTCTTATTCCGGTTCTCAGGGAGTCACCACCACACACACACATTCACTGATGTGTGATGCTTCTATCTTTTGTGCGATTTCCAACCACTGAGGCATGTTGCTGACTCACACAACAGAAGGGGAAGCTCAGACCAGGTGTGAGCAAATCTAAGTCACCGTGCCTACAGGGATTCAAATCCAACCAATCACACAAGCCATTACTTTTATTCAACCAATCAATCAACTAGCAGTCTTGACATGACTCACATTCATATTTATAAAAACCCTTCAGCCATTGTTCTCTTGGGATGGGGACCAAGCAGCCTGACTCGAGGCCGGGGTATTACAGGAGAGAAAGAAGCCAATTCCAATCAGTTACAAATTATATCCTCTAATGCTGCACTATGAGCAGTCTTTAAGGTTTGTCTTTGGTCTAAAGATCCTCCGCCACAGTTCTTGTGAGTGATCATTTTTTTGAACACCTCTCCCCCCTCGCATCTTGACACGTTTCATTCAAAAAGCTCTGTAGGATCAGAGTTCTCCTAGTAGTCTAGCACAGTATGCCGTGGACTAGGCCTAGGTTATCAACAAATAAACATTCTACAACCTACAGATCTTTCTTACCTGCAATTATCCTGCCTGTACAAAACTAAAAATTACAGTGAACTGTTCAGAGGACTTTTTTTAATGCAAATAATGTTAGCACCTAATGACATATGTGACACCTAAACTCTGAGTTCTGTTTTGGTCTTTGGATCTCATCTCTGAATAAATCGTTGACACAAGTGTTAGGTTCGGGTCGACTGGATAAGACTATGAGCATCAGTCT
The DNA here is from genome assembly GCF_046254945.1 of Alosa pseudoharengus. Lineage (NCBI taxonomy): Eukaryota > Metazoa > Chordata > Actinopteri > Clupeiformes > Clupeidae > Alosa > Alosa pseudoharengus. Next base: position 30,864,732 of record NW_027468620.1, on the reverse strand, counting down.
CAGAGCTTTTGAAACATAAATCTGTCACTGACAAACTATATCTCAGCTCAGTTTTCCAACGTAAGCCTTCCGACCCTGACCCACCTGCATAAGCTTCCGTGACAGGTCATTGGTGAGGAACTCCTCTTCTTTCTCATAGTTAACAGCCAGAGTCTCCTTCTCCTTCTGCAGGGCCTGGATCTTTTTAAACAGCGTGTTAGAGATGAACTCCTCTTCTTGTTCCGCTCTGGCTTGCTACAGAGGGAGGAGAGAAACAGAGGGCACGTTCAAGATTTTTACAGTGGTGAAAGAAACAAGACATTCATGAAGTTCCTCACATTACTGGAATTCTTTTAGATTTTGGCAAAAGTGGGAAGGGTTACAAGCCAGCATTTGCAAAATGTTCATCCAGTCTCACTCTAACCACACCTAGTTCAGAAGCAAGAACCTGGCTCCTGGGGGGGGGGGGGGGGGGGGGGGGGGCACAATACCAGAAACACCACAAAAAAATATCACCATGAACAAAATCAATCCAGAATCCAAATATGACCATATATGGCAATCAATGCATCAAACTTTATATGAAGCACAAGGCCATGTGGCTGTGAACACGTTTTGCAGAACTTGACAATAATCCTGCACGTATCATCTCAGCCCATCTGATTCGCAGGAGCTGAAGTTACTTTTGGGTGTGTGCAAGTGGACAAAAGACGACATTGGATGTTTTCATTGTAAGCATGGGAAGCTTCTTCCAACCAAATGAAATACAGGTACACTAAACAGCACTTGAACAGAATGTCTTTCAGCTTTTCTAGGGTTCGTGTGACAACAATAAAAACTTCAGCAGAGATTAATTGAAATTACTCTAATACATCCTCAAGTAAGTAAAAAGATGCACCAACTATCCTTACGAACTAAGTGTAATTTTCGTGCTATTTTGTATTTAGCTGGTTGATCTACATCAACATCATCTACCATAACATTAGCTAGCCTGGTAGCTTGCTAACAAACAAGCGTTAAACAATCAAACTTGGTTGACTTTGGATGGAAAACAACTTGCCAATAATTAAAATATTCATATGCCGCCTTGACAAATGAGGATGCTGGTTGGTTAGACAACAAGCCTAAACAGCTGGCCCATGCATGTAAGCTATAGGATAACGTTAACATTACACCTACGCATCAGAAAAAAACATCAAGAAAGGACAGCTGTCTCATGTGTGCACACCTAAATTAACGTTAGATTGTCTGGTGGCTGCGATGCTAAAGTTGTTAGCGAGTTAGCTTACTAGGCCACACTGTGAATGATGAAGGTGGATGAGAAAGAGTGGAAGTCCATGCTGATTAGCGTACTTTAGTAGAAAGAACACTGTGCGTAACATAATGGTACGCTACACAATACCACTGGTGTTTTAACAGCGTGATTGCAACATAACGTTAGCTGGCAGGTGAAGATGCTAATCTGATTCAGCATAACAAAATATGCTAACTCGCTAGCTCCCAGCTAGTTCTAGTATGCATCTTACCTGGCTCTAGCTCACGAAATACTACTAGCCACCTAGCTAGCTAAGCTCAAGTGAATCTCAAGACTGTCTACGATGGCCACGGGCTATCATTAGCTTATTTCCTTGGCTCACACCAACCTAGCAAACTAATTTGGGTTACAGGCATGTGCTGACATTAAAAAAACGGACATGCAACAAGCCTGTCACCCAACGCTGACTGAATACTTACAATTGTAACGCTAGCCTTTCGCAAGTCTCGATTCTCCTCTTGCAGTGATTTGCATTTGAGTTTGAACGTTTCCAGCTCGATTTTCAGCACTTTGTTCTCTTGCTGTAGCGAGGCCAAGCGGTTCGTCAGCTCTTCCAGGCGAAACTGGGATATCAGTATTCCCGGCTTGCTGGATGTCGAGGCGGTAGAGGACATAGGGGTAGCAGAACTGCTCCCGGCTCCATCGGTATCACTCTCGCTGTCCGCCATCACCGTATCGTGCGAGACTGGACCTCTATGGACTGGACGGGCAGGCCAAGCAACTGAACGGCACCTAGACTGGCAAGAGGGTTGGGGATATGCCGGGGAATACCAACTAGAGCGACAGCACTTGCAGGAACTACTATCGTGTTACGAGGATAGTGCCACCACGCGGTAAGGATAGTAACATGCAGGGTGGGGCGGCAACCTGTGCGCGATCTATGGGCACGACCTTTCTTTTACTGTCTATGGGCACGACTCGTGAATGTTTTTCATAATAACAATAATTATTTGAAAAGACAATGGCCGCGTGAATTCTGTTTCAGGGAGTTTCATGTATATATTATGTCTATGGTTTCATTCACATGTCCAGGGTGCGAGTTAGGGGGGAGCAGGGGGAGCCATGGCTCCCCTAGTGGCCACCTGAGCTCCCCTGGAAACATGGTAGATATGTGAAATTGTGGGGGAGCTCTAAATTATTGATATGATTGCCAAATAAATTATATTTTGGCCATGATTTTCCCTAAAATGTGTAAAATAAGAGAGATAAAATTGTATTTTGAGTTCATGATTCATGAAAAAAGTGCCTGCTTGCACGTTAGAGGCGCGAAACGTGGAAGCGCTCAAATCAGGTCATCGCCTGTCCACATCATGGCTTACCGGACCTCGAGCAAAAGCAGCCGAACCCAGGCCGCTGTGGTCACTCTGTCTGTCTGTCTAACCGCTGTGGTCACTTCTGTGTTAGGTAACTGCTTTTACTTAAAATTTGCTGTTGTAGTAGGCCTAAGGATTGCTGTTATGTAGGCCGCCTACTTATGAGAAGGGCTATGTGCATCGTTGTGTTGTGTAGTGTGTGCCGTTGCGTCCAGGCAGTGAGAGGGTTGTGTCAAAGATAATGAATGTGTTGTGCTATAGTCCTAGCTGTAGCCTATTGTAAATAATAGGCTATTGCCATACTATGTTATCTTATGCCATAATGTTATTGTTTATTGTATAGATGGTTGGTGCCGCTGGCTGGCTGCGTGTGTTTGGCTCTGTGTAGCCTACAGCCTTAGGCTAGGCCTATAGCCCATGTGATTGTGAAACAATGTAAGTTGTTGAGTAATTCTAAGTTTATTCAATTAAACAGTCAAAAGACACATCATTGGTGGTCGGGGTCCGTGTATTATTTACTATCAAGTTCATTGAAGTTTGCGTAGCCCATTAATGATCCATCGGAGTGTTTCATGTAAATATTGCAAACATATATTTTGTTTCATGTAAGCAAGACCTATGGCACCACCTGTGTGCAACGGATTTTCTCTTTATAATAGGCATGTGTCTATGCTGTTGCTATTAATGACAGGATCAGCATTTAAACTTTGCCCCCCTCCAAAAAAAAAGAAGAAAAATCGCCTACCCGCCCCGCCCCCCCCCCCCCCCCCCGGAGACCGTGGTATAACTCGCACACTGCACATGTCAATAGATAGCCTACTAGATAGATAATGAAGAAATAACTTGTATTGGTGACATTCGAAGATTGTTGGAAAGAATTTCATAACGTAAACGATCCAGATCTGGGTGAGCATGTGCACGAGGGGATAAGGTCCAAATTCACAGAACCCACTCCTGGGCCAGAGATTATCTGCTTTCTGGGCTTTATCTCTTATGTATAGTGGTAGTGTAGCCCTATACGAAAAGACATATGATATCAGTAGCCTCCATTGAAAATAGCCACAGGCCCCTGAACTATGCTGTATAGGCCTTCTGCTCCAGACCCGGATCAGCTGACATCTGCACTTTAATACAAACTATAGGCCTATACAGAACGATAAAGACATGTCTGTAATGACAATCCAGTAGAACAGGCTAAATGGACAGATGTTTTGAATCTTGCGACTTATATTGTCAGTTCAACTAAATCAGTTTTATTGCAGTTTGACTAAGGCACTAATGTGAGCCAGATTTGGAAAACACATCCATGGCAACTGGATGCATTTCTACATTTTTAACCAACAAATCAAGTCAGTCTGAAAGCAAAGTAACATACAGCCTACCCAGAGTCCTATACCAGTATAAGTTTATGTGTAACCTTCATGGTATTTATGCTTTTGTCCAACGGCCTACTAAAGTATATAAATACATTATTAGTTAAAAATATTAGTTTCAAACAGTCAAAAAGCCAACATAAGCATAATAATAATAAAAGTAATAACAACAATATAAAATAATAACAATATATCTAATATCAACAATTCAAAAGCAAGTATATGTGCTCCATGTGCATCACAATTGGAGAGACTGGGGTGGTTCAAAACATGTGATTTTAATTTAAATGGCACTGTTTATGCAGTGCTTCAAAGTGCTTCTCACACTTGTTGTGTGAGAACAGCTAGTGTGTGTATTAATAGATATAACCATTAAGAAAAACAGAACACATCCTAGATTTGCAAAATCAATGCATTTTTTATTTATTTTTTTAATGTTGGATTTTTTTTTAAAGACGTCTGAGACATTGTGATGGCGTCATTGCTGCTAGCTTCTAAAAGAGAAGACCTTCAATAACCAAAGTGCTGAAATAGAGACATTAAAATGGCTTCACTCAGTAAGAATTGTATACACCAAAATGCTGCTTGGGTGGAAACAAACATGAAATAAAAGCAACAGAATATTTGGGACCTTACTAAAAGTCCCTCCTACCCTCTCCCCAAGACAGACGTTCTCATGGGGATGCAAAAAGTAACATTCTAGAAGATGATTCCTCATCACGATGACTCTTCTGCAAACAATCTCAAGTCTATGGAGTCGGTCGGCACACTAGAGGCTGAATCTTCACACCTTACACACAACAGATTTGACTAAACGGGCTAGGAAAATAAATTCAAAGAAGAAAAACTCTAGATGCAAAAATAAAATTCTAAGCTATCAATCAAACCAATGCCAACACTGCAATATACAGATTCTAAAAAGATGTCACACATTGTAAATTTAAACAAGTTGATTTAAGCTTAAATAATTATTATGACCATCCAGTGTTTTTTTTTTTTCATATATCATACACACAATATGTTATGAGCAACAATAATCAGTGAAGGTCAAATGTGAAACTCTTATTTCAGTTTGGAAGAAATATTTCAACAAACCCCTGGCAAAATTGCCTTTCCCTTTCTGAAATCACAGCAGCCTTAAAAGAAGAAACAAACGAAAGAAAAATCAATGGATACACTCATATCATTACAAATTGCCTTACAACGTACAGAGACCTCTACATCCTATAGCCGTTTACACAGGACACGTTACTAATTTTTAACAGCGAGCCAGTCTACCAGCATATACATTCACATATTCTCTCATCCTTAGCACTCAAGCTAACACCTGAAGCTATGCCCTTCAAACTGAAGAGGAACACACACAGTGGATTAATCCTCAGGGAAGCGTCCCAACAAAGGTACCTTATACCTTCACATTCTCTATGTGACATTTTTCGGAATATAAAACTTGTGAGAAACATTAAGGACTGTAGAAGCTGACAGGGAAATGTTATTTCTGGTCTGGTTTAAATATAGTGTTTGCAAACTTAGAAAAATGTACTTAAAATAACGTGAGTAGCATGCGTCAAAATATTAGTACTCTAAATCTTTGTTTCACAGAATTAGATTAGCACACCTATTCTGGGAAGTCCAGAATCAGCAGAAGTTTCAAGGAAATGACTTCAGTTAAAATCGAACCACTGTTTTTCAATTTACAAATATTTTAGCGATAATAATTAGTTATACAAGAGCATGTGAACTTACACTTAAACCTTCCTTTGGAGTGGTACTGTTTCAATAACGTTGAAAGCACTTAAAAAGTTCTCGTGACTTTGTGCCTTCTGAACCTTGAATGCTTATTTTTCATAATTTTACACAATGTAATTTATGTACAGTAAAATTATTATCAATTTGTCTTTAAAACAAACAAAAAAATTAAGTTAAGCTAAATAAAAAAAGTCGCAATTTACATCCTGACGTTGTGGGTCCAAGATAAGCTATAAGGCCAGTGAGGGAAGGAGCTTCTATAGAGTTCATATTGTTTGACTTGTTTGTGTGTTTTTAACAAAATCGTTTGTGCCTTCTTTGGTCACATGGAGTGTTAAGTTGCTGTGGAGGCAGGGAGTCCGTGCCCGTTGTTTCTGAAGATCCTCCTTCAGTTTTTCTCCTCTCCTCTGATGCCACTGGCAACCAATCTCAAGCCTTATTATATGTCCCCATAGAGTCAGGAAGAACAACCTGCCGAGCCCCTCCGATGAGAAAAAGTAGTACCCTAGAGGTTCTTCTCTGGACAGGAAGTGGTGCCCTGTAGGTCCCTCAGTATACAGGAAATAGAACCTTATGGACTCCTCTATAGAGAGGAAGTAGTACCTTCTGTGACAGGATATAAGTCCGTAGAGGTCCCGTAACAGACAGAAAATGGTTGCCTTTCGGCCCCGGGGCAGCTGGGAAACCGCCACAGGCGTCCCGCTCTGCAGGATGAAGTGTGAGTTGCCATGCTCATGCGAAAAAATCAAACGGTACAAGTCCTTGCTCTCTCAACAAACACCATGCCTTTACACATGGAAGCTGCAGAAGTGTGTTTATTGGCCAAAGTCGTCCGCTCCTCTGAACTGCAGTCATGCCACTGCCCCCAAGGAACAGGTCTGATAAATCCTGCAAGTCTAAAAGCGTGAAAAGACTTGTAAATGAGATGAACCTAAATGGCATTCGCAATATTTTATTACAAATGGCTGCATTATCTGTTGTAGGCTAGTGAGGAATATAATATATTATATAATATATACATATAATATAATACAATACATACATGTATATATACATATGTATATATATATATAGCCTTGTGGAAGAAACTAGTTAGAATGATTAAAGATTGTGAATCAGTATCAGTAGTTATAATCCATCATTTAAAAGATTCAGGATATCTACCTGCTAATGCAGAACTGCATTTATGAGTAAGCCTTCTTCTCCCCAGATCTCCTCTCGTCCTTTTTTCTGGACTTGGACACCTCCCCCTGCACACACGCACACACGCACACACACACACACACACAAACACACACAGGGTTGCATTACATCAGTGAATGCTGTCAGTATAGTGGCGATAAGGATCGGAGCAGTAACCTATGGAAGCAACACCAAAGTTAATAACTAGTCAAACACTCCAAGCCAACACTACACTTAAATCAACCTCAATCTTTAAAAGGTTCACTTAGTATCAAGCACAGTTAACAGCATTTGTCAATCAAAGAAATATATTAACAAAGTTGCCCAAGTCAAAGCATTGAAGTTGAGTGAACTCTACAATTCAAAATCAAGGCCATGAAATGTGTTGAGCAATGGCAGAAATTCCATTCATTGGTTTTTAAAATAAGCTGATATGACCCCGGAATAGAAAGTTCATCAGCATTATTCACTTAAGCAGTTGATTTTATTCAGCATGCATACTACACAGCTATATAAATATTATGATCATGACAGATCATGGACAATTGGTCAGAGATGTTAGACCAATGATCAATCCCAATGACGCTACAATCTGAAGGAAAGTAGACCGTTAGTCAGCACTCACACATTAACCCATCACCCCAGAAAAGATTGAAAGTGCACAATTTTAGCAAGCCAAGCATCACACCAAACAAAGAGGAGCCAGTCTTCCACTTGTCCGCAGATCTAGAATTGTGCTTAAAGTACGAACAAGTACAGAGTATGATTTGCGCAAACTGTCGAAGCTCAATAGTATTCACTATTCTATTTTACTCTGCAAGTACATTTGTGTGCTAAAACATTTTTTTTTCTTTAGAGAGAAATAAATTCTTTACAAATTATAACTGAGCTGACTAAAAAATGTTTATGATCAAAGTTGAGTTTTACTTGTCTTACAAAACACAAACACAAAAGAAAGTTTTGGCAGTATGAAATTACAATTTTTTTTGCAGATCTGAATATACAGTTGCAAACTCTGAATAGAATAGTACAATAAATTACAATCACAGTTAGCGTTTTGCTTTTACAGTTAGCCACACAAACCATACTCTGCACTGCTTTGTCTTTAAGGCACTGATGATTCCAGCTTCCTACTCCTCTCACTCCTCTAACCTCAAGGGGGGTGCCCCCCTGCATGTCCCCCTCTATAAGGGACCTGTGGTAGGGGTCGAGGTCGAGGTCGTCCCCCTCCCCTCCCTGGTCCTCTGGGGTAGGGGTGTCCATGCGCCGGATCACCTTCCTGATGATCTGCAGGGTCATGCAAGGGTCAGAGGTCAAGAGCTAGTGTCAAGGGCCACAATGAAGACATAGGAGAGGACACAGATAGATAGATAGATAGATAGATAGATAGATAGATAGACAGACAGACAGACAGACAGATAGATAGATAGATGGATAGAGTAATTGATGAATTTGTAGCGAAAGACAGAGAAGGGATGATGACGGGGATGATGAATTACTTTGCGAGTAATGATGTTCCCGTCCTCATCAATAAACTGCTCCTCTGACACTGATTCCCCAGGAATGTTTTTCGCATCCTCACCCTGAAGTCAAGGGATTATAAAGACATTGTATACTCCCACAAACACACACACATACACACAGGACGCACACTGCAATCTTTACATATGCATATATGGCTACTATTCACACATCAACAAAGCTTCTGAATACTCTATGCCTGTAATCAAAGGGATTAGTTTTTTGCCGTTGCTGTGTGCTGAGAGCATGGTTAGTACCTATCTACCACCACCACCACCACCACAAACCACAAACCAGCAGGAAAACTAGGACAGCAGAAGAATTACATTTAGAAGTGTCACTTTTGAAACGGTGCTTTTCAATCCTGCTGTGAAGGAATATGACCACTACAAGGGATACAACAAGTAACACCAAGACGGCTGTATAAGAGTAGCCATATGTGGTAAGAGACCAGGTTTATTAAAATAATAAATAAATTAATTCATTGTTTTTCCAAAAGTCTTTAGGATGAATTATAGAACAGAACTCTGACACATAATTAACTGAGTGTATCTAGTACACTGTACTGAGCATCCTTCTTAGCAGGACTGGACAACAATCATGTATTTACTCATTACCATGGCGATGACAGGGATCTGACTCAGAATTAAAAACAGCAGAATGGACAAATCTACTATTCAAATACATGTAATGTAAATTCAACATTTCAACATCCATTCTACTCTTTATAGTTCTATGGATCAGACAATCACAGACAGCAACTGAGTGTAGGTCCGCATCAGGTCCACAACAGAGGTGCGTTCAAATTTAGTGAACAAATTCTTTGAATTTTACATTGTCATACATTGTAAGTTGCTTTGGACAAAAGCGTCTGCCAAATACCATATCCATAACCATAACCATAAATGTAAAAAAAAAAATGGCAAAGGAATTATTCAATTAAAACTCTTTGTCCAGCATCCACGTTTCTTGGCTAAGAACTACTGTACTGTACCTCCTTAGAGCATTAGCAGCAAACATTGGCAGCAAACTAAACTTTTAGAAAAGGTTTTGCTTTGACATTTTTGAACACACCTCTTACCAGGACCAGATCCATCCGCCTATCAGTTCAGCTGCAGTGTGTTAGAGAGAGCACCATAGAGACGACAGATTACAGATTACCAACAACTATCCCAAGAACGAAATCATCAAGAGGTTAGCAGACATGACGTGAGACGTGAGAAGCGACCTTTGAGATTAGGAAACAAACAGTGCGAATAAGAGTGGAAGCGCTGCCAGATAAGATGGAGACCATCCTGCTGCAACCCCCTGACCCGGTTCTGACCCGGCCGGGATCTGGGCATCAGCAGCAGTTATGTGGTTTTGGGTTCAGTTCAGGCCAGCTGAGAGCCAAACAATCCCACACTGAACCAGAAGCTGATAGCAGCAGAGCAAAGCAAACACCACAACAACAACCCCTCATTCAGAAGCACCACCCTCCTCCCACGCCCCACCAAGAGCCCTGTGGGTGCTGGACCCGAATCTCTGACGGGTCCAGTCCGGTACCTTTAGAATGAGGCGTCTGCGAAACACCCTGGTGGTAACAGTGTGCTCCTCGTCCGAGCCCGAGTCTGTAGCACTCAGCTGATAACAGATGCACTTGTTAGGGGAAAACTGATGAGTCACTCATTTCCTGTCCCTTATTTGACTGGGTTTAGAACTGCTGAGTCATTATACATGATGCATGACATTGTCGGTATTTTACTTGTGACGTAATAAATCATAAATCAAATCAAATCAAATCAAACCCCACCCAGCACTCTTCAACATCCGCTCCAGCTAAAATCAGGCCACCCTGATCTTCAGCACTTGGCCAGAGTACAGCTGAGCCCCAAGCATTGTGTATGTACTGCCAAGCACTTAATTAGATGGTACGTTGATTCCTCTAAACTAAAGTTAGGCAACCACGTAAGTCCCTTTCACCCCTACATAGGTTTAGTTTTAGCTTAGTTCATTTTTACAGAAAAAATATTCACACACAGTGAAAGGAAGGTGGCTAACTGTATATGATGAAATGAAACTTCTTAAAAACTAAATATAAATGTGTAGATGTTTGACCACTTCACACTGGAGCAACAGGAAGTACTGTATGCACTTCCATATAGCAGTCCTTTTCTGTGATTCAATGATCGCACGCTGTAGATAACAGGTTCCTCTACAACAGGTAATGGCTGTTATCTTAGTTATTAGTTAACCCTGACTTCGCTGTGTGTCTCACTGCTGCCTTTTACGTATATGGTTGTTAAGTTGTGATGTAATAATGTGCAGATAATTCATTCTCTAACTGGTCCCACTCATTCTTTTCCCCATAGACAGTAAAATAAACGTTTTTTTACGCCTTTCAGAATAACCGATAAGACAATTGTCATTCTACTCACTTTCTCCCTCAATTATATTTTACACGGAGGCCTGGATGTTACCTTTGACTATATCATCCGGCTGCACAGCTACACTAATTGCTCTGTTAGAGTTAAGCGATGTTTTAGGTGATGGTGAAAATTGGCTGGCTGCACTAGTAAACGTTTTTTGGACGAAAAAGCTGTTGGGCCCGTAACATCAGACTTAACAACCAAATAATAGGAATTTGCAGAACTCTAGCTTGAAATAAGCACAAATCGGCCTACCAAGTTGTCTTTGGCAAGTGATGGTGATTCGATTGATCCTGATGATTTTACAACCTGAACTAACACTATGACCTGACTATGATAATGATGACTGACTATTATTGTGTTACATGCTCCAAATGTAAAGTACTTTGAGCTGCATTCTGTGTATGAAAGGTGCTATACAAATAAAGCTTATTATTATTATTATTATTATTATTATTATGACCTGTAATCCCCTAGATAAGATGAGAGCTGAATCACCAGTGAGAGATGTCTGTGTGGGCTGTAGTGTGTTCTGGGTTACCTGGACTTTGTGCTCGGAGACGAGTGCCCCCTCTTCTCTGCCCTGTGCCCCGCTGGTCTTCCCGCTCCGCTGGCTTTTGGAGTTTTGGGCTGGACTGTCGGAGCGCTCCCCGTTCTGACGCGGCCTCCCCGACTCACCCCGCGACGAGGACGTGACGGAGTCGCTGGAATTCTCCTGGCTGGAAAACAAAGAGAGAAGCAATGGGATGATGATTATAGGGGAAAAAAGGCAACTGATTCTAATCATGAGCTTTCAATGACAGGAATATGAGCAACTTCTGTCACAAAGCAAGTTCCATATTGGATCTGCAGCATGCAAAACACCAAAAGTCCTGTTAAAATCCTGCTATATACATTCATATGTACAGTCAGAGTATAGATAGTAGATATAGATAGAGAAAAAAGTGAGAGGAATATAAAGTCCTGATATGTACATTCATACAGTATGTACAGTCAGATTAGAGACAGGGACATAGAGAGTGAGAGAGAGCAGTGGTATGTACAGTAATTTCCTGTGTATTAGCCACATTGTGTATAAACCGCAGGACAGTGTTTTATGCAAGTTAAAAAAACAAAACCATATTAATACCATATTAACTGCTTAATAATAATTAATAGCTGAAGAAATGTAGCAAAATCAATGTATAAACTGCTGCTAATAGTTGGGAAATTACGGTAGAGTGCTGCTGGGGCAGCCTGCAGACCTGTTCTCCTGCCTGTCAATGAGGTCGGAGCTGAGGCTACGTCCAGGGGTGGGCGGCTCCACGTTCACGCTGGACGTCTCGCTGTGCCAACCTGCAGAGAGCCAACAGTTACCCGCCTCTTCCTGCCATGCCCCAGGGTCGCCCTCCCTCTCTCCCTCCCTCTCCTCCATCCTCTTCCACCTCTCCTCCTCCGCTTTTTCAGCTTCCACCTCTCCCTGCATCCCTCTGTCCTCCACCCGCTCAACATGCACCTCCCCCTCCTTCACTTTCTCTTCTACCTCTTCAGAATCCACCAGTACTTCCTTTTCTCTGTCTTCCACTTCCTCCCCCCTTTCCTCCACCCTTTCAACATCGGTCTCTCCCTCCTTTATCCTGTCCTCCTTCTTTTTGACATCTGCTTTTCCCTCACAGCATCTCTCTATCTCTTTCCACTCTGGGAGAAAACAAGATCTGTCCTCTTGTTTCTCTTTATCCTCCTCTTTCCTTTTGCTCTCTTCCCTCTGCTCCTTCACTTCCCTCAATCTTTCTTCCTCCACTTCTGCTTCCTCCTCCTCGTCCTCCTCCCTTTCTTTTGGTTGCCGATCTTCCAGTGCCTGGACCCAGGGCTGTGGAACCGCCGCTGTGTCCTCCTGACACGCCTCCTTTGCCTGTTCTGCACCCACTGGATGCGGTTGCTGGGGCAACGGGGATGAGAATGATGATGATGATGATGATGATGGCGGTGATGGTGATGGTGCAATTTCCTCCTGACCCTCAGATGGATGTTCAATGGGCTCAGTATTGGGGAAAATAGTCTGTTCACAGGGCTCAGCGGAAGGGCTGACAGCTTGTATGAGTGTAATGACATCTTCTTCTTCTTCCTGTTGATGTATGGTGTGCATTTGTTTTTCCTCTTCCTGTTTGTGTATGGTGGCCTCAAAGGTCCAGTCTGCGCTGGGAGTCGTAGGCGGAGTGTAGGGAGGAGGGATAATGTATATGGTGGGATTGAGGGCGAGGTCGTGGTATTTGGGACTGGGAATAAGAATGGGAGGGGGCATCGTGGCTGGAGTGTCAGTGGGTGAGTGAGTGTTTTTGGGGGTGTCAAGTTGCTGTGTGAGGGACAGGTCTTGGGGTCTAGCTGGGGCGTTCTCGGGGGGGCCCAGGATGCTCTCGTCGGTGAGGCACTGGTAGCCCCAGGAGTGGGAGAGGGTGGGGGGGTCGAGGGGCAGGTCCGGGATGGACTCCAGCTCGAATGGGGAGGGGGGGCGGGGGTTGGCCTCAGAGGAGGGGCCTGACTGGAGTTCCTCTAGGATGCTTTGGTATCCTGTGTGAGATGAGACATATGGACACACACACACAAAGCACACAAAGACAAAAAACAGACATCCACAGGGAGACACACATTCTCATACAGAGACACACACACAAACACTCAATGAACAATGAGCATGGGACACAGCAGTACACACAAATACATGCAGCACACACACACATACACACAAAAACACATACACACACACAAGCTCAACAAACAATGATAGTGAGACATTATATGCATCCTCTTTCTCACATGGTGTTACTAATGAATACCAAAAAGATGAAGAGAGCAACCGATAGATAGATAGATAGATAGATAGATAGATAGATAAATAGAGAATGGGAAGAAGGACCTAGAGAATGACATGGCAGTAATGCATATAAATGGTGGTGTTGTGTGGGTTGTGTGTGTGTGTGTATGTGTGTATGTGAATCAATGTGTGAGCTCTAAAAGTATGTCAAGTCTGTGAGTCAATATGTGCATTAGTAAGTACTACTGTGTAAGAGTCTATGTCTGATGCTCTCACTGCCACATGTCACATACAATAACATACAACATCAGAGACGATACAGAGAACAAACACAAACACAAACACGCACACGCATGCAAGACGACGGAAGTCACACTGACACAAGACATGAAGTGTAATTCAATGCTGAAAAAGGATGAGATTGGTGAAGGGTGGATGGGATGATAGGAAAAGGATGGATGTATGGAGGGGTGGATCGAAAGAAAGATGGATGGATGGGTTTTGTCAAACGGGAGGAGAGAGGGATCCAGGGAACGCTTGCACTAGAGGGAGGGAGGGAGGGAGGGAGGGAGGGAGAACTGACAGTCGGTCTGGCTGCCCTTCACAGAGAGGTTTTCTCCTTTTTCTTTCTTTCTCTTAGCTTGTCTTTCTTTCTCACTCTTTTCTTTCTCTTCCTCTCTGGAGGTGAAGGTCAGCTCAGAGAAAGAGGGGGTGGAGGGAGGTGTACAAACAGCTACAGCTAGGGGGCAGAGTAGAGCAGCATCTCGCCCCTTCATCCAGGACATGCGATAGATAACACAAGAGTTTCATAGGGCTACCACACAGACATTAACACTTGGCAGGTGGTACCACATGCACTTCCAAAACCTCCATCACAATCTGTGTCTCACACTGACAGTGAAGAGAAGAGTTACCACAAGTACACACCACCACACCTGTGCTCAGACAAGCTCTACACAGATCAATTATAGATTACAAAGACTCCATTCATTAGTCTTACGCAGTGATTGTTAACTAGTGTCTCAGTCGGCTATTATTTCAATCCAAAGGCTGGTCAGGCGTCCGAATTGATCTCCCTAATCATCCCTATTCATTTAGGAAGCATCATGCCGTAATGCTTTGCTCCAAATGATCATCTACATGCATGTACACCAACATGCATATGAGAGGGTAGGGGGAGGGGTAAACTGCTCGGAGTGGGGGGTAAAAACAAACAAACAAACAAAAAGTCGAAGTTAAATATAAAAATGTGTTTCAAAAAATAATGGTGGGGTATCTCTTAATCACCCAGGGTACTGTGTATCTTTACTTTTTTCTTTTTTTTTAAAAAGAAGAAAAACAACTTTCCTGGATTCACGGATTGTGAGTATAGTGTCCCAATCCCTGATTCTGGACGCTTGTAAATTGTAAAAGGTCGGATGTGCACAATCCCTGAGTGAATCTTTAGATAATCCAGATTCTTCTATAAGGTGTAAGGCAGTGGTGTCATATGCCTTGCAACAAAATAATCCTGAAAGATTACAAAAAGAACAAAAACAAACAAACAAAACAAAACAAAACAAACGGAGTAAGGGGAGGGATGGGGAAGGAGGTCTGCTAGATGGACCTAAAATTTACCATCAGCCTGATCCTGGTACACAGCGCAATCATCTGCAAAACTTCGGGTGCCTGAAATGTTACCATAGTCAAATATGGGCCCTTCCAGCAAAGTCACAATGTCCATCCTGTTCACTTTGGTCAACACAGCAGTCAAGGTGTCCGCTAAAGGGAGGAAAAGAGGAATCAACATTAAGTCATCAGAAAGGTATTCATTCAGATGCATATTTCAGATGAAAAGGAAAAAAGAGAGGCACTAAAGAAGAGATATAGAGGGAGAGAAAGAGAGAGAGATAAAAGGAGGGAGAAAGAGAATGAGATTGGAAATGGGGAAGATAAAAGAAGTGAAGAGACTTGAAATGATTATTATAAGAGAATGGAGCAGTAAGAGAAAAGCAAAGAAGTTGGGAAAAGAGAAGAGATGAGGAAGGGTGCGTGAGAGAGGGAAAGGTGAGAGAGAGAAAGAGCTGAGGAAAGGAAGCAGAGAGGAGAGAGAGTAGAGTCCTTACTCGTGGCGTCCTTTCCTTCTCGGCTGACCCATTTCTTGAGCAGCATGAAGCTCTGAGCGGTCAGAGAGTTGGGGTTCTCCACACGGATATGGTTGATCTCATCCACCGAGAAGTTCAACTCACGAGCCACCTCTGCAACACACACGCACAAACACAGACACACACGCACACACACACACACACACACACAAAACACATCATGTTACATTCCCCTAGTTCCTGTACCGAGAGCATCTTATCAGAAGTGTGTCTGTGTGTGTGTGTGTGTGGGGGGGTATGGGGGTTGTCTGTATGTGAGTCAGACATTAAGGCAGACTAGTATTCACTGAGACAATATGCACTGTTAAAAAAGAGGCATGAGCTAAATATGTTATGATCTAAAGAGGGTGGAAGGAGTTAACACATACAGTATGGCCAATTAATTTAGAAACAAATTCAATGGTAAACAGATGTTTTCATGTTTGATGCATTGCATTGGTTCTCTACGTGAGTCAGATTTCAAGATTTCATTATGACAAATAGCAGCATTCATCGAATGATTCATGATCTCATTATCTAAATGTGTGTTCTGCTCTAAAAAAGGAAGGCCTGATGGCCTGAAGTAATTGGCAAAGTGGTGGTTGAGTTAGCACACCATTTTCCCAATTAATTCAGCAAAGAATCCTGCTGAAAAGATATCCTGACTTTTGCTGCATTGCAAAGCCTTGTGAGACCAGCAGGGGGCAATAATAAGTTCCTGTATTGCAATGTCTTAAGGTGGACATTCAGTTGTGTTTTAGTGTGTGTGTGTGTGTGTGTGTGTGATTACCAGCCTCCTTTCTCTCTCTAACTGAGACTTGCAATTTCACATGGACATACACACACACACACACACACACACACACACACACACACACTAAAAAGCCACCCAGTCCGATTAAACACAGGTGCGGGCAGAGGTGACTTCGGTGCATTTTGTTCACTTGTTTGCCTTTGATCTCGATCAAAGCCTGCTGGGACCAAAAGCCCTGACGGCAACACAATCTGTGTGTTCTTCCAGGTGACATTTCCAGGAGTTACAAGTCATCACTTCCTCCGTTATAAACCCTGCATGTCCTTGAAGACATCACTTCCTCCATTATAAACCCTGCATGTCCTTGAAGGACGCACTCGCCAAGTGTTCCATTCTCTTCACTTATCTTTGACCTCAATACCATGGACTAAAACCAGACATGCCAACTGTCAATGTATTTAATCTATAACAAATATCACTGTTCACAGTTCAAAAAGTTATCACATTAAAAGATAATCATTACTGTCAGCATAAGTACCTCATCAAAACCTGATGAAGTGATTCAGGGATTCTGGACAAAGCCCATATTCCCACACGATTTGGAGACAACAGATGGTGTGCTACTGAAAACACTGCTTCCCAAGAACATTCTAGACCCCTACCAGTCAGCAGTCACTGCAGCATCAGTGGAGTACGATCATAAGGACAAACATTGGCTCTGAAACAGCTTTTCAATGGCATGTGGTGTGATAGTAAAGCTAAAAGCACAATCCTTTCTGCCAACCCAACAATGAGTCATGCCTTATGGTATCTCGCTCCAAACTAAATAATGAAGAGCTGTTAGTCCCAATTATAACCTCTCCTAGAAACTGTTCCTACTAGCAACATATTCTGAATTATACCTACACTTTTCCTCAAAGTACATGACTAATGTATCCAAGGTTCTTTGAGGACACAATATTTAAATCTTGTGCGGTATTTCCAGTGGATATCGGTGACGCAGTTTTATAAAGTTAGTCTAAAGTTGAAGCTCACCCATCCAAATTATGAGTTCTTCACAGATACACATAGATAGAGTTCTTATGGATGTTGTTGGGTATATGAACCCGATCCCACCCCATCTTTCTCCTACTCGCCTCCTGCCACTCTCTCCACTATCATGTCAAATTAAAGGCATAAAAGCCCCCAATAAATTTTTTTTTAAAAAGATCAAATAAAATCAGAACACTGTCTCTGTCTCACCCGTCCAGCTGAGTCCAAGGTGATCGGCCACAATGGCCATTCGAAGGTCTGTCCTTTCACAAGGGCTTTGTGGACCTGAAAGACATGACATTAAAAAAACATGTATGTATCAGTGCTGCAGTCACATTCTTTGGCATCTCAGGGCAGAATATGTTGTACACTGTACACTTTTCTGGCCAAACGGTACTCTCTGAAAAACTCTGGAATAGGGAACAATGTGATGACTGAACTGACCAGATGACAGAAGTAAGGGTGTGTTTAAAATATAAAAGTTCATTTGTAAAATCTAGATATTAGCATAGCATTGTGGATGGCAAGAAAAGAGTTACAGAGGGGATTCGATAAACTAGTAGTGTGTCTGTGAATAAGTTTGCCACAGTCTATGCAGGCAGTAACAGGAAATAATCATAGAAAAGAACACAAAAAGCCAACATTAACAGGTTAAAAGATTTGACGGATGTGGAAAGAAGTTCTACAGTGGAGTGATGTCTTCTATCAAAGGGACAAGGGCTAAGCATGCAGACACTTGTATAGTCTTGCTTAGTCAAGCCTGACATTAGGAATAAAAATCAGACACACGTCTGTACAAACACACAAACAGACAAACAGAATGCCTTGGTAGAACACTAGCTAGTTGCTCTGATAGCCCAGTATCTTGGTGCTGCTAGAGTAATCTTTCTTCCAAAGATTAGGAGAATAGTTGGGAGAGAGTGTGGAGGGTCGAATCTGACAAGGACACTACAGCACAGTAACACAGAGTACAGGGATGACAAGTATGACGATAATGACAGCTACAGGTAAACACGCCACAGGCAGTCAAGACAAGTCAAATCAAATCAATTAACCAATCACAACGGCTCATGCAACTAATAAGGATCAATATGAAAATTCTAGTAAAGTTTTACAAACTAGGCTTGATCTCCGCGACGGGGGGCGCCCCGCGTGTCCCTGCCACCTGCCGCCCCTCCTTCCCGCCTCCAGTCCGCCGGCTCCTCTTCCTCTCACCTCCCGACCCCCTGGTGACCTTTGCCCTGGAGGGCGCAGCCCCACGGGTGGAGCCGGCGGAGTTGGAGGGCTGTGACGGCTGAGAGGGGTCCGACAGGGAGCTGCTCCTGGAGGTGCTGATGCTGCTGCTGCGGCTGCTGTCTTCCTCGGACTGTGACTGCTCTCCCTGCCCGCGCCTCTGCCTCTCCTCGTCTGACAGACGCTTTGCCAGCTTAAGCGTCTCCCCGCTAACACTCTCAAAGAACTCGATGGAACGTCTACACACCTCGCTCAGGTCCGACTGCCTGCACGCCGCTGCCGCTGCCACTGCCTCGCTCACTGCACCTGAGACACCTGGTGGACTGACTTTGGGCAGCGGCTTGGAGGCACTGACTACCTGCACGACTGCCTTCTCTGCCTTGGGTCTGATCATCCTAGGCGCTACCTGAGCTGTAACTGGGGACACCAGTGCACTGTTTGCTTTGACATCTTTGACTGGGATTCTAGACCTGGGCTCTAGGGGCATTGGGGCAGGAGTGACTCCTTTCCTAGCTTCTGGCTTCACAACTTGCCTAGGTTTCTGTTTCCCTGAGGTTGAACTCTGAAATGTAAATCCAGAGGCTTTGACAGGGAGTCTTGACTTGGGCTGCCTGATCTCTGACTCCTTGGGTGTCTCAGCTTTCCTCTGAGTGCTGGCTTTCTCCTCTACTCTTTCAACTGTGTCTTTACTGATCTGAGCCTCTATTCTACTGGCTTTCTGAAGAGTAGGCTGAGAGGACGTCTGTAGATTAAAAACTACGCTTCCCCGCTGGATGTAGTTGGCCTGAACACTAGATGATTCTAGGTTGTTGTTGTTATTGCAGTTCTCTGTAGGAAGATCTCTTCTGTCACCTGGCTTTGATTCTGAGCGCTTGCTGCCAAACTGACTATCAACAATATTGCTGTTCAAACTAACATACTCTGCCATCAGACTCTCTGATATTTCCTTCTTAACGTCCGCTAACTCGGCTGAAGCAGCGTCTTTCTTTATGGTAATGGAGGCAGTGATTCCCATTTTAATGGGTGTGCGTAATTTAGGGTCAACCTTAGAGGCAGTGACTGTACAAGAGGAGGCAATCTCTGCAATGTCACTAGGTGAGGAATCCAGGCAGCCGGAGCTGGGCTGACTGGGGTTGGCCATGGATGGTGTGCTGGCTGTGGTGGCCTCTACGTTCCCCTCTACAGCTCTCTCCCCTGCCTGTGCCTGGGAGGCCACTAGTCCTGTACTCCTGCCCACTTTCCCCGTGTCCCCTGGTTTCCCAGCGTCAGAGGTATGCTCACCAATCTGGAAAAACTGAAGTCTTTCTTCAACAAAGTCCCGCTTGCTCATGTCAATAGCACCGCTGCGAGTCATCTCAAACATCTTGCCCTCATGGAAGGGGAAAGGATTTGGCTCGCTAGTTGGTGTACTCTCATCGGTGGGAGTTCTAGCTGGGGTAGTGTCTGGTGTGGTTGCTTGTGACTTGTCCTCTACAGATAAACCAAAAGGCTTGGGGTCCTCATCTTTTCCTTTGGAGTCAAAGCAATCATCCTCGCCCTCTTTTGTAGACCATGGGTCAAACTCCAGACCCTTGGTGGCAACGGTTTTGAAGGTGGTGTTCAAGTCATCTGTCCAGCTGTCCAGTGTTTGCCTATCTGGGTGCCTTCCCTCCAGGGTGAAACACTCCTCACCTTCTGCATTTTTCTCTTTTGAGTTGCTTTTTGTTTTACCCTTTTCCCCTGCTCCCTCCTCATTACTTTCTTCCTCAATGACTTCAAGCTTGGATTGGCTGAATGAGCGATCTCCTGCCTTTCCGTCATTCGAGAGGCTTGACGTTTTTGGATCACTCAGGCCATCATCCTCATCTTGCATGTCATAGCCGTCCAGGGAATCGATCTCTGTGGCATCCGTGTCATGGGAGAACTCTGCTGTGGTTGCTAATGAACAGTCTGTGATTGACTGATCATTGCCATTTGCTTCAAGTTCAACATCATCTTCTTTCCCTTCGCCATTCAAGGCTGAGTCCTTCTGGTTCGAGCCATTTCTATCCCTCTTCTGCCTTATGCGTTTTGGTTCTGGACTATCCTCAGCTATCTTGAAGCTGTATTTTTTAAGAGGAATGGGCTGGAACACGGACTCATCATCACTTGAGTCACTCTCATCAGCCCCAGGAGGAAGGGGAGAGGGAGGCTGGACTCGTATGACGGGCTCTGCAAGGAGGTGCCTGTCATGCTCTTCTTGGAGGTTCACCTCCATCATCTCTGTCTCAGCCTCAGAGGAGGGACAAGATCCTTTCTTTTCTGGTTCAGACTGCTCTCCCTCTGCAGAAGGAGGTGGAGGAAACTCAATATAAGCAACTCTCTTGTCTTTTGGTCTTTTGAGTACATCTTGGCTTCCTTTCCTAGGCTCTGAAGATGTTGCTGGTTTGGATTCATGGAAAATGAAAGTCTTGCCTTCTTCTTCCTCGGACTCCTCAGGGATGGGACTGGGCATGCCTGCCATGGGGCCAATGACAGACTCTGGTGTTCTGCAGGTAAGGTCATAGCTTACTTCCTCAGATGTAGGAGTCTCTGGGGTGACTGGGCTTTTTCCAGAACTGTCCAAAAAGGTCATCTGTTCTAGAGTGTCATCCTCTGGGCTACCCTGGGGAGAGGGAGGCTGCTTTTGTTTTACTTGGTAAAATGCTCCCCTAGTTTCGTGCACTGTACGACTTTCATGACTGACTATCTTTTTGTATGTGCTCAGCTGCCCTGTGGCAGTTTCCTTCTCATACTGCTTGCCCACTTGGATGCTAACATAAACTGGTAAAGGCTTGATGTCTTTGAAACTCTCTGTAGTTGCAACAGGTGACACCTTTTCCATGTACTCTACTTGATCACTATCAACACCATTGCAAATTACTGTGGCGATTGACTCTGAGGCAGATCCTATGGATGACAAATCACTAGATGATCTGTTTTCATCAGAACTACAGTTCAGTCGGCTTCTAGCTAATGTGGGTATTTGTGAACTACCCCTATCATGAGCTTTGACTGAATTATCTAACTTTAATGTGCTACTCTGATGATGGTTTACAAAACTAGATGATACCCTAACAGGAATTTGTGATTCCGAGTTTTTTTTTAGACTTCTGTTATACTGATCAGAGTTACTGCTATCTTCTCGTATCACAAGCTCTGTGTAGATAATTTTTTTGGTTGTTTCCTCCTTAGTGGCTATTTCCCCCTCACTCTCATTATGGGCTTTGTGGTGTCCATTGCCATGGCTTTCCCAGGTCTTGTAAGTTTTTTTTTCTTCAGACTCCTGTTCTTTCAAATTGGTGTTGTGGTTAGGGGAGGGACCTTTGGGAAGGGGTTTGTGCCTTTCACCTGACTGATTTTGAGAGTAGGCCTGGGCTCCTCTTACATAATAGTTTTGACCCTTTTTTGGACTACCATCAGGATCATGATCTTTTTTTGGGCTTTGCTCTCGGCTGCCTGAGTCTGCCGATTTTGGGTTATTAGCACCTGCAAAAACCTGATAGGCTGGCTTGCTCTCTGAAAGCTTTCTGATTGTAGAGGGTGATGTTTGCCCAGCCCACTGAGGACCCTTATCTTGTTTTTGAGCCTCAGCTTCAAACTTCATCCTAACAGAACTGACTTTAGAAGTGGAGGGTAGGAATGATTTGGACGTGTCACTCAAACTGCTTGTTGATGACACATCAGCTTGTTTCTGCTTTTCGTCGCCATATTGAAAGAGCGCACGCCTCTCTGGACTACTCGGCAGGCTGGCACATTTTCTGTCATTTGACCCATATCTATCCCTAAATCTGTCCCTGCTCCACTCCTCCCCACTCCCTCCACTCCGGTACACTGATCTCTCAGGGCTGCTTCGGGTGGAGCTCGGCCCTGATCTTGTCTCCCTGGAGTCTGGGCGGCGGGACTTTTTCTCAGGGGATGACAGCTCATCGTTTAGTTTCTCTGTTTTGTCACGAAAAAACTGTGAGACCTCACTTAGTTTCTCCTCTGCCTCTTTCACAGTCCTGTCTACCCTGTCCTCGTAGACCTTTTCCCTGTTCTTCACTTGCCTATCTTCTGTGACTCGCATCCATACAGACTGTTTAGGACTACCTGGCTCTGAGGAGTACTGGAGCAGTGTTAATTTGTCATACTGCCCATCTGGGTTGGACCTATCTGAAGAATTCTTTGATGGTTTCAACATGTACTCTCTCATGCAGCCACGGTGGCCTCCTTCCTCATAGACAGACCTGTCAGCCCCCTGCATACGTGACCTATCAATCACTGACTCGTCAGAATCTGAGTGCGAGGAGTCAAATTTGTCAGAGTGGAACATTTTGTCAGCAAATTTGTAAGACTCTCCCCTAACTTCAGATGACTCATCGTCTTGATATTCTACAGAGTGCTGGCTCAGAAGCTTCAAGGTTTTGTAGGAGTCGTCTGCCATTAGCTGAGCCGAACTCGGGCGGCTGTCATCTTCCTGAGACACAGGTGTATTCACTCGGGAAGAGTCCAAATAGCAAGGAAGTGATTCCTCAGGCTCCTCTTCTTCCTGTCCTCTAGTTGGATATTCCTTTATTCCACTGTTGCCCTGGTAGATGTACATCTCCTTTTCTGGGTGTTTTTTGGTCTCACGTATGATGACGCCAGTTGGCTCTGATTTCCCTTTCTCAATGTGAACCTCAATAATTCTCTCAACTTTGGGCATTCCAGACATGTCCCTATCTGAAGGCCTCGGTGAAGATTCAGCTCGGTGGCCATCACCTCCAGTCTTATGTTCAAACAAACCTGATAATTCCCTGGAGGGATCTCTTCCTGACTGAAAAGCTTTCATGATGTCTCTCACAGACATAGTTTCTTCCAGTCTCTCAGGTGTACCTTCCTTACTGTGAGGCTTGTGGTAGACCATGCGAGTTGTTGTTGTGATATGTGTTTCCTCTTTCACCCTCATGCCCTTGCCCATCATAGAGTCTTCTTCTTGGTTGGCTTTTGCTTGGTAGGCTTTGACTCGATCCTTAATGGATCCTCCAGGAGATCTGGGCTCTACGTCAATGCACTGGGCAGGTGGTCGAGACCCTCTTGCTTCCTCCATGGCTGATTCATGAATGTCATCCGGGGGCTCATAGCTCCGTATGACATGGACGACCTCAGTTCGTGTTTCAGTGATGACAGGAGGGATCGGCACATCTTGGAAGAGGGCCTTGGGTCCCATGCCCTCAGCACTCTGTGGGGCAGAAGGTGTCCTCTCACTTCTTGTCTCAAAGCCACTGTCTGAGAGAGGACTTTTGTCCTGGTCGTGAGATATGTCATCTGGGGAGTCCAACACAGCATCACTTCCAAAGAGGGCTTCGGCTAGCTTGCAGAGCTCTTTTTCTGAGGCAGACGGGCGCATGTTGGTAGGCGGCATTCTGAGCTTGTGCTCTTGTACGGCCATGGCAGGTTTAAGCACTCGTTTCTGTTTCTCCTCCCCCTCTCTCCTCACCTCCTCATTCCTTTGTTTGGCTTCTGCAATTTTGGAAAGAGGGCTAGCACCAATATCATTTGAAAGATAGTCCACCACCTTTGCCAGGTTAAAATCCCTTTCAGGTATGTTCTTTGATTTAGCCTGTTGAGCCACTGTCTCATATCGGGGTGGACTTCTCCAGTTATTGTGTTGGCTGTCATCTATCTCGTCCTCATTTTCAATGCTTGGTTTGCGGGGAACTTTGCTGTCTCTAAGCACGTCTTTGGTCAGTATCTCACTGACTTTGACAAGATCCTGCTTAACTTTCTCTACTATTCTGTAAGGCTCCTCATCCTCCATTTTCTCTTTCGGAGAATCAGAACGCAGACCTTTTGTGGCTGAGCTGGTGTCTGTCTGCAAAATGGCGGACATCCTGATCAAGTCCTCTTTCATGTCGGCCACATCCTTCAGTATCTCCTGGCTGGAAGACAGAGGGGACGTGGAGGCAGTGGACTTTAGAGCTGATTGAGACATGAACAGTGGGGTTTTGACTGGTGACAAAGTCCTGGCAAAGGAAGACTGGGACTGTTTGCTGGGTTCAGTGGGGGCCGTCTTTCTAGGGGACAAGAGAGCAGCTGCTGATTTGGACACGTCTGGAAGCTTTTTAAATTGGTGCTGCTCTGGTAAGACGTTAATGACAGAGTATACGGGGACTGTGACTGTACTCGACGTGACAGATGTGGTGGAGGAAGGTGAGGGCCTCATGTTGGCATAGATGGAGTTGGAAGCAGAGGAGCGGAATGACTGATAGGAGGAAGATGGCGTGGAAGACATGGATTTTAGCGTGCCGTAGCCTGAGGCAGAACAGGAGTTGAATGTTTTTTCCACTTCGTCAAGGGCTGCGTTGACACTGGTTGTGGCTGCGTTTGTCGTCGCCTGGATCCGTTCTTGCAGAGTGCTTGACAGGAGAGAGGTTGGGGAGGCAGAGCGATATTTGGTTGGGGACACTGTCCCGTTTATCAGTGCTGCAGTGCTTGGGGCAGCATTTGTCTTCAGGGGCGAGGTGAGAGATGAGAACAGCCCCCTTGAAACAGCAGAGGGGTCAGTACTCGTCCGAACAGAGGAGAGGCCTGGGACAGTTTTGATTGGTGAGGATGTGATTGGGGCAGTGGAGGTCACCACTTTCTTGTAGGGCAAAGTGGAGCTGTACATGCTCAAGGAAGATTTGGGAGAGGCTGGAGGGGTCATGGCAATGGAGGACCTCTCAAGAAGGGACCCACTAGGTGGCACAGGGGAAGTCCTGGCCTGCAGGGCGGCCAACCCTTTCACAGACACTGGATCGGGGGAGCTTTTCCCAGGGGACGACAGAAGTGTGGGGGAGGACTGGACAGGGTACTGGGCCTGCTGCACCACTGTCTTTATCGGGGAGGAGATGGTTCTATACGAGCGGGCAGGGGAACCTATCTCACTAGAGGACCTAACAGAGGCGGCTGGGGAGCCTCCGATGACTGACTTGATGGGGGACGCCGAGTTGATGGACCAGACCGACTTTAGTGGCGAGGCACAGGGTGTGTTGGAGGAAGAACTGGAGAGGGATCCGAAACCGGATTTGGTCTGGCAAGGCGCATGAACGGGAGTGTTAGATGACCAGGATTGGTAGGATCGCGTTGAAAAGACAGGCTTGTAAGCATAGCCCGGAGTCTGTTGTTGTGGCATTGTTGATGCTTTTTGCTGTGGTGTGTTCTCTCGATCAGCTGTTTCTTGAATAAGCCAAATTAAAAAGTAATGAAAATAATAAAGGGCAACGGAAATAAAGCAACGGAAATTATTAAATGAAAGAAACAAAGAGAGAGGAAAAACTTGTCAGTTGATTAGTTAGAGTAAGACAGAGTAAAACAGAGAAAGAGCATCAATCACCTTTTTTCTGAGAGATGACGATGAAACTCAGTTTTGGAATGATGTGTGCAGTAAACAGTGAGTGAAACAAGGCAAAACAACAGAAATCATACCAAACAGAACAGGAAAGACAGGGCGTGTGAATGTAAAAAGGGCAGGGACGCTGATGTTGACAAAGAAAATAATTACCTTATTGACTTTTCGTAAACTTTATGAAAATCCTAGACATACAACGCATCTAAGACTTCAATGTACCAACAGAGACATGCTGTATCTATTCAAGTTAGGCTTATAATTTATACCTGTGAGTGGAAATTGCAGTTGCAAAGAAGGAATTTTAAGTACTTTTAAGGTGGCTTAATGTGCCACACACCTTATTAAAAGAAGTTGATTTATCAACCTTTAAAGAAAACTGCAGAATATACAACAAATGTTACAATGTAGTCTTGTGAGAGGGCTTCTATTCGTTATGTAACTTGTTTTACCCACTTTTGATGGTCCACCTGACTAAAACTCCAAATCTTAACCACAATTTGAAAAGCCAATAAGAGTTGAGCAACTTGTAAAAATAATGGAGGAAGAAGTATGCAACGTATGTGAAGTAGAAGCTTTATTTTTATCCTTCAACATTTGGCAACCAGCAGAAAAATGCAATGAAATGCAAAGGACATAGAAAAATAACAACATTTACAATGCTGGGCAAAATTGACAGACAAGGCTTAAAGAAATACCTCAATAAACCATGCAATGTATGCCATGACAAGACATGCAATGTGACAAGATGACCATGTAAAATGACCATGTGGTATGACATAATATTGGCAAATATTTAAAAAATTAATATTGTAGATCTACAGAATATTTACACAATTACCCCTGAGCACAAGACATAATCACCCATAAATGCAACCTTATGAAACACAATAGTTTTGTGCTCTCATAATGAAAGCTTGTTGAAGTTAATTCCATACAACCTTATAAATAGCATTACTCTTCTGCAAACACTGAAATAAAAATGTATTGCATTTAACTGCTTGTACTGCTTTAACTGTTCTATAAATACAATTACACATTTGGTCTTTTCTGCTAAGGCAGAATTAGGTCTAAATGTACATTTGTGTGTGTGTGTGTGTGTGTGTGTGCGTGTGTGTTTTGTGTGAATGGGTGTTAAGAAGAGGAAATGAGGACTCACTGGAGGCTGGGGGAGACAGATAGCTGTAGCGTTTACGCAAAGCTAGCGAGGCAAAAGCATGGCGCCGCTCTTTGTTTTCATTCTGGAAAAACAACCAAACAAAACAAACGACCTTTAACAAAAAATGTTTAGAGGTATGCAACCTGGATGCCACTTGAACTGTAACTTTACTGACTGCTTTGTGTCTATGTAGCAGTGAAAGAAATGCCTAAATGTCAAAGATTCTTAAGACATTAAAATGAGTCAAAGTGTTTCTAACATAATGCATCTATTTTCTAACATAATGCATCTATTTTCTAACATAATGCATCTATTTGTGAAGCACACATATCTCAACGAATCACATCACAGTAGAATCTCACACTATCCTTCGATTGAGTCGCTCATGCATAAGCTAAGTTCACCTCCACGCTGAGAGCATCGTTGCTTATTTGTGCTGACTCAGACACTGACATACTGAGGTAATGCACTTGACCTGGCAGGTGACTGCTCGGCATCTGGCTCAGATCTGGCCCAGACACGGCTATGATATGGGCTCCCTGCCGCACTGCACTCTGGGTAATAGGGTGGGCTGGCCAATAGGAGGCCTGCATGCATATATGACTCCTTCAGCCTTCACCTTGGGTGGGTTGAGTGGTGATGCGGTAGATCAGCTACCCTGCACTCAACAGTATCAATCACTCACTGTATGTCCTTCAATAGAGTAAAGGCATATCGCATGCACTATATCCATCGCAAAGGGAGAAATAGCTATACCATAGCTATATGTTGAATTTATTTTGTGTGAACTGTCTATGATGAAACAAAAATAAGTGGTAAACAGAACAATGAGACACTGTTTGTACTTATATTATCTACTGTCCTACTCATAATGATATTTTGAGTGGAATCATGGAACAGAAATTATGGGAAACAAGCAAAGAAGCGGATCCAAGGAAAAATGCAAAGTAAAAAAAATTACAGCGATGTGGCTGTCTGTCGCCTCTATTTTCAAGTAGTCTGTCTAGTACTAATTAAAAGCAACACAATGCAATTCTTTTACCTTAAAATAATGGCTTTAATGCTACACTGACTTATAATACAGAGAATGAAATGTCTGAAATGACCAATGCGTACCCCGAATGCTTGATATTGCACTAGGTAACATTATTAATGCATCGGGTAGGATCATGGCCCTTTCGTTTGTTTTTTGCCTAACTGGGGACAGTCTTAGCGCTAAATGCAATGCCGTTAAATGCTGACGCCAAGAAGCATAGGCGTCAATCCTTCCATAGTGTTCCATTAAGGCGACTCTGACTTAAGAAATCTGACAAATTTTCACATAGATCATCATAGGTCACCGAGTACTGTCGGTCCAAAAACAAATGACATGGGAGCTCACGGACATACCCCCAGAGTGTAGCGCTGAAGTTGCCTGGCTGCATTAGCTGCCTAGGTAAAACCGATTGTTTCCATTTTTTCCGTACCGACAGTACTCGGTGACCTCGAGAAATGGAGATCTATGTCAAAACTTGCCGGATTTCTCCTTTAAGGCGGCATCATTACTCCAGCTGATCAAAACATATCGAATGGTATCTGCGGAATGCTGCCATTGTATCTATTACACTTTTTTCATAAATGAATGTGTTTTAGTTGTCATTATTGTTTACATTGATTACCTTTCCAGCACAGATAACCTCATATCCAAAGGTCAACAACCCTTTCACTGACTTTCGAAATCTCAGAGGACCTTTCAAATTCACCACAAATGTGATCTCTCAACGTGAAAACTCACAAGACAAATAAGAACTAAAGTAATATCTTTCAACATTAAACAAAACTTGATTCAGGACACTACAAGAAATGTAGGCAATATCTACAGAATGCATATTTGCAATATCTACAGAATGCATATTTGTCATATTCCTCATAAAATGAAACTTAATGTTTTTACAACTTTATGGATATTCAATTCAATATTAACTTATTCCTTTACTGGCCAATTGTCAACAGTCTATGACCAGCTGAGGCAGCTACAAGAGACTATCATTGACAAACAAAACAAACAAACAAAACAATAATGGGTAGACCAGACCCACTGTTATGGTTGGCATGGTTACCCATATTTACCTCATCATCTGGATCAGACTCCATTTCCTGTAGCGTATCCCATGAGGCATTGCAGGATGGAGAGAGGGGAGAGAGGGGGATGAAGATGATGACATGGTAGAGGCAGAAGGTGGCGGGGTAGTGGTTGTAGGGAGACGCGTCAAAAAAAGGAAGGCAAAGGAAACCAGATGAGAGCAGAGCTGGGAATCTCTCACACAGCAAACGAGGAAAAAACATGACTGAACAAAACAGCTTCTCCAAAATTAAAGGGAGCAGGTCGGGTCAATTTGTGAATGGCAAACTGAGCCATGTCAAATAGGTCCAGGTGTGTGTTGGTATGTGTGTGAGCTTGTGTGTGTTAGTCTGCATTAGTGGATAGACAGCATGTGTCTATTTGTAGCCTATGATGAGGTATGTTTATGTTTGTGTGTTATGCTTGCATGTCTGTGTGTGTGTGTGTGTGTGTGTGTGTGTGTGTGTGTATGTGTGTGTGTGTGTGTCTGTACCTTCCTGTGAGTTGGCAGTGAGAAGTTGAGGTTGCATATGGCCGTGTGGGCCTGGCTCCTGCTGGTCTTGGCCTCGCTGAGGAACGACAGACGGCCACATGGGTCCTGACCCAGATCTCGCACCTGAGGAGCATTCAAAAGCACGTCAACACTTCATATCCTACACACCTCGCACCAATATACAGATAACAAAACTCACCTCGCACCAACATACAGATATCAAAACTCAACTCGCACCAATATACAGATACCAAAACTCAACTCGCACCAATATACAGATAACAAAAAGCATGTCAACACTTCATATCCTACACACCTCGCACCAATATACAGATAACAAAACTCACCTCGCACCAACATACAGATATCAAAACTCAACTCGCACCAATATACAGATACCCAAACTCAACTCGCACCAATATACAGATAACAAAAAGCATGTCAACACTTCATATCCTACACACCTCGCACCAATATACAGATAACAAAACTCACCTCGCACCAACATACAGATATCAAAACTCAACTCGCACCAATATACAGATAAAAAAACTCAACTCGCACCAATATACAGCTAACAAAAAGCACAATAAACACTTTATATCCTACACACCTCGCACCAAATACATCAAAACTCACCTCGCACCAATATACAGATATCAAAAGTCATCTTGCACCAATATGCAGATAACAAAACACACCTCGCACCAATATACAGATATCAAAACTAACCTCGCACCAATATAGATATCAAAAAGCACGAAAAACACTTTACATCCTACACACCTCGCACCAACATACAAATAACAAAAAGCATGTCAACACTACCCACAACACCTCTCACCAACATATAGGCAATGAGACCAGGCCAGTAAAAACACTGTTTTTCAGATCAACAGAACCTTGGTGATTTTTTTCAGAAAATATGTTTTAAAGTATGTGTGCATATTAATGTTTGTGTGTGTGTGTGTGTGTGTGTGTGTGTGTGTGTGTGTGTGTGTGTGTGGTGTGCGTTCAGTATCACCTTTACATTGAAGGGCAGTCTGTTCTCCTTGAAGGCATAGAAGTTAAAGATGAGTTGCTGCCCACTTTTGGTCAGTGGCGATAGGTTTCCATAGCAATGCACAAAAATGGGCTTGCCCTCCAGAACCTGTCAATCATGTAAAGAACCAATGAAAATCAGACCTAAGAGCCAGGGAAATCTGACATTGCCATTTTACTATAACAGACAAGAATACCTGTCTCATACTACAGGACACATTATTAGTACAAAATCATCGACCTATATCTAAACTTTATGATATCACTCATCTCACTCACTCATGTGCATTTGGCCATTTACTGTTACTGTTTAAATTAATGTTTTTAGTTTTTCCTGAAGTAGTTTCTGTTTTTTTTTATGAAGTTGTGTGGCAGTAACAAGTCAGTATTTAACATTGAGATGCCCTGTTGGTCACTGACTGTGACACCCGTCTGAAACTCTGCAGTGTGCACATTTTTGTATGTGTGTATGTGTGTGTACGTGTGTGTGTGTGTGCGTGCGTGCGTTCGTGCGTACGCTTGTGTGTGTGTGTGAGGGACAAAGGACAAATATAAACTTGTGTGTGTGCAGAATGGGTGTCTGTGTGCTTGTAGGCATGTGTACATGATGAATAACAAACATCTCATTGACTGTGTGCATGTTTGCGTGTGTATATGTCACAGACAGACACGTGCCTCGATATCTTTACTGCGGGCAACCTCCTCGAAGTTCTCCTGCTGCTCCAGAGTTTTGTCCACCTTGTCGTCGGTCATGCAGAAGCAGCGGAGCCGCGACTCGATGGCATCGTGCGTCTTGGCAAACACCACGAACTTCGCCAGGTACGGAACGCAGATGAGCTCTCGGTACAGCTGTGCGGCAAGGCCAACCGTCTCCGGTACCGGCTGGCAGTCAGCCAACCAGAACCTTCCAAAGACAAGCAAGGACAGCAGAGGGGGGAGGAGGGGATGAGGAGAGGTGAGGATGAAAGGAGAGAAAAAAATAGGAAAAGAGAAACAAGGAGGGGTGAGTGGAAAATAACAGCAGTGGGGTGTGTGTGTGTGTGTGTGTGTGGAGGATTTGCAGATAAGGAAGAGGAGGAGGAAAGGAGGGGGGATCTGTATTTAAATCACTGATCCATATTGTTTGCTCTCATTTACTGCACAACCCGCATTGCTTCTGTTCAGCACTCAAAAATAAGAGTGCTCTCTCTAGGGGACAGTAAGAGTACTGCCGATGGTTTGGGAATTTGGTTGTGTAACCAAATGGGAAAATATATGTTATTGGAACGAATTCCAAGATTATATGAAAAGGTAGCAACATGGACGCATCAGGCAGTATCACACCATCTCAAGTTTACACTTCAAAATATAGACAGGAACCAAAAACCCGAGACATGTGGGTTATAGGGACATTCGTGAACAGAAGCAGGCCAAAATAACAACCACTTTTAGTTTAATTTTGTCTAGACCTATTCGTGACCTTTGCTCCCCCACCCAAACAAACCCCCTATGGCCAGTTTCCAGGCCACAGTAAACGCAGCGGGCAGAGGAAGGATGCAGCGCACGCCCAGATGAAGGCCACATGTATATATACTCTTTAGATCCCGTGAGGGAAATTTGGTCTCTGCATTTATCCCAATCCGTGAATTAGTGAAACACACACAGTGAACACACAGTGAGGTGAAGCACACACTAATCCCGACTAATCCCGACGCAGTGACCGTGGCCTACTTGTTAGCACTTCGGACCTGTAACCGGAGGGTTGCCTGTTCGAACCCCGACCAGTAGGCACGGCTGAAGTGCCCTTGAGCAAGGCACCTAACCCCTCACTGCTCCCCGAGCGCCGCTGTTGATGCAGGCAGCTCACTGCGCCGGGATTAGTGTGTGCTTCACCTCACTGTGTGTACACTGTGTGCTGTGTGTGTTTCACTAATTCACGGATTGGGATAAATGCAGAGACCAAATTTCCCTCACGGGATCAAGAGTATATATACTTATACTTATACTAGATATTTATATAAATCTCATAGTATTTCAGGACATACCATAGAAGTACTAGAAGACGGTATTACAGAATATCATAGTATTCTACTTATATACTACTAATATGGAACTACTACATAAATCTTGCAGTTACTATAGTTCTTTTTCGTCCTGTGTGCATATCATCTTATGTACTAGGTTCTAGGCTCTAGGTTCTAGGCTATGTCCCTGTCTCTACATCCTGCCCTTTCTATTTTTATTTAATTTGCTGTAAAGCACCTTTGGCTGTGAAAAGCGCTATATAAATAAAGCTTCCTTACTTACTGTGAGCTTTTTCTCAATCTAAAAATGGTTAGGTCTTTATTTATGTTCATCAAGGACAGTCACATCTAGTATATAAAGTGTGCAGGGAGGGAAATGTCATCCAAAAGAGGTTAAAAATATTTATTTGATACATGATTTCTTCTTTCTTCTTGTGATGTTTATTTTCTCTGTTTTCTGTTATATATATTTTGGACCTATGATCCAGCACTGTAGATATATTTTCACTTCTCTGCATATCTTCGGCCTGTCTCCTAATCAAATCATATTCCAAATCTCATTTTCCTCTAACGCCGGCCCAGTAACCAAATGTCAGCATCCCAAGAGTTTGATGTGATTATGCGTGTGGTGACGCTGGTGATAATAATTGGGCATGCAAGGGCAGGGAGACTGATCTCTGTGTCCGAGACTGAATGCTGCTAAGGAAAACACTCAAACACTCTAATGCAGCAAAGCCTCCAGTTTCTCACACACACACACACACACACCCACACACACGATGCTATGATGCTGGAAAATGCACATATAGATATGTATGGATAGTGCGTATCCAATGAATATTAAGTAGATGCATATTTTGTATGTAAGTATGTGTGTGTGTTTGAGAGGGAGTGTGTGTGTGTGTGTCTGTGTGTGTGTGTGTGTGTGTGTGTGTGTGTGTGTGTGTGTGTGTGTGTGTGTGTGTGTGTGTGACTTACCTGGCAGACACATTGGTTGTGAAGGACACACAGTCTGTAACAAAGGAGAGTGGCGTAGTGCCTGTAATGTCCTCCCACTGGGCAGGAGATGTTCCTCCTGCAAGACACACACACACACACACACACACACACACACACACACACACACACACACAGATTCATCTATAGTCAGAGCAGAACATTTTGCCCTCTGGGATGAGTTATGGGCCATGGGATGAGAAATTAATTATGGTATGTCAAATGTGCTCTAGAGAATGTAAAATGCTTTTTTAGAATGTGGAATATGTTCTAGAACTTTTGATGAGTGGAAAGTGTTGCAGAGAGTGAAGTGTGTTCTAGAATGTGGAATGTATTGTAGCAAAAAGCTCAGAGAGGTGGCCGTAGGTTCCAGTGATTTTAGGGTGTTGTTAAGCACCTGTGATGCTGCAGAGAAGCCTGAGACCAGGGGCAGAGTCACCCTTCCGCCCACTAGCGGCCGCCTCCCGCACACGGGGGGGCACCGGGATTGTCATGGTGATGGGCTTGTGGAACTTCCTCCGCCGTGGCTCCACGGTAACGATGGGGCTGAACGAGGCGCGGTTACCAACCACACTCTGAGCCAGGTCCTCTGGGATTGGCTGAGCCTGGGAGAAGAGGGAGTGATTCATATTTTAGAATAGGTTGAAGGGCGGGGCGGGATGTGATTCGGACACACCTCTAATTCAGAAATCCACATCATACAGGTATGACACCACACACACGCAGTCACGCACACACACACACAGGTGAGATGTCCTACCTGCAGGCCCACTCGGATCCTCTTGGTGAGAGCACCAGGTGGAAAGGATGCCTTCACCATGGGAACCGTCTCACTGGACAACACACCGCCTTCCGGACCCATGTAGTCACTCTCCTGCTTGATCCGCGACACCACCGCAAAGTATTGTGGGAAATCCCTGGTGACAATTCGGCAGATACGCTTATGCTCCAGCTCAGCAGGGCTGTCCAGCTCTGTAAACAAACGAGTAATCAATAATTTATTCAAAACAACAACAACAAAACAGAAAGGAATAATCCATGTAATTACAGCTGCTATTCAACTCCCAGTGCTAGCATTCTATTCTATTCTGTTCTGTTCTGTTCTGTTCTGTTCTGTTCTGTTCTGTTCTATCCTATGAAAGAACATTATGTCAGGTTAACACATTTCTTCATTAATGTCAACTAATGTGTAGATAAATCAGAGGAGATGCACACATTTTTTTTAATTATTACTCTAAATGCACTACAACAACATTTACCGCTATTTCTGTCAAGATCACATTTCAAAACACAACTCATTAAACATCATTAAAGGGAAGAATTGTAAGAACAATTGTCAGGTTAAATTTGTAATAAAGATTATTACAAAAAAATGTTTGACCTCCTCTTCCTCAAAACCATCCATATTTGCATATACTTATACTTATATTTACATTTAATATGTATGTACTTTCTTGGCACGACTCCCTCTTATGATGTCATCACTCATTTGTGTTGGAATGTTGTCGTAGAAATGGCTGTACATGTAGATGTTGTGCATTTAAAGTAATAATTAAAAAAAAAATTATATCTTCATTCATTTGTCCACACATTAATTAATATTACTGATTTTTTTTTAACCTGACATTTGCCCTTTAATGTATTTTAAGTCAGTCTGGCATACTAGTTAATTATCTCCATAAATACACACAGATGTGTGTTAATGACTCTACCCTCGTTCATGCCGTTGAGGAGCACCAGTAGCTCCTCGGGTCGGCAGTCGTACTGATGCTCTTTCCACGTGTCGCCGTTGTCACTGCGCAGGACGATCAGCTCCCTCTCCTTCCCCCGCATGGAGCCAAAATGGGGGATCTCCACGATCACAGGCCTGAATCAGGGAGACACAGTGCAACTGAGCTACACTCGCAGACATAACAGAGGTGCATTACTGCTAACCATACAACTTAACAGCATGTTCTTTATTGGAGTGTTGCATTTCACATTGTATATGAAATATTATCAGTGTGAAAAAAATATGTCATTGAAACTATTTTTAGAGCCACTAAGCCTGATTACTAATGTACATA
This sequence comes from Alosa pseudoharengus, assembly GCF_046254945.1. NCBI lineage: Eukaryota > Metazoa > Chordata > Actinopteri > Clupeiformes > Clupeidae > Alosa > Alosa pseudoharengus. The sequence goes on along the minus strand of NW_027468620.1, from coordinate 30,828,752 downwards.
ATATTGCTTTGATAAGAATCCCTCACCTGAGCCTTTGAAAGAAACGTTGGAAACTGGAGAAAAATCAATACAGTGCAGCACACCACTGCAACACATTTTGCCAAGAACTGTGCTGCCAAGAATTGCGTTGTCAGGTATTGCACTTTTCTTATTTGCCCATTCATAATATTTAGGCTCTTTGGATACCCACCCCATTTTAAGAGGCCACTACAGTTTCATTCATAGAATCTAACGGAATCGATCCCCCATGTCAGACACAGTTAGAGCTTCTGAGCCAAAATGGCGGACTCACCCCAGGAACTGTGCGCCGGCAGGACCCATCTCCACCAGCCGGCTGACCAGTCCTTCTCCCTCCACCATGGGTGGCGGGTAGGCCAGACGGTGACGCTTGGCCAGGCGGCACGTGATGCGTGTCGGAGCCTGGCACTTCCTGGGCGGGATGATGATGCGCATGCCGTCGTGGCGACTGCCTCGCATGGACCCGCCCCGAGCGTCCACCATGAAGCTGACCAAGAACCTGCCGGAAGAATAAACGACAGTTTGAGAAAGAGACAGATGAAGAGACAGAGAGAGAGGGAGGAGAGAGAGAGGGAGAGAGAGAGAGATGGAGAGAAAGAGTGAACGAGAGAAAAGAGAGAGAGAGGGAGAGAAGGAAAGACAGATTGTACACCCCACGGCACAGACATGACGAGTGAGAACGAACACAATTCATGCTGTGACCACGGAACACCCAAACACACCGACCAAAAGAAATCAAGAATCAAGACAAAGAGAGAGAGGAACAGGAGAGAGCACATAGAGACCACTGATTAAATAGATTAAAAATAAAAAAATGAGTAGACAAAGAGAGAGAGAGAAAGAAAGGGAATAAAGAGAGAGTTGTTTTTTTGCATTTTAGGTCTGGGTACATCGCTCTCTGAAAAATGAGATTTGGCAACGCGCATTTTTAGTAATCATTTGTTCTATGGAAGGGAGGAATAAATTAGAGATGACTCTGAGTGTGGCATGCCAGATGCTTTCATACGATCCCACAGCCTCCATCTCCCTGTCGAGCACAACTATAAATGATTAATTTACCACTGGCATTGCCTGGCATTGGGTTCAACGCTGGCACCAGAAAACTCCATCTCAGAGTCCCCTCGCAGAAACACAAGTCACAGTCTACAGTTTACTATGACGAGAAGACAAATACATTTACAGGTGCCTGGATGGCATAACCACAATAAGCGTATTGAAATCTATCGCTATGGTATCAGTAAGTCCGGCTGACTAATGCTAATGCTAATGCATGGTCCCCATTGTGTGGAAAGAGCAGCTGCTGTGTATGCCAAAGCCATTACGGCATATATTTCTTTATATTATATTGCAATATATTATATCGCCGTTGTCAGGTGGAAACCTCGTACTGTATCTCCAAATCCATTAGTGTTCAGGAAATTGAAAAAAAATAAAAATATTTCAACATTGCGTTTTCAAAAAAAGACAACAACAAATATGGAGTTACGAGGTTTCCACCCGACAGCAGCAATATTATACCTTATGGTATGTATTTAGCTAATATGTATCATAAATGATAATCATAAATTAGCTAATATGTATCATAAATGAAGTACAGTAGTCCCTAATCAGGGCTCAGATGCTGACTGTTCTGTACAAACACTGAATGTTACATACTGAACATCAATAATATTATAATTTATCACTGTTTTCGCATTTACAAAAAAGTCTTCATGTGGTGTATCCATATTCAATAGCGAATACAAATGGCATACTATATGATTTTACAGTGTGTGTGTGTGTCTGTATGTTGATTCATTTAAAGCATTGTGATTTTTTAATCAGATGAAGCCCAGCTTTGGTTCTTTCTGTGTGCAGAATGGGTCTCTGTGTACGGCTAGCAGTACTGTTTCACAAGTGTCATAACTTTTCCTCCGCTGTCCTATTCTGATGGACTAGTCAGTGGACTTCAGTGAGTTGACTGGTCATCTAAGTCCACTCACTAAAGTTAATCTCTAGGGGAACTAGGGAGGAGGTTTAATAACGGTACACCGGGCATCGGCTGAAGTACTCCACACGGATGCTGCGAGGCATTGTGCTCTCATGCACTCAGTCAGTCAAGATTGGAGAAAACGACCTGAAGATCACCAGAGAGAAGCTGACCCCAGGTGGACAAATCTGGGCCACATCAGGGCCACATCAGGGCCAGAGTCAGATGGCCTCTGGTTTGGCACATTAGTTTGGTAGATTTATGTAAGTCAGAGCTATGCAAAAGCATTTCTACTCAGTCTAGACAATACAGTCAAGATTCCTACAATCCTGAATAGCAGGTGAGTCTGGCCAGATCAGCGGCAGATCAGAGCCAGAATAGGGCCAGATCTGGACCAGAATCAGCGCTATGCAGGACATGCATGATCCGAGGGTTAGAGTGCTTGACACAGTCAGCTACTAGTGGAAGGTTAGGGTGCAACAGAGGAAGAAGTTAGAGCAGAGAAAATCGGGAGAGACGGATGAGAGGAAGGAAATCACAGTAGGGAAGAAGGAAGGAAGGAAGGAAAAGGGAGAAATAACCGGACACAGTTTTCACCTGGAGTCATATTGGGGGAGCGGGGAGTTGTAGCTGCAGGAGAAAAAAATGAAAGAAAAAAAAAAAACAACAGCCAAAAAAAAAAGAGAGACAGACAGAAAGTGCACGAGGCAAAACAACAAAAACAACAAAACACAAATAAAAACACATAAATGACACATTATTACACTGCGTTCAATAGCGTCATCATGGCAACATGGCAATCTAAAACAGAACAACACAGGGATCGCAGAGGCGCTGGAAGGGATCATGAATAAATACACAACACCAGACCCCGCAAGGAACACAGGGCAGAACAAACCAAACAATACAAAAGAAGAAGAAATAAAAGTATGTGGATGAAATGTAGAGGAGAAAATAAACACAGCAGAGTAGTGGAGAAAATAAAATGAGGAGAACTTAGCTTCAACATTTAAAACAATCATAAGCAACTTGGCATGTGACACATACAAAACACCCTGCATACAGTGCTGTGTGTGTGTGCTCAGGATGGCACTGCATTTAAAGCCCGAGGTAACGAAGCCAACATTGCTAATATTTACATCAAATATATCAGGTCACCAGTCGGGAGTACAGCGTTTAGGTTCCTTGACACTTTACATGACAGTGTGTAAAAGTGTACTGTATGTAAGATGCCAATATGCACTGTAGAGAAAATGCTATGTGCTCTTTAGTAATGGACACCACAGGGAGTATTGGTCTTGTGATGATCTTTGAAATCTGCCCTGGCTGTCCTGCAGCTGCAGATAGATATCCATCTCTGGGAGGAGCCACTGGGATCTAATGATTCAGCACAAATGCCAGTGGACTGTGCCAGAGCGGTAGAGAAAACATCTCTCTCTCTTTATGGCTCCGGACTGTGCAGCAGGGCAGGGCTGTCGTACTGCCTGAGCTATTGGACTGGGCTTGGCTGGGTTGTCTGCTATGCTCTGTTGCCGGCCGTCTGGCTAGCTGTGATTCTAGACTTTTCACTGTGTGCTAGCCCTTCAAGGAGTGAGGTTTGTTTTTGCAGCCCAACTCATTCTATAATTCTATAGTGTAGATCTAGAATTCTATGTCTAGAATCATCGAATACCATTCAAAATGGTCACTGAAGTTCAAAGTTCATCAAATGGAACCTTCCGTTAGCAACATTATAATCTCATATCAGTGTCCTCCTCAAAGGGCTCACAGGAAAGCCATTGCAGATGCTAATATGGCGAGGTACTGCACTAGCGACCGCTAACTCATCACAGGTCAGGAGAAGATTCAGATAAAACCTAGTCTGGTCTAATGGCCGTTTGTAAGTTACAGACATAAATGATGTTCCTGTGTTTAGGGTAACAGAAGCTGTTAAAGAGTACATAAACTGTAACTGCTTTAACTACCAATGATTATACTAACACTTCTGAAGGAGGAAAGTTCAGTACTTATCTCACACCTTGTGTCATCACATGTTTGATGAGGTCAGTGCCTTCAGAACAAGGACAATTCTACTTTTATGGCCTCCAACAGGGTCACTATGCTGTCCTAGTAGATAGGGAAATTTGAGACACACACACTCACACACACATAGAGAGAGGGAGAGAGAGACAGGCTTACCCAGAGTGGATGGGACTGGAGACGGTATTTGCGTTGTCCACTGTGTCAGGCGTCCAGCTGTATCGCCTCAAACACTCCGACTCCCGCGTTATAGCCAGGTGCTGCTGTGGTACCATACACACACACACACACACACACACACACACACACACACACACACACACACACACACACAGGTTCAGTAAACACAAAGAGGCATCATCACACAAAACTCCCCAACCATCCTCCAAACAAACCCTCAAAGTTCCAATAGTGAGTGCAGCATGCTTTTAGAGTGTAAATGAAGGATTTGGGGTTGAAGATGAAGATGAACGCACCCCAGTGATAATGCTCTGTTCTCTGCTGACACCTTCAAATGGGTGCATTACATGGGAATATTTTACTAGCAAGCTGCAAGGGGCGTTCATATGACCAGGCCAATCTAGAGGACATTCACACACATGCGCTTACACACACACACACACACACACACACACACACACACACACACACACACACACACACACACACACACACACACACACAAACACATACACACAAATATATGCACACAAACAGACAGACAGACACACACACACACACACACACACATTCATTCACATTCCCACACACACACACACACACACACACACACACACACACATCCGCACATTGATATTCCGCCCAACGCCCCGCCACCCGCTGTGTTCTTGAAGAGGGAAGGGAAGGAAGGGTAAACAAAGCTAGCGGATGGGCCCTGTGGCGTGGAGAATGGACAGCGTGCCGTCTGAATGAAGGAAAGGCCCATGCCGTGTCCCGTCTGAATGAAACAAAGGCCCATGCCGTGTCCTGCGGGTGACATGTGCCACAAGCAAGCTGCACATAAATGGACATTCAGTTAAGTACCTTATTAGGAGGGTCAATCATATAGGAAATGTCTTTAAAGACATTGTGAAGCTTTGAGTAGAAGAGAAAAGCAGGAGTGAAAATCACTCTGAGAGTAACATTAATTGATACTCTTTAACACAACGTTGGTGTTAATGTTTACTGTTATCGTCATTTCTTAGTCTTATGTTTTAAGTTGCTTTGGGATAAAAGTGTCTGCTAAATACCATAACAATAACATGGCAAACACATAAACTGGGATTGAAATACACACAAATGCATGCAAACATGTGCTGGTTTTTTTTCTATCTTTGGGACGGGAGTAAC